>NC_091058.1:80043270-80357270 GCF_000393655.2 Nicotiana sylvestris
ATAATTGTTATAAAATAATTAATATATTTTGCGAATTTAAAAATGTTTTACAATTAAAATTAGAAATTTAAATTAGAAAAATAAAAAAATAAAAAATGTATACATATGCAAAATCGGACCTGGATTAAAATCCAGGCCCAAATGAATTAATTCCCCCCAGCCCAATCCAAACAACCCAGGCATCCGGTCCAAATCAAACGAGTCGAAACGACATCGTTTGATTGTGGTGTATCAGGGATCGTTGGATCAAAGCCCACCAACGGCTGAGATCCCACGAACTTTAACCCATGCCCATTACCCGACCCAGTGCCCCGATTCAGCCCGACCCCAGCAGGAAACCAAACGACACCGTTTGGTTAAGTGAATAAATCCTGGCCACTCATTCTGATTGATCTAACGGTCAAGATCAATCCACCCCTCCCCTATATAAGTTCCAGACCCCTACCCCGGCCCCCCTAACTAAACCCCCCTCTCTACTGTTCATCGTCACCTTCCTCAGACCCCTCCTTAACCCTAGCCGCCCCTATTCCCCACCGCCTGAAACCCGGCGGCATCAACGCTGCCGGTCACCAAAATAACACCCTAGAACCCCCTGAACCTCCTCTATCCAAATATGTTAGCCGTTGGGCTCGAATCTTCCTGAAGGTTCTCGAATCTTCATTTGAAGATTCGAGCCGAGTTTAGATCTAAACCAAACAACCCCTAGTTAATACCATAGTACCCCCTAGCATGCCTTGTTATGGATCTGAAGTTAGTTTGGCTCGAATCAGTTCTGAACTTCTCGAATCTTCTTTTGAAGATTCGGACCAAACAAGAACAAACTCAGATCCGTTTCAAACTAACACCAAATGACCCCTAGGCTACCCTCACCCTTGTATCATGTTTGGTTCCCTTCGAATCTGCCCGGAAATGTTCGGATTTAAGATCCAAGAACCTGAAACCCTAAAAAATTTCCAATCTTGGAATTTTTCCGATTCGAGTAAAGGGTTGAGGTCTAAGAGACTTTAATCGAGGTATTCTCAACTGAGAATACTTCGAATAAAGTCTGTTTGATTTCAAACAAAGTCCGAATCCAAATTGAGTTCGAGTCCGTATGAAGTTTGAAGATTCAGAGGTATTTTTCCTATTTTTCTTTTTTGTTTCCTACATGTATAGTTGTTTGTTTCAATAACCTGTTAATTTTTCATATTTTGTTTGATTAATTCTGTTATTCTGTCCCGCTTACTTGATCAAAGTGTGAATTGTTTCTGTTGTTTGTGATTGTTTACAATGTGTGTAATCGACTCGATTAAGTTCGTCGATTAGTTATATTATGAATTCTCGTTTATGATAACACTGATTGAAACAATCTGTTTCTATTTTTATAGATTGTTTGTTGACAGTCATTGTAGATAGTCAGTTGATTAATATCGTAAATTAAATCATGTTTGTTTGCAAATCAGTAAGTTCATCAAATAGGTGTTATGTATGTTGATTTTTGAACATTAAGATCAGGGCAGTGTCAATACTGACAATGCTCCTGCATTTGTTGCTCTTTGTTCAATTTTGAATTTCAGTCGAAATGTTCTTTTGAGTTCTGTGTATTGTTAATATGTTTGTATGCAAGTTCAGTGTTCAATCTGAATTTAGCTCTTGTACATCAGCTATTGCATTTCCCTGTTTAGCATAATTTGTAAAGACAGAATGTTGTTTGATTCAGGAGTTGGTCATTAGCTGCTAAACAAGTTAATTCAGATAACTTGTTAAAGACTGGGACAGTAATTACAGTAAGTCAGGGGCATTTCTGGGAATGAAACAGTAAAACAGGGTGTTAGTGCTAGTGTATTATAATGTAATGTTAGTGGCTATAGTTTAAGATACTAATGGGAAACAAGGGATAATGGAGCTGCTGAAAATCAGGTTAGGATCATATAAAGTATTAAAAAGTAGTTTTTAATGGAAATTTTCTGTTTTTAAAAGATAAAGCGGGTTCGGGCAGCACTTTTAAAAGAGGGACAGACCTGTATAAGAGAGGGGGACTGGAGAACAGATAAAGGAGGAAGAATTGAAGAAAAATATACCTAGAGTAAGATAAAAGAGAAAATCCAGCAGAAAAATCAGATTCCCCTTGGAATCTGAAGAGGAAGAAGAGAAACCAAAAGAGAGTATTCGCGCACACACACACAGTGAATCTGAAACGGATATAGAAAAGGAAAGAAAAACCCGAAACATATTTTCCTGGAACCTGTCCGTGTTTGTTTATTAATACTGTGTGATTTAAATCTGAATTTTTTTTCTCTGTTACTATTGGTCTGGTTTCACGGGACTCGTTGATTGTGCTCAAAATCAGCTGCGTTATTTGGCATTTGCTGCCTATTTTTGTTGCTGCCATTACTGCTGAAATTCACTTCTTATTCCCTCGTTTTCCAGGTACATATTCTTAAAACTCATGTTGTGAAGAGCTTTGAGTATAACAAAGACGAAGCTTGAATTGTAATTCTGTCTTCTATTCGCTCAAGTTCATTAGTTTAAATTTCAGCTTTGTTTCGCATTGGTTTAATAGTAGTATATTTTGACGTAACGGCTGTAAATTAAATGTCATTTCTTGAAGTTGCTTGAAAATGTTGTAATAAGGTTAATTTCTAAATTTTCATTAGCGGAAGATATAATTAAATTGTCAAGTAGGGAATATGGCGTGAATGTTGGTCATTATTTAATTTTTGTTGTTAGATAAGTAAGGAGTAATGTAGAAATATCAAGAAAACTACATTACTAACTCTTGTTGTTAAATAAGGTTAAGATGGTGTTGATGGTATATTTTTATAAGATAATAGATGTGTGTATAAACGTTGGCGAAAGGTGATATGATATAGCTTGTTACGATGTTTAAAACGTTATGAATGTTTACGACATACAGCTAGGTTGCATGTAAGGTAATTTTATTGAATTGGCTTGTATAATAATTCCTTTCCTATAAACTCGAATGCCTATCTACCTTCATAAAATAAATTAACCAAATAATTAGGCCTATTAGATTAAAAGCAAGTATATGAGAATGAAAAGAGATGTACAAGCATAAATTGCCACACTTTATATCAATGGTAATTAGAAATAGAATTTGCATTAAGTAAATAATGAAAATTCTTGGAAAATATTTCCTTCCTTTATGAATCGTTCATTTTCAGTTTCATATGCAATTTATTCTTTGGCATATATATATATATGTCATATTTGTTTTAAACATAGTATTAATCATATTTCTATTCTGTCCTTTGAATTTGAATAGTTGGAATGAATATAACTTATATTCGGAAATTATAATCAACGGGCAACATTCAATAAATTGTGAATTCTTTTTCAAGTATTAAAGGGTATCTTAAATGAAGATTTCTCATAATATAATAAACAATTTATGGAAAAATCCCTGATATCATTACAAATATTTTGCGCAATTAGGGATACGTTCGCGTACCCTGATTATATTTTTAAAAGCAAAAATTTCGGATTATGCGTACGCGCAATTTCGAGCGAATATTTAATAAAAGGATTTTTCCAAAGGCGTTGAATCAATTTCATAAAAACCCGAGATGTACGGTTCACTATTCAAGAAAAACAAATATTCTTGATTCGACACAATTTCGAAAAATGATTGTTTAATAAATATATTACCAAAAGTTATCGTGTACACGTACGCGTGACACAATTCCGCATTTTTAAAATTTATAACACGAATATACGTACGCGTAATTCGATTCAAAGAAGGGTCCTCAATCACAG
Source organism: Nicotiana sylvestris (assembly GCF_000393655.2). Lineage (NCBI taxonomy): Eukaryota > Viridiplantae > Streptophyta > Magnoliopsida > Solanales > Solanaceae > Nicotiana > Nicotiana sylvestris. Next base: position 80,047,027 of record NC_091058.1, read on the forward strand.
TAAGTATAAGCGGTAGTAAAATCATGTAACATCAATATATTTAATAAAATCAAGATAATTAAGCCAGTAATAAAAACAGTTAAGCGACCGTGCTAGAACCACGGAATTCGGAAGTGCCTAACACCTTCTTCCGGATTAACAGAATTCCTTACTCAGGATTTCTGGTTCGCAGAATAATAAACAGAGTCATATTCTCCTCGATCCAGGGATTGAAATTGGTGACCTGGGACGCCTTAAAATTCTCAGGTGGCGACTCTTAAATAATTAAATAAATCCCGTTTCGACTGTCCTTCGATTGGAGAAAACTCCCCAAGCGCCCCGCGGGCGCGGTGAAAAGGAGGTGCGACAGTACTTCTTGATGTCTTACAATAGAATTAAAGCCTCTATACTAGAGCTATGAGATGTATATGCCATTTATGCCCAGTTGATCACCGATATTAATGTAACAATAAAAGGTAATAAAAAGGTGATAAAGAATATTAATGGGTAATAAAGCCTAATAAAGGCTAGTAAAGGCTGGATAAATATTGGGGTCTTCTGTAACGTCGCTATAACAGTCATATCTTGAATTGCTTCTTATCCGATCATATGTTTGTATCCAGTATTAATATCTTATCCGGCCACTGGTTTGTATCCGGTGTTAACATCTTCTCCGGCCATAGATTTATACCCGATGTGAACATGGTTGAATCACTGCTGATTGATACGTGTTGCTTCCTAAATCATCTGTCTTCTTAGATTAACTTTTGCCGTATACAATTCTCAGGTGGAGACTCTTAAATAATTAAATAAATCCCGTTTCGACTGTCCTTCAATTGGAAAAAACTCCCCACGCGCCCCGCGGGCGCGGTGAAAAGGAGGTGCTACAGCTCTGGCGACTCTGCTGGGGAAAATAATACCAGTGTTATTTTAACCCAGAACCATTGGTTCAGGGTTTAAAGAATTCGAGCTTAAAATATCTGTTTTTATTGGCTTTATTTACTATATGATTTTCAACTGTTTATATGCTAATATGCTAAATTTTTACCGCTTTAATATTATTTGAATTATGAATATATACAACTTCTACGAAAACCCCTTTCTTTCTGAGTCTTCTAAATTTATGGTGTACATGTGCGCGTGACCCACCTTTCTGTTAAAGTCATACCAAATAAGACGGAGTTGGGACAAGTAACTAGGCCGGGCAGACTTTCGTGCTCCCGGTACGTTGCCCCCGCTTCGGCTCAAACTGTCCGTTTGGGTAAGCCAGGTTTAGAACAATCAACCTAAGGTTTTACACTTAGAATAACTCAGCCATGTACCGGATCCCTAGTAGGAACGAATATTTGCATCATATGCATTTGGCCTTGGAGACTCAACACAGGGGTTGGGTCTGTCTAGGACAGGTGAACCCAAAATAAAAAGACCATCATGATGCATCCTACTTGTTACTTGTGCATTCATTTGCCTCGAACATGCTTGTTGACCAGCTTAAATAAAATCATGGTGAGAAGAAAGGAATAAAATGGGTTGTTTTAAAAATTTCGAAAAAAAATATAGTTTTAAATTTTGAAATAAAGGTATTTAATAAATAAAAAAAATCGAAAATGATTTTTTTTTAGTATAAATTTTCAAAATAAATTTTGACTTTATCAAAATTAAATTTCAGATACAAAATGAGCACCACACAAAGCCCCTCATCCACAAGTACGGAAGAATTTCTATGTCAGCTTCAAATGTGGTGGTATGATTTAGGCGAAGACGGTCAAAAATGGGTCGTCAAGCATTTGGGAAATCTTACGGACATTATGAAAGTTAAACCCCGTGATGATCTGATTGCGGCGTTAGTAACTTTCTGGGACCCTGTTCACAATGTTTTTCGTTTCTCTGACTTCGAGCTTACTCCTACATTAGAGGAGATAGCTGGATATGCTGGTTTTGATGGAAGTTTAAGAAATCAAAGCTTGATATTCACAAAGGCTCCTTCGGTACATCGATTCTTCGGTCTTCTGAACATCAGCAGTCAAATCAGGAAAAGCAATGTCATCAATGGATGTTGTTCCTTCAACTTTTTGTATTCAAGGTTCGGAAAATCAGATGGGTTCGAAATTCATGAGAAAGGCCTTACTAATAAGCAAAACAAAGACACTTGGCAGATGCACCGTCGATTTGCTTTCATGGTGGCTTTTCTAGGAGTCATGGTCTTCCCAAATAAAGAGCGAACAATTGATATTCGCACCGCAAAAGTTGTGCAAATCCTCACCACTAAAGAAAATCACACCCTTGTCCCCATCATTCTATCAGATATTTATCGGGCTTTGACTTTATGCAAATCAGGAGCAAAAGTCTTCGAAGGATGCAAAATTTTGTTGCAAATGTGGGTGATTGAACATCTCCAACAACAGCCCAAGATCATACAGTATGGGTCAAACAATGATAATTGCATCGAAAGCTATGAGGAAAGAACAAAAAATTATCAGGTTCCAGAAGGGATAGAAGCATGGGTATCTCATCTAAAGGCTTTAACGGCAAATCAAATTGAATGGACCCTGGGATGGCTCCCGATGAGGGAAGTAATACATATGTCAACCTCAAATAGTTATCTACTACTATTGGGATTAAGAAGCATTCAGCCGTATGCACCACTAAGAGTCTTAAGGCAACTAGGGAGATATCAAATAGTTCCTGATGATGAAGATTTGAGTATGCAAGTAATCGAATTACACCCAGAAGCCACTATTCCCGAAGCTCTACTTCAGCAGATGTGGAATGGATGTCGATACTTGAAAAGTGATACTCAAGTCCCAGACACTACAAAGGGTGAGATGAATCCTGGATATGCAAGGTGGTTCGAAAAACGGTCTCGCGTGGATGATGTACCAGAACCTGAGCTAAAAAGGCCAACAAAAAGACCCCATGTTCAAAACTTCAATGATAAAATCCAAGAGCGGTTGATCTGGGGAGAAAAAGAAAAAGGGTACAAAGCAACTATCCATGCCCTAAAAGAAAATCTAAGAAGCCTCAGTTTGGAGAAAGATTTGCAAGCACAAGAAGCCGAAGGCGAGAAAAAGAGTCTAGCTTGTGAGAATGAAAATCTTCATGCTCGATTCCAAAAAATGAAAAGAGTTTCTGAAACGCCAAAGAGGAGCTGGAAGGATCAAAAAACCATCGCCAATCTCTTTGAAAGAATGCAAGATTATGATTCCATTCTTGCGGAAAACGAAAGGGCATTGAGCAAAGCAAAAGAAAGGATCCAACAATTAAACGAAGAAGCCAGATCTAACAAGGAACGCCAAGATAGGCAATCCGAAAAAGACAAGGCACAATTCAAAAAGGAAAAAGACTATTGGACGCGATCAGAAGACCAGCTTCGTGCACAACTAGAAGAGGCAAGAAGATGCAACAGAGAACATCAACAAGCAGACCTTGACAGGGAAAGATCGCAAGCAAGATTAGAGCAGGCTAGACTCCGAGCTCTGTTAGAATCAGCTCTAGATCGTGAAAACCGTGTCAGAGATATAGCCACCACTCGTCAGCAGCAATTGCAAGACCAAGACCAACGTCTCCAAGGTTTCAGGGCACAAATCCACGACCTGGCAGTCTTCACATCTCAAAGTTATGTAAACTGCCAAGGAATGGATTATGAAAGGTTTACAGAGCATGCGCCCACTTTTGCTCGTCATCTAGCAATAGAGTTGGAAAGGATGTATCGTACGCTGGGAGGCCATCCAGGTCAAGCCCCACATTGAGCAGATAATCCAATATTAGAGAACAAAAGTGGAAAGTGGGGCATTTTGTGAGATGTTATGAATTGTATCTTTTATTCTGATTTAAGTGTGTGTGTTTCAAGCTATTTTCTTAAAGTTTTCGAATGTAATTCCATCTTTGTGTAATAAATAAACATGATTGACTTTGGTCCGAACTACGCAAGGTCTGATTCATGTTTGACATAATACATAGGCAATCTCTAAGAGTCGACCACCACGATAAAGATATCTATAGTAAATAAAAGCGAATGACAATTTTTCAATTTCAATAAAGCTGGGACGATACAAGCAACCGAGCGAATGCATAATAGAAAGGGATTATTTGTCTAGGAGCATTGCATCTCAACGTGTGATTATATATGTGTTAAACTCTCAAAACTAACAAGTTTGTTCATTTTCAGAATTCAAGCAGTTAGTTTCTCTAAAGAGTATACTGGCATATTATCACTATCACACAAGATCAAAAGGACCAATACCCGAAAGTATGTCTATCCCAGATGTTGACACAGGTATGGAGATAGAAGAGATGGATGTCGGGAAAATGAAAGAAGAGATGTTTAAGCTCAAGCAGCAAATGGCTGAGATGTACCAAGCTTGGTCTACAGGACAGTTACCCCCATCTTACCCAAATAACCCTGCTCCATCAATGACCCAAACTCAGGATAATATCACCACTGAATTATCCCCAAGTTTCCCCATTTATCAGCACTACCGAGGCACCACCTCTCAGACACCACAGTCTCCACCTCCAAAACCAGTTCCGTACCTTCCTCCACCTATGACTCCTGTTTTCGTAGCACCTCCCCCTGCTACATTTCACAAATCTCCTAGTGAGCCTACATTTCAGGCCCAAGACAACCAATATTACCCCCCGGAGCCCACCTTCAAAGCCTCCGAAATCAATTCAACTGCTCCTCGGTTTGATCTCCCAACCGAAATTGACAAGCCAGCCAAAAATGCTGAACAAGAAGAGATGTTCAGGAAGGTCAAAAGTCTAGAACAATCGTTCCGAGACATGCGGGGATTAGGTGGGCAAGTCAGTGTAGCATACAAAGATTTATGCTTATTCCCTAATGTACAATTGCCAGTTGGCTTCAAGATGCCCAAATTTGACCTATACAGCGGGCACGGCGACCCAGTAGCCCACTTAAGGGGTTTCTGTAGCAAGATGCGAGGAGCTGGGGGAAAGGATGAATTATTGATGGCTTACTTCAGTCAAAGTCTAAGCGGATCAGCTTTGGAGTGGTATACACGCCAGGACCATGGAAGATGGTACACCTGGGATGACCTGGCACAGGCATTCGCATACCATTTCCAATACAATCTGGAAATCATCCCAGATCGATTATCTTTGACCAAATTTGAGAAGAAACACAATGAAAGTTTCAGAGAGTATGGTTTTCGGTGGAGAGAACAGGCAGCAAGAGTGGATCCTCCTATGAAGGAGAGTGAAATGGTAGACTACTTCCTCCAAGCCTTGGAACCAACTTACTATGCCCACTTGGTTTCAGCGGTTGGGAAATCATTCAACGAAGTAGTGAAGATGGGAGGTATGGTGGAAGAAGGCCTCAAGACAAATAAAATCATGAGCTATTCAGCAATTAAGGCAACTACTCAAGCTATTCAAGGCGGGGTAGGAGGAATCGGAAGAAAGAAGAGGGAGGAAGCAGCCGTAGTTGATTCAGGAATTTGGTCGGGACCCAGAGGTTCACCGCTTTACTATAATCAACAACGACCTCGCCAATCAGCTTACCACCATGATTCATCCCAACACTACTATCACCCTTCAGAGCCTCATTTTTCCATTAACCATGCTCAAGCATACAATCAGCCACCTGTTCACACCAATTGGCGTGCTCCTGTCACACCAAATACTTACCCACGAGCCTATCCCGGACCAGGTTTCAGGCCTAGGCCAGCATTCAGGGGAGAAAGGGAACAGAAAAAGAAAACTTACACTCCATTGGGAGAGTCTTACACTAGTCTGTTCCACAGGCTGAGACAGCTAGACATGCTGAGACCAATACAATCCACCGTGAAATGTGAAAACTCCATAGTAACCCGGGTATTGGTTGACAATGGGTCAAGTGCAAACATATGCCCTCTCTCCACTTTAAACAAATTAAAGATTAAAGAGGAGAGGATCCAGAAGAATAGTATCTGCGTACGAGGGTTTGACGGTGGAAGCAGAGATTCATTTGGCGACATAGTATTGGAACTAACAATAGGGCCAGTTGAATTCACAATGGAATTCCAAGTGTTGGACATAACTGTTTCTTACAACTTGTTGTTGGGTCGACCATGGATCCACGCTGCTAAAGCAGTCCCGTCAACACTACATCAGGCTGTCAAGTTTGAATGGGATCATCAAGAAGTAGTCGTGTATGGAGAAGAAAGTTTACATGCTCACAGCAGTACCATTGTACCGGTCGAGGGAACAGAAAATGACCAGGGACCATGGGTATACCAAGTAACCGACACAGTGTCGATAGAGAAAATTCCAGAGGGGAAATATCTTCCAAATCCAAAGATATCCTCTGCATCAGTCATGGTAGCTTATGAAATGTTAAAGAATGGCTTTATACCCGGCAAAGGTTTGGGTTTATCTTTGCAAGGAATTATACAACCAGTATCTCTCCCCGAGAACTGGGGAACATTCGGTTTGGGGTTCATACCCACTGCCAATGACGTGATAAGGGCTAGGAAGCTGAAACACCAAACATGGGTTCTTCCAAAACCAGTCCCACATCTGTCAAAGTCTTTTGTCAAGACCGGCGCTAAAAATCGCCCGATAACAACAATTCCTAAATCCCGGGTCAATCCTGAAGAGGAATTAATTGAAAGGTTCGAGAAATTGTTTAGTGATGTGAATATGTTGGAAAGCGGAGAAGGGTGTAGCAACGCAGAAGTTCAATTCGTTGGGCCAGAAACAAAGCTCAATAATTGGAAAGCCACTCCTCTCCCAATTCGAAAGGAGTCTTGGTAGTTTATTTTGATTTTCTTTCAGTTTGTTTGGGTTATTTCAAGGTTGTAATCCCAAAGTTTATCTTACAGTTGGTTTGAAGTGTGCAAAACCTTGTTATCTTTCATTATCCAATAAAAAGCAGTTTCCTTTTTATTATCATTCCTAATAGCTTTCTTTTCTTTTTCTTCTTTTCTGTACAGTTCCTTTTACGCTGGCTCTAGTGATATGGCATGCATGAGGAATCTTCAGCCCAGTCTTAAAAATCAATCTGGTTCCGAAATATTAATTCAAGAAATATATTGTGATTATGAATCAGAATATTGATGAAGATGAGGTTTTTGAAGAGATTAGTAAAGAGTTAATTCACTTTGAGGAAAAAATCAAACCTAACTTGAGTGATACCGAGGACGTCAATATAGGGGACACGAGTAATGTCCGGGAAACTAAAATAAGTGTCCATCTCGAACCAAAGATCCGAGAGGAGTTAATTAAAGCACTCATAGAATTCAAAGATGTTTTTGCATGGTCGTATGACGATATGCCGGGCTTGAGCACTGATTTAGTGGTCCACAAATTGCCCACCGATCCAACGGTGCCTCCTGTCAAGCAGAGGCTTGAGAAAATTCAAGCCTGATATGAGTATGAGAATTAAGGAAGAAATCACCAAACAATTGGAAGCAAAGGTCATTCGAGTCACTCGATATCCTGTTTGGTTGGCTAATGTCGTTCCTGTGCCAAAGAAAGACGGCAAAATTAGAGTATGCGTCGACTATCGCAATCTCAACAAAGCAAGTCCAAAGGATAATTTCCCATTACCCAATATCCATATTTTGATCGACAATTGTGCCAAGCATGATATAGGGTCTTTCGTGGATTGTTATGCCGGGTATCATCAAATTCTAATGGATGAAGAAGATGCAGAAAAGACGACATTCATCACACCATGGGGAACTTATTGCTACCGGGTAATGCCATTCGGTCTAAAGAACGCCGGAGCAACCTATATGAGAGCAATGACCACAGTGTTTCATGATATGATACACAAGGAAATTGAGGTATACGTAGATGATGTGATCATAAAATCAAAGCATCAGGCCAACCACGTTGGGGATTTGAGAAAGTTCTTCTTAAGACTTCGCAGGTACGACCTCAAGCTTAACCCGGCCAAATGCGCATTTGGAGTTCCATCTGGAAAGTTGCTGGGATTCATAGTCAGTCGACGAGGCATTGAGCTAGATCCGTCAAAGATTAAAGCCATACAAGAACTGCCACCTCCAAGAAACAAAATTGAAGTAATGAGTTTGTTGGGGAGGTTAAATTACATCAGCAGGTTTATTGCTCAGCTCACATCAACCTGTGAGCCAATTTTCAAATTGTTAAAAAAGGATGCTGCGGTCAAATGGACCGATGAGTGTTAAGAAGCGTTCGATAAAATAAAAGGGTACTTGTCGAACCCACCCGTGTTGGTCCCGCCAGAGCCAGGAAGACCTTTGATTCTTTACTTAACGGTTTTGGAAAATTCATTTGGTTGCTTATTGGGGCAACATGACCTCACTGGCAGAAAAGAACAGGCCATCTACTACCTTAGCAAGAAGTTCACAGCTTATGAGGTTAAGTATACTCATCTGGAAAAGACATGTTGCGCCCTAACATGGGTAGCTCAAAAATTGAAACACTATTTGTCATCCTACACTACTTACCTCATTTCTCGGTTGGATCCATTGAAATACATTTTTCAAAAGCCTATGCCAACGGGAAGACTGGCAAAGTGGCAGATATTACTCACAGAATTCGACATCATCTATGTGACTCGAACTGCAATGAAGGCTCAAGCACTGGCCGATCATTTAGCCGAAAACCCGGTCGATGAGGAATATGAGCCGTTGAAAACTTATTTTCCTGATGAAGAAACAATGCATATCGACGAGGTGGAGCAAATTGAAAAACCTGGCTGGAAACTTTTCTTTGATGGAGCCGCTAACATGAAAGGAGTCGGAATAGGAGCTGTAATCATTTCTGAAACAGGGTATCACTATCCTGTTACGGCTCAATTGCGATTTTATTGCACCAATAATATGTCTGAATATGAAGCTTGCATTTTGGGTTTAAGGCTAGCCGCAGACATGGGTATCCGAGAAATCTTAGTCATGGGAGATTCGGATCTTTTGGTACATCAAATTCAAGGAGAATGGGAAACCCGAGACTTGAAGCTCATACCATACCGACAATGTCTACATGATCTTTGTCAGCGGTTTCAATCAGTGGAATTCCAACATATTCCAAGAATCCATAATGAGGTGGCCGATGCATTGGCTACCCTGGCATCAATGTTGCACCATCCAGACAAAGCTTATGTAGATCCAATACATATTCAAGTCCACGATCAGCACGCTTATTGCAATATGGTTGAAGAAGAATTTGATGGTGAACCATGGTTCCACGACATTAAGGAGTATATCAAGATGGGGATATATCCCGCACAAGCCACAGAAGATCAAAAGAGGACCATTAGGCGATTAGCAAATGGATTCTTCTTAAGCGGAGGAGTTTTGTATAAAAGAACACCAGATTTTGGATTATTAAGATGCATAGATGCCAGACAAGCTACAACTGTCATGTCTGAAGTACATTCAGGAATTTGCGGACCCCACATGAGTGGATATGTGTTGGCAAAGAAAATCCTCCGAGCTGGTTACTATTGGCTTACCATGGAGCGAGATTGTATCAGTTTTGTGCGCAAGTGTCATCAATGCCAAATACACGGAGATTTGATTCATTCTCCACCATCCGAGTTGCACACAATGTCGGCACCATGGCCCTTCGTTGCCTGGGGCATGGATGTGATTGGACCAATTGAGCCGGCAGCATCCAATGGGCACAGGTTCATTCTGGTAGCTATTGATTATTTTACCAAATGGGTTGAGGCCAAGACATTCAAATCAGTGACCAAGAAAGCTGTGGTCGATTTTGTCCACTCAAATATCATATGTCGATTCGGAATCCCGAAGGTGATCATCACAGATAACGGTGCTAATCTTAATAGCAACCTAATGAAGGAAGTATGTCAACAGTTTAAGATTACACATCGCAACTCTACCCCATATCGGCCCAAGGCGAATGGAGCAGTAGAAGCAGCCAACAAAAACATAAAGAAGATACTTCGGAAAATGATAGAAGGTTCAAAACAATGGCATGAAAAATTACCATTTGCATTATTGGGATACCGCACTACTGTTCGCACTTCAGTAGGAGCAACTCCTTATTTGTTGGTATATGGCACTGAAGCAGTAATTCCTGCAGAAGTTGAGATTCCTTCCCTTCGGATCATCGCCGAAGCAAAGATTGATGATGATGAATGGGTCAAAACCCGTCTGGAACAGTTAAACTTGATTGATGAAAAACGATTGACCGCAGTATGCCATGGTCAATTATATCAAAGAAGAATAGAAAGAGCATACAACAAAAAGGTGCGTCCTCGGAAGTTTGAAGTAGGTCAGCATGTGCTGAAACGTATTCTTCCACATCAGGTTGAAGCAAAAGGCAAATTTGCCCCGAATTGGCAAGGACCATTCATTGTGACCAGAGTATTATCGAATGGTGCACTATGCTTAACAGACATTGAAGGCAAATGCATAGATATGGCGATCAATTCTGACGCGGTAAAGAGATATTATGCATAACTTTTTGAGTGTTTGTATTTAGCATTATTTCGAAGATTGGAATGACAAAGGCAATTTATTCTGCTATCCAAACACTATAACATTTGCTTCCCCTTTGAGCCATACTTGTTTCTTTCCTACCCTCTCTTGGAATCAATAAAAAAAATCAAGTATGAAATAATTTAAAAAAAAAATATCACTATTATCCGGTGAACTACGTTTGACCTGATTCCTCAAAGAAGGATACGTAGGCGCTTCACGGATCGGTCATAGGGTGCACAATATACCTAAAATATGCACAAAAAGAAACATCAAGCGACCCCAATCAAGGAACTGGGGCAAGAATTGTATTGGAAATAAGAAAAAGATTCCAAGAGTGGTAATTTTAAACACATACCAAAACTGTTTAGCTTTTAATACCTTTTCCATTTCTAACCCCATACCAGAAAGACCTTTCGAACAATCTTAGAAAAATGCTGAGTCAAGCAAATGAAGATGGTTCATAATACTCTGGTACAAACAAGAAAAGAAAGTAAAAATGAGAGAGTCTTATAGGTGAAAACCCACACGGGCACCATAAGGCGACGGAAGTTGAGAGAAAAGTAAAAGGAGAGAGTCTTATTGGTGAAAACCTTCATAGGCACCCTAAGGCGAAAAGGAAGTGAGAAATGAACAAATGAGGAAAGTTTATCGGTAAAAACTCTTTGAGACGTTGCAAGTCCAACAGGTCTGTGAAATGAAAAATGAAGTTGGGTTATGGAAATTTTGGCAAAAACAAAAATGAGACAATTGAAAGGAGATTGATCAAAAGACTGGGTTGATTAATCCAAAATGCATACCCTGATCATTGGCGCCAGTAATTCCAATCAGATAAGTCCTTATTCCTTTTCCAACAGTCATCCAAATTTGGATTTTTTCTTTTCATTCTATGATTGTCGATATCAGCGTATTTCATTACTAATAATCTTACTTTCTAAAAGCTTTAGATAAGTTTTATTCCAAACAAATAAGAAGGAATGTCAAGGTATACTACCAAGATTCAAGGTTACAAAATACAGCCACGAAAGGTAGGAGATAAAAGATATGGGTGTAAGAAAGGTAAAATCAAAAGTGGATCAGCAAAGTCAGAAGGGACATATGATTACAGTTAAAAGGGTTCGAAGGAAAACATACAGAGGAGAATCCTATAGTCAAGAATCAATTACAAGGACAAAACAGTCTTTTCAACCATTCCAAAGCAACAAAGAGAAACGAAGAGAAGCATCACCATCGGCAAGAATACCCCAGTCAACCACCCTGCTTTAAACTAACGAAGTTTTCTTTGATTTAAAACAGGGGCAAATACAATATTTGTGTCAGGAAATACCTGGTAAAGAATTAAAGAAGTCAGGCGTCCACCTGGAGAATGAGGATGAGAATTAAAGAAGTCAGGCGTCCACCTGGAAAATGAGGATGAGAAAAGAAGAAGTCAGGCGTCCACCCGGAGAATGAGGATGAGAATTGAAGAAGTCAGGCGTCCACCTGGAGAATGAGGATGAGAATTGAAGAAGTCAGGCGTCCACCTGGAGAATGAGGATGAAGAAGTTAAGAAGAAGTCAGGCGTCCACCTGGAGAATGAGGATGAGAATTAAAGAAGTCAGGCGTCCACCTGGAGAATGAGGATGAGAATTAAAGAAGTCAGGCGTCCACCTGGAGAATGAGGATGAGAAAAGAAGAAGTCAGGCGTCCACCTGGAGAATGAGGATGAGAAAAGAAGAAGTCAGGCGTCCACCTGGAGAATGAGGATGAGAAAAGAAGAAGTCAGGCGTCCACCTGGAGAATGAGGATGAGAATTAAAGAAGTCAGGCGTCCACCTGGAGAATGAGGATGAGAATTGAAGAAGTCAGGCGTCCACCTGGAGAATGAGGATGAAGAAGTTAAGAAGAAGTCAGGCATCCACCTGGAGAATGAGGATGAGAATTAAAGAAGTCAGGCGTCCACCTGGAGAATGAGGATGAAGAATTGAAGAAATCAGCCGTCCACCTGGAGAATGAGGATGAGAATTAAAGAAGTCAGGCGTCCACCTGGAGAATGAGGATAAGAATTAAAGAAGTCAGACGTCCACCTGGAAAATGAGGATAAAGAATTGAAGAAGTCAGGCGTCCACCTGGAGAATGAGGATGAAGAAAGAAAAGAAGCAGTCAAGGCACCCACCTGAAGAACGAGGGAATTGAAGTGTTGAAACCAAAAGCCCGCTCATATGAAAAAGGAGCACACTTAGAATCAATAAAGCAGAGGAGTCCAACAGAATCCCCAGCAAGAAACAACGGGAGTTCCAAAAAGAATACGGAATAAGCCAAATGCCCAATAGTCACCAAGATATCAAGACAACAAGAAACGCAAGGGCATGATCTAGATAAGATTTTTATAATTTATGTACCATAGTCTAGTTTAGCCTTTTGTATTTCCTTTAAAGTAAAGTGTAATAAGGAGGTCAGCAAGCAGTAAAAACAGCACGAAGCAGCAGTAACATCACTGTCCCACGGTAGTCCCAGCTACCCAAAATTCCCGAACTACATTGACCTGATTCCTTTATAGCCAAGGATATGTAGGAAACCTTTGAAGCAGAGGTTCGGTCAAATCTTTTAAAAATGCTTCCCACGGAGTATTCGAAACGGGCAAAAAATCGCTCGTATCCGCTCACTTTATCTTTGCACGAAAATTCTTCGAGTTTCCGCACAAAGAGGGGCAGCTGTGAGCACGTGATTTTTGCCTTAACGAAAACTACTCCAAAATAAATCAAAAAATAAAATAAATTTCCTTTACTGTGTAATTTTTGAATTTGCGTGGTGTTAAATATTTGTGTTATGTCCGTAAATGTTTACTTTGTCATAATAAAATGAAAAATAAAATAAAATACATGTTGCATGCATATAGGATTTAATTATGCATTTAAAAGATAATTTAAATAAAAATCACAAAAAATATGCGATAGTTCTATTTTAAATATTTCACTGTGTGATTGATGTTTTGTCTATGTGTTAAATAATTGTTATAAAATAATTAATATATTTTGCAAATTTAAAAATGTTTTACAATTAAAATTAGAAATTTAAATTAGAAAAATAAAAAAATAAAAAATGTATACATATGCAAAATCGGACCTGGATTAAAATCCAGGCCCAAATGAATTAATTCCCCCCCCCCAGCCCAATCCAAATAACCCAGGCATCCGGTCCAAATCAAACGAGTCGAAACGACATCGTTTGATTGTGGTGTATCAGGGATCGTTGGATCAAAGCCCACCAACGGATGAGATCCCACGAACTTTAACCCATGCCCATTACCCGACCCAGTGCCCCGATTCAGCCCGACCCCAGCAGGAAACCAAACGACACCGTTTGGTTAAGTGAATAAATCCTGGCCACTCATTCTGATTGATCTAACGGTCAAGATCAATCCACCCCTCCCCTATATAAGTTCCAGACCCCTACCCCGGCCCCCCTAACTAAACCCCCTCTCTACTGTTCATCGTCACCTTCCTCAGACCCCCCCTTAACCCTAGCCGCCCCTATTCCCCACCGCCTGAAACCCGGCGGCATCAACGTCGTCGGTCACCAAAATAACACCCTAGAACCCCCTGAACCTCCTCTATCCAAATATGTTAGCCGTTGGGCTCGAATCTTCCTGAAGGTTTCGAGCCGAGTTTAGATCTAAACCAAACAACCCCTAGTTAACACCATAGTACCCCCTAGCATGCCTTGTTATAGATCTGAAGTTAGTTTGGCTCGAATCAGTTCTGAACTTCTCGAATCTTCTTTTGAAGATTCGGACCAAACAAGAACAAACTCAGATCCGTTTCAAACTAACACCAAATGACCCCTAGGCTACCCTCACCCTTGTATCATGTTTGGTTCCCTTCGAATCTGCCCGGAAATGTTCGGATTTAAGATCCAAGAACCTGAAACCCTAAAAAAATTCCAATCTTGGAATTTTTCCGATTCGAGTAAAGGGTTGAGGTCTAAGAGACTTTAATCGAGGTATTCTCAACTGAGAATACTTCGAATAAAGTCTGTTTGATTTCAAACAAAGTCCGAATCCAAATTGAGTTCGAGTCCGTATGAAGTTTGAAGATTCAGAGGTATTTTTCCTATTTTTCTTTTTTGTTTCCTACATGTATAGTTGTTTGTTTCAATAACCTGTTAATTTTTCATATTTTGTTTGATTAATTCTGTTATTCTGTCCCGCTTACTTGATCAAAGTGTGAATTGTTTCTGTTGTTTGTGATTGTTTACAATGTGTGTAATCGACTCGATTAAGTTCGTCGAGTCGATTAGTTATATTATGAATTCTCGTTTATGATAACACTGATTGAAACAATCTGTTTCTATTTTTATAGACTGTTTGTTGACAATCATTGTAGATAGTCAGTTGATTAATATCGTAAATTAAATCATGTTTGTTTGCAAATCAGTAAGTTCATCAAATAGGTGTTATGTATGTTGATTTTTGAACATTAAGATCAGGGCAGTGTCAATACTGACAATGCTCCTGCATTTGTTGCTCTTTGTTCAATTTTGAATTTCAGTCGAAATGTTCTTTTGAGTTCTGTGTATTGTTAATATGTTTGTATGCAAGTTCAGTGTTCAATCTGAATTTAGCTCTTGTACATCAGCTATTGCATTTCCCTGTTTAGCATAATTTGTAAAGACAGAATGTTGTTTGATTCAGGAGTTGGTCATTAGCTGCTAAACAAGTTAATTCAGATAACTTGTTAAAGACTGGGACAGTAATTACAGTAGGTCAGGGGCATTTCTGGGAATGAAACAGTAAAAACAGGGTGTTAGTGCTAGTGTATTATAATGTAATGTTAGTGGCTATAGTTTAAGATACTAATGGGAAACAAGGGATAATGGGGCTGCTGAAAATCAGGTTAGGATCATATAAAGTATTAAAAAGTAGTTTTTAATGGAAATTTTCTGTTTTTAAAAGATAAAGGGGGTCCGGGCAGCACTTTTAAAAGAGGGACAGACCTGTATAAGAGAGGGGGACTGGAGAACAGATAAAGGAGGAAGAATTGAAGAAAAATATACCTAGAGTAAGATAAAAGAGAAAATCCAGCAGAAAAATCAGATTCCCCTTGGAATCTGAAGAGGAAGAAGAGAAACCAAAAGAGAGTATTCGCGCACACACACACAGTGAATCTGAAACGGATATAGAAAAGGAAAGAAAAACCCGAAACATATTTTCCTGGAACCTGTCCGTGTTTGTTTATTAATACTGTGTGATTTAAATCTGAATTTTTTTTTCTCTGTTACTATTGGTCTGGTTTCACGGGACTCGTTGATTGTGCTCAAAATCAGCTGCGTTATTTGGCATTTGCTGCCTATTTTTGTTGCTGCCATTACTGCTGAAATTCACTTCTTATTCCCTCGTTTTCCAGGTACATATTCTTAAAACTCATGTTGTGAAGAGCTTTGAGTATAACAAAGATGAAGCTCGAATTGTAATTCTGTCTTCTATTCGCTCAAGTTCATTAGTTTAAATTTCAGCTTTGTTTCGCATTGGTTTAATAGTAGTATATTTTGACGTAACGACTGTAAATTAAATGTCATTTCTTGAAGTTGCTTGAAAATGTTGTAATAAGGTTAATTTCTAAATTTTCATTAGCGGAAGATATAATTAAATTGTCAAGTAGGGAATATGGCGTGAATGTTGGTCATTATTTAATTTTTGTTGTTAGATAAGTAAGGAGTAATGTAGAAATATCAAGAAAACTACATTACTAACTCTTGTTGTTAAATAAGGTTAAGATGGTGTTGATGGTATATTTTTATAAGATAATAGATGTGTGTATAAACGTTGGCGAAAGGTGATATGATATAGCTTGTTACGATGTTTAAAACGTTATGAATGTTTACGACATACAGCTAGGTTGCATGTAAGGTAATTTTATTGAATTGGCTTGTATAATAATTCCTTTCCTATAAACTCGAATGCCTATCTACCTTCATAAAATAAATTAACCAAATAATTAGGCCTATTAGATTAAAAGCAAGTATATAAGAATGAAAAGAGATGTACAAGCATAAATTGCCACACTTTATATCAATGGTAATTAGAAATAGAATTTGCATTAAGTAAATAATGAAAATTCTTGGAAAATATTTCCTTCCTTTATGAATCGTTCATTTTCAGTTTCATATGCAATTTATTCTTTGGCATATATATATATATATGTCATATTTGTTTTAAACATAGTATTAATCATATTTCTATTCTGTCCTTTGAATTTGAATAGTTGGAATGAATATAACTTATATTCGGAAATTATAATCAACGGGCAACATTCAATAAATTGTGAATTCTTTTTCAAGTATTAAAGGGTATCTTAAATGAAGATTTCTCATAATATAATAAACAATTTATGGAAAAATCCCTGATATCATTACAAATATTTTGCGCAATTAGGGATACGTTCGCGTACCCTGATTATATTTTTAAAAGCAAAAATTTCGGATTATGCGTACGCGCAATTTCGAGCGAATATTTAATAAAAGGATTTTTCCAAAGGCGTTGAATCAATTTCATAAAAACCCGAGATGTACGGTTCACTATTCAAGAAAAACAAATATTCTTGATTCGACACAATTTCGAAAAATGATTGTTTAATAAATATATTACCAAAAGTTATCGTGTACACGTACGCGTGACACAATTCCGCATTTTTAAAATTTATAACACGAATATACGTACGCGTAATTCGATTCAAAGAAGGGTCCTCAATCACAGTAAGTATAAGCGGTAGTAAAATCATGTAACATCAATATATTTAATAAAATCAAGATAATTAAGCCAGTAATAAAAACAGTTAAGCGACCGTGCTAGAACCACGGAATTCGGAAGTGCCTAACACCTTCTTCCGGATTAACAGAATTCCTTACTCAGGATTTCTGGTTCGCAGAATAATAAACAGAGTCATATTCTCCTCGATCCAGGGATTGAAATTGGTGACCTGGGACGCCTTAAAATTCTCAGGTGGCGACTCTTAAATAATTAAATAAATCCCGTTTCGACTGTCCTTCGATTGGAGAAAACTCCCCAAGCGCCCCGCGGGCGCGGTGAAAAGGAGGTGCGACAGTACTTCTTGATGTCTTACAATAGAATTAAAGCCTCTATACTAGAGCTATGAGATGTATATGCCATTTATGCCCAGTTGATCACCGATATTAATGTAACAATAAAAGGTAATAAAAAGGTGATAAAGAATATTAATGGGTAATAAAGCCTAATAAAGGCTAGTAAAGGCTGGATAAATATTGGGGTCTTCTGTAACGTCGCTATAACAGTCATATCTTGAATTGCTTCTTATCCGATCATATGTTTGTATCCAGTATTAATATCTTATCCGGCCACTGGTTTGTATCCGGTGTTAACATCTTCTCCGGCCATAGATTTATACCCGATGTGAACATGGTTGAATCACTGCTGATTGATACGTGTTGCTTCCTAAATCATCTGTCTTCTTAGATTAACTTTTGCCGTATACAATTCACAAGTTGAATGTTTATATTTTCCTCATAGTCCTTCTAAATAATATGTTACTTGTTTCTTGAAAATGGAATACATATGGCCCTTGCTTTTCCAAAATATCACTCTGATCATATTATTATATTTGTATGAGCTTTAACATTACTAGTAATAGTGCAAGTACAAACCAGGGCATCTAATTAAAAGATTGTTAAAACATGGTTTTCATGTGTGTATCTTCATGCATTGTGCTTCATATAGAACAATCCCTACTATACTCAAGGGATAATCAAACTTCCTATATAAGACCCCTCTAGTTTTGTTTCAGTTTAAACCTCTCTACCTAGAGGCGGACCTATATATTGAACAAGGTCATTGGACACGATCAACCTTGGCAGTTTTTTTGAATATATGTATATATGTAAAAAACGGTCATATATTTTACTCATAACCTTTAAGATTAAAAGTCCAATAGAGGCACTGGTTGAACAATCCGTTCATGTACCCTTATCTTCAAATCTTGGATCTACTTCTGTCTCTATCTAGCAATAGGTGAATAACAAATTAAAGTTTTGTTATTTTGTATACTGAAAACAATAGTAATACATAGCAAAATGGAAAAAATGTAGAGATCAGTCTATCTAATGAGTTAATTGTTAATAATGGGTATATCAAGATTAAACATGTTCAACAACTAAACTTCATGGTACGAAACTATTAGCAAAGTGCTTCGTGAGTAAATTGTTTGTTGTACTTGAGTTAGCAATGCATGTCTTGAGTTTTGAAAGCCTTAAAGTCACCTCTTATCATTAGGCAAGCTAATGTTTCTGTTCCCTCACTACCACTCACAGTTTCTTAAATTTTTTGTTTTACTTACATGTAGTGGAAATTTATATTTATAACAATTTCTATTAAAATAGGCATATAACTAGGAAATTTAATTCAATATATGGATGTTCTAATTCACTAGTAGAGGCTTAATTTAACTCGTAAATATGATATACATTGATTCTTCTTTTATCGTTTTCATCATATGGTCTTTTCCTTATTGTATTAAAAAGCAGAATGAGATTGTGTGTTATAATTATTGAAGTATAACATGTTAGTTAGTTATTAATCTTGGGGTCAATATATAAATAATACAAAATTATAATCTTTTATTATTATTGTAAGAATAGGCCGGTTAGTTCGTTAGTGGAACTATATATTACAGCTGGTACACCCCTGTACATTTCATTCAATTAATGCTTGTACACCCCAGTAAATTTCATTCAGCTTAGAGACGGGGGAGAACAAAAAGGTTTGCAGGTTGTTGAAATCATTATATGGCTTAACCAGGCATTTAGACAGTGGAACTTAAGCTTAATCAAGCTCTGTTACATGCAAGTTTCATACAGAGCAAGTTTGACTATTCCCTATTCTCTAAGAAGGTTGGACAGGATATTGTGGTGATATTGATCTATATAGATGATTTGTTACTCACCGGTAGCAATCTAGAGTTGATCAAAGAGGCCAAACATTCATTGCATCAACAGTTTAAAGTTAAGGATTTGGGTGAGCTAAGGTACTTCCTTGGTATTGAAGTGGTGAGGTCCAAACATGGTGTCCTACTCAATCAAAGGAAGTACACTCTAGAATTGATCTTAGATCTAAGGCTTAGTGGAGCCAAGCCAGCCATAACTCCTCTAGAAATCAATCAAAAATTGACCACAATAGAGTTTAATAAGGTGGCAGGTTGTTCACCTACTATCTAATCCTTTGGTAGACCTTACCAGCTATCATAAGCTTATTGGCAAGCTTTTGTACTTAACAGTTATCCGGCCTGATATATCATATCTTGTCTAGAGTCTTAGCCAATTCATATAGGCTCCTAAAAGATCCCATATGGAGGCAGATCTTAGGGTAGTGAGATATCTCAAAAATGCACCAGGTCTTGGCATTCTCCTAAAAAGATCACCTGTGCATTCTCTTACTGCATTTTGTGACTCAGATTGGGGAGCTTGATCGGTCACTAGAAGATCTATTAGTGGCTATTTGGTCAAACTTGGGGACTCCTTGATCTCTTGAAAGTCTAATAAGAAACACACAATCTCTAGGAGTAGTAAAGAAGCAGAGTACAGAAGTATGACCATTGTTGTTGCTAGGTCACTTGGTTATTGGGACTATTTTCAGAGTTAGGTGTGCTTGTTCTTCGACCTGTTACTCTCTATTGTGATAACAAGGCTGCTATGGAGATTGTTGCCAATCCTATCTTCCATGAGTGTAATAAACATATTGAAATTAATAGTTATTTTTATCGAGAGAAGATCACCCAAAGAGTTCTGGAAACCAAGTATGTGCATACTACAAATCAGTTGGATTACCTGCTTACGAAGGGTTTAACTTCAGGGCAACATCATTTGTTATTAAGTAAGCTGAGTGTACTGAATATATTTCACCCTCCAGCTTGAGGAGGAGTATTGAAGTATAACATGTTAGTTAGTTATTAGTCTTGGAGTCAATATGTAAATAATATAAAGTTGGAGTCTTTTATTATTATTGTTAGAATAGGCCGGTTAGTTAGCTAATAGAGCTGTATATTACAGCTTGTACACCTCTGTACATTTCATTCAGTTAGTGCCATAGTGAAAATTCCCAATTCTTCTCGTCTGCTTCACTCTTCTTTTTCATTTCCATGGCTGATTCTAACAATAATATGTGCAAATAAAAAGTAATAGTAGCAAATATATTTAACTAAAACAAATCAATCAAAGGAAAAAAACTGGAACTAAGGTACCAAATTGCTACAATTAAAATTAGGGGTGTACAAAGAAAACCTATATACCGCACCAAACCGATAATCCGAGTCAAACCGAAAAAATGTTTGGCTTAATTTGGTTTAGTGTTGGGAAAAAAATCCGACCATAATTGATTTGCCTAAGTTTTAGCTTAAAAAGTCAATCCGAAACCAAACCAAACCAACAATGCATTTATACAAATTTTAAAAATATTTTATACATATAAATATTTATATAATGTAATTTATAAATATTTTTTAAACTTTTTCACAGTTTTATCTTTTAATGTATTATTTCAAGCTTGGACTTAACATTGTGGAATGGTCCAATAAGTTTTAGAGCCCATAAATATAGTAACTCAAATAAAGTTCAAATCAATATTAATGTTGACACAATAAATTCAATTCAACACTAGAAATGATAATAGTGTTGGATATTTATTTTTAGTTTTGCATTGATTTATAATGAAAATCCATAACTTAGTTTATCTTTTTCTTTAATGCTCAGTCATGCAATTAATAGTACTTATTCGACGTACTTGTTTTAGCATGACTTATATAATACTTTTAGATTATGTTCATTTTATTATGGCTTATTAGTTAGTAATATTTATTTTATACGATTTTATTATCTTTGTTATTGAGTATCTTAGTACAATGTTATGACTCATCTCATATTATTATGTTATTTTTTGAAAAATACATTATGTAGTTATATTCTATTAGGACTAAAGAAATACTTGGAGCACAAGTTATATATTTTGTACTATGAAGACTTTACCGGAAATAATCCGATTAAACCTCAGAAAAATCGAGAGTGAAAAATCTGACTTTGTTGGTTTGATTTGGTTTATAGATTTAAAAACCTAACATTGTTAATTTAGTTTGATAATTAAAAAATCCAAACTAACCTGACATATATACTCTCTTAATTGAAATAATGGAAGCCTTTATTAAAACTTCTCAAACTTTAAATAATAATTGAGAGACTTTAAAAATTGAGAGGCAGTAGAAGTTATATTAAAACTTCTCAAACTTCAAATTCTGGGTGTTAACCGGACGGACTGGTCTGGGCTGGATATGAAAAAAATAGCCCATCCAATTAGTGTTCCGGGATGGCTAACCGGATTGTAAAAATCTGTGTTAATTAGGGCCCGTCCGGGTTCGGGCTTAACGGGCCCGGACCAGGTCGGGTTACTCTTTTTTTTTTACTATATTATGTTTTCCTTATTCAATGTTGTTGATACAAGTGTTTGCAAACTTTTAAGGCTTAGAATTAAACTTTAAACTTTAAAGTTTACAACAACAACAACAACAACCACCCAGTATAATCCCACTTAGTGGGAGTTTGGGAAAGGTAGTGTGTACGCAGACCTTACCCCTACCCTGGGGTAGAGAGGCTGTTTCCAAATAGACCCCCGACATCCTTCCCTCCAAGAACTTCCCACCTTGCTCTTGGGGAGACTCGAACTCACAACCTCTTGGTTGGAAGTGGAGGTTGCTTACCATCAGAGCAACCCCTCTTGTCTTAAAACTTTAAAGTTTTAAATTTGAAATTTGAATTTTAACATTTTAAAATTAAAAGTAAGTGGCTACAAAAAATTATTTAATAAGACCAGTATGTAAGGATCAAACTCCGAAGGCTTTCATTTTATATTTTCATTGAATAATAAATAATACTTCAAATTAATTTGCAAGTTCTATTTTGATTTTTTAATTTTTGAACTTGCAAACTAAAAGTTTACAACAATTATAAAAAATAAGAAAGAGTACATCACATGTTTTGCATCATTTTTATAAGTTCATTCATGTCAACATGAGGCATGAGGTTCTTGATTTCCAGCACTGCTTGAATTGGAACAATAAACTATTATACTATGGGTGTTAACCAGATGGGTTGGTCCAGGCTAGACACGAAAAAACAGCTCGTCCGGTTAGTGTTTCGGGTTGGTTAGTGCGCTAGCTAATCGGGCTGGTAATGGATAGGGAAAATTCGGGTTAATTATGGTCTGTCCGGGTTCGGGCTTGACGGGTCCGGACCGGGCCGGGTTACTTTTTTTTGGGAATATTATATTTTTCTTATTCAATGTTACTGATACTTAAGTGTTTGAAAACTTTTAAGGCTTAGAATTAAACGTTAAACTTTAAAGTTTAAAGTTTTAAATTTGAATTTTAAAATTGAAAGTAAGTGGCTACAACAAATTATTTAATAAGACCAATATGTAAGGATCAAACTCGAAGGCTTTCGTTTTATATTTTCATTGAATAATAAATAATACTTCAAATTAATTTGCAAGTTCTATTTTGATTTTTTCTATTTTTGAACTTGCAAATTAAAAGTTTACAACCATTATAAAAAATAAGAAAGAGTACATCACATGCTTTGCATCATTTTTGTAAGTTCATCCATGTCAACATGAGGTTCTTCATTTTTGGCATTGCTTGAATCAGAACCATAAACCATTATATCTCAATTTCTTGGTCCTCCGTTTCATCTATCTCTTCACGCCCTTGATTTCGCTATTCTGATCTTATCTAATCTCTGAAAGCATACTAGAATTTCCAAAGCGTTGCTGCCCAATGAATAACGAGTATCTCCTAGTTGTTGTCTTGCTTGGCTAAATGCACTCTCAAGTGAACTTTCAAAAATATGTGTAAAGCTAATAGAAGAATCAATACCACTTCTTGATCTTTTAGGAGTTTTACTCTTACTACTACCACCTCTACTAGTACACACTTTTTTGGCTGCTCTAAATATATCCATTATGTAAATTAAATTAATAATTCTAAATAATAAAATAAAAATATACACAAAAGAAAAGAAAGAGATGGAACAAGTGTACCGGATTCCGGATGCCGCACTAAATTTGATATCATACTTCAGTTAATATTTGATGATATTGAATATTGATACCACACTTCACTTGAATACTTGATTTGATAATTATAATTTTGTAGTTACTAAAGTAAATATATGATGAAACTTGAAATAATAAGTAATTTGTTATAAATATATTATATTATGGATGTTTATTTAGTACTCCGTTGTAAATAATCTTCCTGAAGAAGCTTATCCATATGAGACTCCACCGTAAATATGTTTATCTATTTAGTACTCTATTGGAAATAAGCTTCATGAAGAAGCTTATCACTTCAGTACCCGGTTATGGAAAAATATTACCCTAGGTAGAAGATTATCCATACCGGGTATAATAAGCTTATCCATTCAGTACTCCGTTATGGATAAACATTGCTCTCAGTAGAAGATTATCCATATCTGGTATAGTAGCAGCTTGCAGTAGCAGCTTACACGGCAACTTGCAGTAGCAGCTTACACAGCAGCTTGCGTAGCATCTTACACAACAGCTTGTAGTAGCAGCTTACACAGCAGCTTGTAGTAGCAGCTTACACAGCAGCTTCCTTTCTTCTATAAATAGAAGAGATTTCAGTTCATTATGTACATCAGTTTGAATTCGAATAATATATCAGTTTCTCTCTATACTTGTCTTTACTTTATAGTCTTTATTTTATAACACGTTATCAGCACGAGACTCTGCCATCTCGAGCAAATATTTTGAAAGTATCTGAGGTAAGAACTTTCTTTTCCTAAATAATGTCAAATCTTTCTAAACTTGAATTTGTAGCCCTGGATATATCGGGCAAAAGCTACATGTCTTGGGTGCTTGATGCTGAAATTCATCTTGATGCGATGGGTCTGGCAGACACCATCAAAGACAAAAATCAGGCATCAAACCAAGACCATGCCAAAGCAATGATATTCCTACGCCATCACTTGATGAGGCCCTGAAAATGGAATATCTTACTGTTAAAGATCCAGTCATACTGTGGAATAATTTGAAAGATAGATATGACCACCTGAAGATGGTCGTTCTTCCACAGGCACGATATGATTGGACTCATCTAAGGCTACAAGATTTTAAATCTATCAGTGAGTATAATTCTGCTATGTTCAGAATTATTTCCCAATTGAAGTTATGTGGTGATAATATTACTGATCATGATATGTTGGAGAAAACTTTCACCACTTTTCATGCCTCGAATATGCTCCTGCAGCAGCAATATCGAGAGATGGGATTTAAAAAGTATTCTGAACTTATCTCACATCTTCTTATAGCCGAGCAACATAATGGGCTATTAATGAAAAATCATGAAAGCCGACCTACTGGTTCTTGTCCATTCCCTGAAGTGAATGAGACGAACTTCCACCAGGCTAAACGTGGAAAAGGTCGTGGCCCCAGTCGTGGTCATGGTCGTGGTCAGGAAAGAAACTCTAATCATGGTAATAATAATGCACCAAAGAACACTCCTCACCACCAGCAGTGGAAAAGGAAGGAACAAAAGCATGAAGCGGTGCAAGCACCAAATGCAGAAAATGCATGCTATAGATGTGGAGAAAAAGGGCACTGGTCACGTACCTGTCGTACGCCAAAGCACCTGGTTGAGCTTTATCAAGCCTCCCTAAAGAAGACAGAGAAAAATGCTGAAGCAAATTTTATTTCTGAAGATAATTTAGACTTCATGCATTTGGATGTAACTGATTACCTTGCACTCCCAGAAGGAGAAACAAGTCATGTAATCGGTGGTGAATCTGTAGAAATGTAAATATTTTAATTTTTGTTATTTGTAATAGATAGTATGGTTATGTAATTGTTGTACATAAAGAAAAATTATGATTTGATAATGATGTTTACTATAATATATCTTGTTTATGTCATTTTGAAGAATATGGATAACATTATTAGATCAACTTAAACTCTAGCAGAGTTTGCAAGAAATATACAACCACAAGAAGTGGTTATATTTCGTATATCTCATTGTAATTATATTTTGTTAACTACCAGAAGTGGTATATGCCTATGATCACCAGAAGTGATAATTTAGGCTTTCTATGGTTACAATTGAAGATAAGCTACATAAATATTCTCTATATTAAATGCACGCCTCGATTTGCTCCTGAAGTAGTAAATATTTTAAAAGAGGTTGAGGCATCACAATTTGATGTGATTAATGCGCATTCAGATAATTATGTTCGATTTCCTGAAGGATGAGAACTTTTGATAATATTAATCCATTCCCTGAAGTGAATGTGACAATACTAATAAGTCGGGTAAATATGAACGCGCTCTTGATGTGAATACATTACAATTCACCTCCAGAAGAGTTAATATAATTGAGAGAATATATACTCAATATTTCGTATTTTAAATTTGCTCCTGAAGAAGTAACACAATTGAAATTGCCTCCTGAAGTGGAAAAATATTATGAAGAGGAGTTTTCGTGTGCTTAAACAATTGTTTTACATTGTTTATTTGATTGTGATTTTCTCTCATGACACCAGCAGTGTCTGAGCAATATTTGATAGTACAAAATGTATCAACAACTCCTGAAGAGCTAAATGTTTGCCTAAAGAATACATGACACCAGTAGTGCCAGATAAATATTAGATTGTGGATAATAAATGAAGGCTCTCGAAGAGCTTATATACAAATATGTCATTCATATTATATGATTATGGTCAAAACATATGTTGTAGTAAACCTGAAGTTTACTAATACAAATGGCTATCATATTGAGACTACAAATGATTGGAAGATTGATAATCTTCATGTTTCCACAATCATAGGGGGTAAAATAATATGTATGTGAGAAGTTACCCGCCTTATTCTTTAATTTGTACTATATCATGTATCACAGTAAACCAGAAGTTTACTAAAGCAAAAGTTTATGCCATAGTAAACCAGAAGTTTACTAAGAGATAGCACATGACATGATAAACTTGAAGTTTTCATTTGCCATTTTTAAATGAGCTATTTGAGAATTCAGATAAGCATATACTAAAGAACTAGAAGATTCTTCAGGAATTCTCATGTGTTGCTTGTTCTCATAATGAATTGATTATACCAGCTAAAGTTGGGACTAAGACCCCTGATTCTGAAATATATAAAAGGTGAATATGGGCCCGTTCACCTATCATGTGAACCACTTATAGGTGCATATATGAGATGGTTACATGTGTAATTATTGTCAACCTGCAGTTTGGCATTTGGAATTGCTTTTCTCGATTAAGAGCATAATTTTCAGATTATGAAATCAAGACAGTTCATCTTGATAATGCTGGTTTATATCCAAGCTGGTTTAGCATTGAATACCTCCTATTAATGGCTAAACCATTGCTTATGAGAACAAAGCTTCATGTGTTGGTCTAAGATTTTCTAAATTGCATATAGCAGCACTTGTATGCATCAGATCAACAATATATGATAAGTCCTCCCTTCACAATTGGTTTAGGATCAGAAACCAAATATTTTTACTATCTTTTGTTGTGTGGTATATGATTAATTTCTCTACCATAATACACAAAGATATGTTTCCCAAAGATGATTGGGGATATATGTTAGTTTTTCTAACATTTGGGGGATGGAATAAACAGTTGAAAAATATGCTATATGAATCGAATTATCATGATCCTCACTTAGAAGATAATTCAAGTCGAATGCCAGAAGCATTTGCTGATCCAAAATTAAATATCATATTTCAGCTGCAAATGCTCCTATTAAAATTAAAGTCCCTGAAGGATAGAGTTTACTGTACGCATGAAGCGTGGTAGACCAATCGGTTCCAAAGGTAACAATCCTTGAAAAATAGTAGGAGCTAATGATCAAAATGAGGAGGAAATAAGCTCTAGAAGAGCCCACGACATAACATTTCATGAAACTCCCGAAAAAGTTCAGGTACCTGAAAATAAAGAAAGTGATGAGATCTCCACAAGTTATGTCGCTTCGGAACTGACACAAAATGATCGTCGACGATATATTTAATACAATATAGTGCACAATATTGTAAAAGATTGTGAGGATCGGACTAGCAGTCCAGACACTTGAAGATGTCATACCATTTAGATACAAGTCTTAACCTATATGACTTATTTGGCTAAATCTATATGAAGATCCTTGAAGGATTGAAAATGCCCGAAGCATATAATTCAAAGTCTTGAGAAATGTACTCGATCAAATTATAAAGATCTTTGTACGGTTTAAAGCAATCTGTGCGCGTGTGGTATAATCGCCTCAGTAAATATTTGCTGAAAGAAAGTTACATAAATTATGTTATTTGTCCATGTATTTTTATAAAGAAAATGTCATCAAAATTTGTTACACTTGCTGTTTATGTTGGTGACATAAATCTTATTGGAACTCCGGAAGAGCTCCAAGAGGGTCTTAAAAATACTTTTACATGGACAAAGTGTACCCATTAAGTACACCAATGAATATTCAATCACTTGAAGTGAATAAAGATCCGTTCCAACCTCTAGAAGAGGACGAGGAGCTCCTTGGTCCTGAAATACTCTATCTCGATGTAGATGGTGCACTTATTTATCTTGTTAATGCTGACAAAAGTGGTGCAGATCGTATTGGTAATGCAGATGCAGGTTATTTATCTGATACCCATAAAGATCGATTTCAAACCGGCAAGCAGTGAGTGCATATGATTGAGATCAGTGATTCATTCGAGAAACATGTGGGTTGGAATGTGATAAAAGACCCACAATATTATACGGAGACAATGTTTCATGCATAGCCCTATTAAAGGGAGGATTTATAAAAGGAGATAGAACGAAACACATTTCATCAAAATTATTCTACACACACGATCTTCAGAAAAATGGTGACATTGATGTGCAACAAATCCGTTCAAGTGATAATCCAACAGATTTATTCACTAAATCTTTGCCAACTTCAACTTTTGAGAAGATGGTATACAAGATTGGAATGCGGAGACTCAAATATTTGAAACAAGGTTTTCATCAGGGGAGTAAAATACGCGATGCACTCTTTTTCCCTTACTAAGGTTTTTTCCCATGAGGTTTTCCTTACAAGGTTTTTAATGAGGCACCTAGCAATGCGTCTTACTAAATATGTGTACTCTTTTTCCTTCACTAGGATTTTTTCCCACGTGGTTTTTTCTAGTAAGGTTTTAATGAGACACATTATCTTTTAATGAACATCCAAGGGGGAGTGTTATAAATATATTATATTATGGATGTTCATTTAGTACTCCGTTGTAAATAATCTTCCTGAAGAAGCTTATCCATATGAGACTCCACCGTAAATATGTTTATCTATTTAGTACTCTATTGGAAATAAGCTTCCTGAAGAAGCTTATCACTTCGGTACCCGGTTATGGATAAACATTACCCTAGGTAGAAGATTATCCATACCGGGTATAATAAGCTTATCCATTCAGTACTCCGTTATGGATAAACATTGCTCTTAGTAGAAGATTATCCATATCTGGTATAGTAGCAACTTACACAGCATCTTGCAGTAGCAGCTTACACAGCAACTTGCAGTAGCAACTTACACAGCAGCTTGCGTAGCAGCTTACACAGCAGCTTGTAATAGCATCTTACACAGCAGCTTGTAATAGCAGCTTACACAACAGCTTCCTTTCTTCTATAAATAGAAGAGATTTCAGTTCATTATGTACATTAGTTTGAATTCGAATAATATATCAGTTTCTCTCTATACTTGTCTTTACTTTATAGTCTTTATTTTATAACATAATTGAGAATTTAAGAGCAATAAGCAATATTATCAAGAGAGAATTGAGAGAGAATTAGAGTAGTAAGAGAGCAAATTGTGAGAAAAATAAAGAAGAAAGGGGGCTATTTATAATTTTTAAAAGGTTAAAATTGTAATTTATCAATTGTTAGAGTGGGGCTATTTTCTTAAGGGGGTAAGCCGAAATGACCATTTTTATAAAAAATGGTTGTTGCCCAATGGATATTTTTGAATTTGACCGTTGGCAACGGTCATTTTTGGATTTGACCATTGACAACGATCAACAAATGTTTTTTTAAAAATTTTTTCCAACGGTAACCAGGCTGATACAGGTTGTAGCCCGGTAAAAACCCGATAATGGGTAACAGGACTAACCGGGTTCCGGGGCACCGGTTACCAAAATATGTTCGTTTCCGTCCGGCTTTCCCCCTCCCCTAACCTTCCCAGCCCGTCCCACCCCTGGCATGATGGGCTGACCCGGGCTGAACCGGACTGTCATTGGGCTGGCCAGGCCCGATTAACATGTATACTTCAAATACA
The DNA here is from genome assembly GCF_000393655.2 of Nicotiana sylvestris. Lineage (NCBI taxonomy): Eukaryota > Viridiplantae > Streptophyta > Magnoliopsida > Solanales > Solanaceae > Nicotiana > Nicotiana sylvestris. The sequence goes on from NC_091058.1 coordinate 80,076,804, forward strand.
TCTTTTTTTGGAGGGTGAAAAAAAAAAGAACCGAACAGGGGTCTTTATATTTGATTTTGGGGTCAAACTGTAATTTGTAGAAGTTAGGTTCCGGTTCATCCAGGATTAGGATTTGTGTAGGCGATTAGATAATATGCATTAGAGAATTGACTAAAACAGTCTCTTGGCTGCCAATTGCGATCACATTTTTCCGGACCAGTTCGAACCACTATATTACGGGGCTGCCAATTTCCCGTCGGCGAGCTACGGCGATCTCCTTCTCCGCCGAATCAAGCTGTAAGTCTCCTTTCTTTTACTCTCTCTTTCTGTCTCTATCTACTATCCGGAGAACCCTAATTAAAGTTGTTCCTGTAATTGGTAAAACATATCAGGTATTAATTCGTTCTACTCTTTCTTTTTGTTTACTCTTACTGCATATAGAAATCCTCAACCCGATTTCTTTTTTATTTTTTCAAGTTAATTTTGTTTTTTATTTGCTTCCGATGTTGTAATTGCTTCAAGGGTCTGGTGGGTAATAATCTGCCCTTGAAGTATTACTTGTAAATTCTCTGCATATCTTTTTCTATAGAAAAAGAAAAATTAGCGGCCGTAAAAGATGGAATTTCTTCAGTTAGGTTGTGTGTTTCAGCACTTTTAGCGAAAGGCATAGATCTAAGTATTTGCCGAATCCTCTCTAATTATTTAAGTTAACAATTTACGATTTCTGATATACTACAACTAACAAGTAAGAATTTGAAATCAATTAATTTTAAATATCCTGTAAATCCAAATTAGTCTATCCACACGGCCCCTTGAGCTGATGCTAGACAACTTGGTAGCTGTTTTTTTTTTTTGGATGAAGAACTTGGTAGCTGAATTTTTTGTATGATAACATTCTTGAGATAGAGATAGACATAAGATGTTTGTTTTGAGCTTTATGTTCAACCAAATAACAAAAACTGTACTTAAACGCATTCTGATTTATCCTATTTGGTTCCTGTGATATGTAGGTATTAGAGGTAAGCAAGAGAGGAATTATCTGTCTTAACAGTCTAAGCGTTAAAAATTTTGTAAGACTCAATGGCTTTGAAGTTCTTGAATAAGAAGGGATGGCACACGGGGAGTCTTCGGAACATTGAAAATGTATGGAAAGCAGAGCAGAAGCATGAGGCCGAACAGAAGAAGTTGGAGGAGCTCCGCAAGCAGATCCTGGAGGAGCGTGAGCGCAGTGAGTTTCGCCAACTTCAGGAACAAGCTGGCTTGGTTCCCAGGCAAGAGAGGCTGGAATTTCTCTATGATTCTGGGTTAGCTGTTGGCAAGGGAAGTTCTAGTGGATTTGAATCTTTGGCCAAGCCGACCGATCCTGGAACAACTGCTGCTTCCAGTTCTTCTGCGAAGCCGCAAGCATCTGTGCCATCTGCGCCAGGAGCTCTATTTGAGGATAAGCCACAATCTTCCAATGATGCTTGGAGGAAACTCCATTCAGATCCCTTGCTTATGATTCGTCAGCGAGAGCAAGAAGCGCTAGCACGTGTGAAGAACAACCCTGTCCAGATGGCCATGATTCGAAAATCTGTTGAAACGATGAAGAATAAGGATAAGATGCATGATGGGAAAGAGAAGGATGAACGCAGACATAAGCATCGAGACAAGAAATCAAAGCATCACCACTCAAAGTCAAAGCATTTAAGGAATCCTTCACCTAGACAAACCTCTGATCTAGATGAAGACTCGAGCGAAGACGATTCCAGGAGAAAGAAAGTCTCTCACCAGGAGAAGAAGTTTAATGAGCGGAAATCGTCTCTGTTACGAGTTCCTGAAGGAGACGATGATATTGGCAGAGAAAAAACTAAGAGTAGGCATGGTAATCTTGAAGCTGAGAAGTACGAGAGGCAGACAAGGTCTGATTTTGCACCAAGGCATGAATCACGTCATAACTCTCGTAGGCCTGTTAGGCTTTCTGAAGAAGAGAGAGCTGCCCGTCTACAGGAGATGCAGAGAGATGCTGAGGTGCATGAGGAGCAAAGATGGAAAAGAATTAAGAAGGCAGAGGAAAAGGACGCTAAGGAAGCTGTTCATGTTGGCTTGTCTGGTGGTAAGAATTTTCTGGACGCTGCTCAAAGAAGTGTTTATGGTGCTGGGAAGGGAGGAAGCTCCACAATTGAAGAAAGTGTTCGTCGCCGAACACATTATTCGCAGAGAGCAGAAGCGTCAGAAGGCAATGCTTTTCGGCGATAAAATGTTGGAGAAAGTTAATTACAGTTCCTGCTGAGTTTTTGTAATGAATCCCTTCATGTAACGCAAATGTATTTCGTTATGATCATGCTCTTTATCTGTTGTCATACTGAAAGATAATCCTGGGATGAAGGTCAGTTTAAATATGTTGGTTTTCATCTTACCACAAATGTTATCCTGTGTAACTGAAATTGTGAGTATTTTCTTCCAAATTTGTTCTTAAAGTTGCTGGGTAATTACTTGAGATGTGAGATAGTTATGTTCTCTTTTGATCAGATTGATCTTGTATCTTGATATCACTGTTGGTTCATTTGGCTGCAAGGAAGTCTGCACCAACCACTTGCAGAATCAGGATATCTGTCACTGTCTTGACTGTCTTCTTAGAGATCAATTCCTCATTCATCTGTCAGGAGTAAATAAAACCCAGTTAATTCAATTGTTGCACTAACCTCCTCATGCTGACTTTTTAGCGCTTTTTCCATGAAAGCCTTCAAGGTAACTTACTTATGACATTTGCTTAATCACCTTCACCATTGTCATCCAGCTTCCTATTATCAGTTTTTAAAATTTGATGACAATAGCCAGTTCTTCAATTCCATTGCTGTGTTCTGGTGGATTTGAGGTTACTCATTAATTGGTTCGTGCAGTTCAAGGGTTGCAGAGAGGCCTTTACTAGTTGTTCTATTTGAGGGTGCAATCTTTGTGATATCCTGGTTATCTTGATGAGTAGGGTTCTACGTCATTCTTTATTTCTGTCTACTTATCAAGTTTATGTCAGGTAATACTTGATTCATCTGAGAAAATTCAAGTTGTTGACTTTCTTTTTCTCACGGTTATATATCAAGTAATGCTTGATTCATTGAGAACTCAGGTTGCTTAATCAAGCAAGTGGTGTATATGTGTGGTGCAATTTATAGGTTTTATATGTACATATGGTTTTTGGGAACCCTCTTTTTGCTATGAATGTTAGATTTCTGTCAGTGCCCTTGATTTCTTATTTTGGAAAAATTTCTGTTAGTGCCCTTGATTGGTTTGTTTTCACAATTTCTTTGATGGTTTCCTTTTTTCTTTATAAACAACTATACCTCAATTCCAAGCTGGCAGGGGTCGGCTCTATGAATCCCTTCTATCTACTTCGCTCCATTTGAACTTGTTTTATGCCAATATTCAAATAATTTAGATTCTAATGTTAGAATGTCGTTTATATTTTCCTCTTAACATACAAATTTTAATTAAAAATACTCCTAGCTAATGTGGGACCTAATGTAAGTTTACAAACATTACTAAGCATTAATCCGAACTAATTTTTATCGTCTATATTGACTTTTGTTTTATTGTGTTTTATTTTTCACCAAGTTTGCAAGATTCGAAGAGATTGTAGGTCTTTCGAGATCCTTATCAAAAAAATTATAGGTTTTTCGAGATAACTTTTTTCCATTTGATTATAGGTCCGACTTAGCTCATTTTTTCATATAGTGGAAGAAATGCATTTGTCTTCCAAATTTAGTGAGAAGAACTCAACAAGTTCATGAATCACACATATATGTGCTAGCATGATTCTTATTTATGGTTATGTCAATTTGTTCATATATATATGAGCATCTGGCCATAAGTATTTGATTTTTCACGGTATGGCACTTCAATTTTGTAACTGTGGGAAATGGTTTATTAGGACCCCACAATTAGTTGTTTTATTTTGATTCTCTTCTCTCTCTCCCTTTTTTTTTCTGGGGGGGGGGGGGTTATTATTGGTCACTCCATGAGTTTAGTGTGATTCACCCCTGTACTAAAACTCAAGCAAAGCTTGTGTATTATATTTCTTTCAGAGGGTTTTGGTTTGCTAGTTTTCTGGTTTACAGTGGTTTAGGGTGCGTTGGTGATTAAGTAGGCTAATCTTTCTTCTGAATTCCTTTGTCATTTGTGATTAGGAAATTCCTGGGGTTCTGCACTTGTAAGCACATTGTGTAATCGGGCGTCCATTTGTGTGTGCACATAGATTAAATATAAAGCATATCAAAGTAAGTTACCCTCGTATTCGTTCTCCATTTCATGCTAATGAGGTGGTTGGACGGTTTCTACGATAATTAATATGCCTCAATGTCAACAAGTTGGGGGTAGTTTTATGATTCTTCATGGTCCATATTATGCAAAATAAAATGGTTAAAGGATTTCTTAGTGGAAAAAAAAAGTGATGATGTTACACCAACTGCTTGGCTCTATTTTATTCAAGTGTTTTGGAGAAATATGTCAGGATATGTAGAAGGGAGTACTATATGGAGATTGACTGCCAGCGTAAATTCCCAACTGGATGTAATTGCTAAGAAGAGATGCATAGCTCCCTTCCTCATGCTGATTATATTGACTAAAGGGAGAGGAATGGAGGACATACAGGATTTAACAGGAAGAATTTTTAGTCTTGTGCCTAGATAAGGTACCTTAATTATCATGGCTGAAATCGGAATTAAGAAAAAATACATGTCTGAATAAGGTGCTTTAATTTCTATTAGGTCTCTGTTTGCATATTGATAGGTGAATAGCCAATACACGGTGAGGCATCATAAAGTAATTCACTTTAACGATGTTAATATGTAATGCTTCTGGTACCCTAGATTGTGCAGGCTATGTCTCTCCTTAAAACTTATTTTTGAAATAATATTGCATTATTAGTTAAATGCTTATGAAGCTCTCTTTCGCTTTGCTGCAACTGATAACATTTTCATGTTAGTTAGAATTATCCAACTTGCAAACCACTAAGATATTAGCTGTAGTTAATCATTATCACTAAATTTAAGGCTCTTGGAATTGGAACATTAAAGTATGAAGCTTTGCAGCAAGATCACAGGATAAGATGCACCTGTAAAGGTGGAGAAAAGAAAAGATCACTAGATTAACATATTAATTTTGTTATTGGTAATCTGATACACTGATAGGATCATCTGTGTTTCTTTAGGATAAAAACTAGATGAAGTTAGCGTCTGATTGATCCTTTGTGATGGTAATATACTTTTCAAAATGTCTGTTAACCATGTCACATCTTCTATTTGGGCTTAAAAGTTACTAGTATGCGTTATTGCTGCGGTCTGTTTGTCTTTGGTTTTTCTCTGTACTCCATGTATTCTTTTTTCTCTGTCTTTATCATGTTTATTGTTAATTTCTATGTACTTCATTCAGCCATAGAGAAAAAGAGATGTACTTTGCTGGTATTCTTATGTGATATATCATCAGCTTGTGACATAAATTGGGAATAACAGTTTGGCGCCTCAATAAAGAGAAGAATTCATTTTCCATTTATGCGCTCCGATGGACTATTGGAAATCACATGCTACTGGTGATTTGGCCAAACATCTTTAGTGCAAGGGATCTGCTTCACTAGTGGTCCAATTGCATGTGTGGATGGTAGACCTAACCCATCTATTTGTTACTCACCTGAAGCTAGATGGTTAAGGTTAGTGATGATATTAGGGACAGACCAGAACTGGCGTAAACTCGTAAAGACATTATCTTTTATCAGTTTTATGACTTTATCCGGTATATGATTTGGGAGTGAAGTTTCTAAGATTATATGATTTTCTTACAAATAAGCTTTTGGTGGCGGATTACTAACCATTTAGGCAACTGACGGTTATAGTAATTTTTGAATCTTTTGCAGGTTTGGTTATTTTTAGAATTTTTTCTATTCACTTGGATTGCCTTGTTTGCCTCTCATCTCATGGAGCTTTGTTTAGCTTGAAGCTGTAATGTTTTACCTCTCTCCAGTAATTGTTTACTTGAAGGAATTACTTTGATTTGTTTCACTTTCGAAATCCTTGTATGGTAATATGAGAAATTTTAGGGCTTGGTAATATGAAAAAATGTATATGGGTAAAGAGCGAATCTTTCCTATTTTAGGTTTTCAAGATACTGCTGTTTCTAAACAATTCATTATACATATTATTCTTTCACTGCGTCGAAGGGGTGTCTTGGAGCAATGATAAACTTATCTCCGTGTGACCTATAGGTCACAAGTTCGAACCGTGGAAGCAGCCATTAATGCTTGCATGAGGGTAGGTTGTTTACATCAAGCCCTTGGCGTGCTGCCCTTCCTCAATAAGGGTTGCGGTCCTTCCTCAGATCCTCTGTGAGTGCAGGATGCTTAGTGCACCGAACTGTCATTTTTAATTCTTTATATGTGTCAGATAACTATAGTTCCTCATCCTTAGCACCTATAATTGTCACCCTTATACCTATCCCTATTAGTTAAGGTATCCGGCTTTCTTCCCTTCAAGTTTTAGATTGCAGTACTATTCCTTGAGTGCTGCCTAAACTTTTACCTACAGCCTACAGGTAAGCAGGTTATAGCAAAAGACTGCTGTTATTGCTTAGTTTGAATACCTAGTACCAGTGGCTAACAACTTAACCGATGAAACAATGCCATTTTAGGAGTAACTATAGACGAATGTGATGCCCCCTAAAATAATTGCATGCTTTTGCAAAATTGGGTCACCTTGTGTGGTCGACGCTTCTTGCAGGCCTGGAGGTGATTTTTTGTGCACAACACGAAACTTTGTGTAAACAAATTTTCATTTATTTATTTATTTAACTATTTTGTATAGAAGTCTTTTTTCTTCGGAAAAAGGTTAAATATGTCCTTATACTATTTGAAAAAGGTCTAATATTACCCTCCGTTATACTATCAATCCAAATATACCCCTAACGTCATACTATCGGTCTAAATATATCCCTGACATCATGAAAGTGGTATAAACTTACACTTCCTCCGTTAACTGCCTCCCCTATGAACACATTTTATTGCTACCAAGTTCAATTACTTTAAAGTTCTATCATTATTTTGAAGACTTCATTGCCTCTATTTCCTCTTGCTTTTCAAAATACATGTTGCTTCTCCGGCCGATCCTGGAATTGTACGTACCTTTCACTTGATCTTACAATTTTGTGTTTTATTTTGCATTTCCTTGTGTTGCCGCTGAATTTGTAAGACCTATTTAGGAAAAATTTAGTAGTATTTTTATTTTAACATAAAATGTAAAGAGAGAAAAAATGGTAGCCTTCCAGAAATGTGGTTGAAGAGAAAGAAACAAAAAAAATTAACTCTCGTGTCTAGGTTGGTTTTCTTTCTCACCATGGTCAATTTTGAAACCTTAAACTAGTTTGCCTGTATCTTTGCTTAGTTTTTTATATAAAACAAAATGTATTTTCGTTCGTATAAGCATGAATTTTGAATAGCAAAATCAGAATTTTCTCTGTTCACGTTATTTCATATTATCTTTAGCTGTTAGCATTTCTTTTGATATAGTTTGTATATCTATGATCTGTGATTTTCTTCAAATGAAAGGGAAAGAAAGGTTGTGGGGAAGGGATGAAAATAGGAGTATAATGGTAAGGTAGCAATGAAATGTTGTTAGGGAGGCAGTTAACTGAGTAAGGGTAGGTTTGTACCACTTTTATGATGTCAGGAATATATTTGGACCGATAGTATGACGTTAGGGATATATTTGGACTGATAGTATAACGGAGGGCAATATTAGACCTTTTTCAATAGTATATGGATATATTTGACCCTTTTCTGTTTTTCCTTTCGTTGGGCCATGGCGGCCAGTGCTCCTAAGATCATAGAAGCAATGCTGCATAACAGAACCTTTTGATAGTAGTTTGATGGAGTTTTGACTGAATCTATAAACCCAGGAAGTTGCCTTCGTTGGTACTTTCTTATTTTAATGACAAAAATAATTAATGACAAAAAGTAGTGATACTTGTCTGAAGTGATAAGCCTCGAGTGATTTACTTACCGACATATGTGCAGATATAAATTGGGGAAAGGCACGTTCTCACCTTTGTTATTCAAATTATTTTAAGTGTAATTTAAGATAATAAAGTTGTTTAAATAGTCATATGTTAGAGTAACTCATTATTGCAATTCGGTTTTTTATGTAAAAGGAAAAGCTGTAATGTTTCCCACACAAATATTGTTCACTAATTAATAGAGCATCAGTACAATACGGTTAAACAGGCATCTCCAATTTCTCCTGTGGCGTGACACCTTTTTGTACCCCGTTGAAGGAGGCATTATCATATATTACTGTTACTGGTCTCCGGACCCCCTCCCCTCTCGAAAAGTGATAAATAAAAAAAATAAAAACTAGCTGAAACATAACTCGAAAGTGGGCAAATGGAAAAAAAAAAATTAAACTTCTTTGCTATCATTTTCTTGATATTTAGAGGAAGCTAATTGGCATATTTGCAATTCCAATTTCGAGAAAGCTCTAAAAATTTACGTATATTTTATTTTTGCGAGGTTTAGCTGGAAGATTAGAAAAGAAAAATGAAGATCAAACTAAATATGATCCATAACCATCTCTAAGTAGTCGAGCTTTTAAAACAAAAGAAAGGAAACCAAAGGGGAAATGAAAAATAGAACAAAGAAATTCAGGATATGAACTTTGGGTAGATATAGTATACAAACACAAAAATCTCTTGTAAGCTTTATTGTCGGTTATACTTAGTCAACATCTGTCTCTAAGGTTAGAACACATCAGAAGCACGTCCAAATAACAAGGTTATTAATCTTTGTCAGTTTCCATGATAAGATTGGTAAGAAACTACAACATGTCAAATCTGAAGTTTGGACTTGGTGTGTATGGCACTAGAAGGAAAACAAAAGAAACAAGCATTGTCAAACTGTTCCATGGAAAGGGCATAAATAATAGTACTTCAGTATTCCAGATATTAGCTCCAGTAGGTAGCCACTCCCTTCTTAGAGAAATGTATGTGACGCTTTTGCCTCATACGGATCCGTCCGGGCTTCCATCGTTGGCAATGGAATTAAACCACTATTTATTCACGAATTTTTCCGGTCCGTACTAACGAATCTTTTGCTTCTAGAGAGTAGGGTAAAGCTGTAATTGCGTTTGAAGTGTATATATTTTAAAAGAAAAAATATTTTTCAAATGCCTACTTTAAGACTTTGAAATGAGACAAAGCATGCCAAAATAGAAGTCATGTTGATAGCGCATGCTAGCCAACACATTGGCCCACTGTAGCATTTCGTCTACTTTGCCTTGCTATTTTCTACTGCATGTCATTTTATATGCTTTCTCTTTTTTAAGATCAATCCAATTTTTCATTAAGACCGTTATAAAATCCATCCCTCGATTGGTCAATTTCAGTCCTACGTACCATTGTCATACACCTGTCACTCCCTTTCTGTTTTATTCCTTTGCATGAACAGTTTCCTGAAATAAGAAATTTAATTGGAAAAAAAGAAGAGAACAAAACGTTATGTACTTTAATTCAATTTCCAGGTAGAATCTTTGGATTTATTCTAAATTAGAAGGTACAGATGTAACCAACTCGATTGAGGATAGATAATTTGACTTGCAAAATTAGAAAGGTGTAAGACACTACATGACAAAGTATGACCTAAATTGTTCTGAAGATAATTGTACCTTATGAATGTAGAGTATGTCTTGTTACGTTCCTTTTGTTGGATAAGTTGTAACTGTGTTATTAGTAGTTTGTCAAAGTGAACTTCTGCAAAAAGAAAACATGCCAATAACCAATTTAAGAAAAACACAGTAGCAGCTGTAGTACCCTTCTTTTTTGGGAGCTAGTGAATAAAAAAAAATAATCATTATTATGACTCTAAAGCTGAAGTTTGACGCCTAGCTCCTTAATTTATTTTAGGTCTTGGAGTATCATTACTTGAAAGATTTCATTACTCCCTCCGGTCCACAATAAATGACCAATTTGCTTTGGGCACATCCATTAAGGAAATTAAATATTAATTTCTAGACAAAAATAAATAATGCGACTAAACTACCCTTAATTAAATGTTGCAGCATAGTTATAGTAGCACTTCTCTTCTCAAATGTGAGGAATAAATGACTTTTTAGGAAAACGTACATAAGACAAATTAAATTTTTTCTTGATTATATAAATGGACACTTATTTTGGACCAAAATTAAAAAACAAATTGGTCACTTATTGTAGATAGGGGGGAGTATTTAATTAGTTTATCATCCTTGAATTTGCATAATCCGGTGTCTCCAGATTTTTGTGATTTAATGCATTCCTAACATTGAGGGTCAACCAAAAGTTGAAATGGGAATTTACAATTTCCATTTAATTTAATGACTTGAGGGCCAGAGGGGCATGCTGTTTACCACTTTTTTTTAGTCCCTTTTGGATTTGTTTTTTAATTTATCTTACAAACTATCTAAACTACCAGTAATTAATTAACTTGCACATGCATTATTTTTTGGATTTAATTTATATACATGGAAAATGTAAAGGATTTTTACGTCTACCCGTGTATTTTAACTTTATATAGTACCTAGGTTATTTGCTTTGTATTAAGTTTACTATAGGAAGGAACACCTGTAGTCTACTTTAGCATGATGGTAAAAATAATTTTACATCATCATATAAATTAAGCTTTTATTCAGTTATTTCATGGTTACTAATTTTACATTATTTCAAAAAAAAAATCACTTATTATTAGTATTTACTTACATGTAGTTAAGTATTTTTTACATGACCTGATAATGCAAATTTTTAAAAGGTTTGAAAATGTTTTGTTTGCATGATGTACCGATTTCAGATACGTTGACTCCTGTAGAAAATGAATATATAAATAGTTTTCTTCATACAAATTTTTTTATAGGACAAACGATTGGCCTAAAACAGACAAAAACTGATCGATTTTAAGTTGAACGACGACATTCCCAAATAACATCAGGGACCAATAAGAATGAGAATGAAAGTTGGTTAAGTGTTTAAGCTGCTTCAACACGGCTCAATTTAAAAGCGATAACAACATAAACTATATATTTTGTCTTGCATCCATTTGATGTTAACTTCGGATGTGTCACACTTAAATTTACACTAATGCAATTTGAAACGAATTTGAAGTTAGTTCAAGGATGGCATGGTAGCATAAGTTTCATATGTAGCCACCTCGTAAAGTTTCATATTCGTGAAATAGTAATCCGTGTAGTTTACATAATACTTAGGAGTATATTTTAGCATGTCTATAACTTACTTTTTTTGTTTTTTCAGGTTACTAATTTCACTTATAAGGACGATGACCCATACTCATCTTTTAAATAGCTCAATATTACACTCTCGGCGTATAGTGTATAGAAGTTGAAATCTTTTTGATAATCTGTTGGAGGGTCTAAAGTTCATAGAAAATTGACCAAGTTGAAGATTCTCGCAGAAACCCCATATATTATACTATAGCTCATGAAGATAACTATTTCTAGAAGAAATAGAATACCAATATGCATGGTAAATTAAGTAAAATATTAGCGTTTCAAGTCAAAAGTATGGTTAAATACGAAATTCACCATCACATATGCATGTGTAAAGGATCGTTTATTAAATGCAATTTTTCCTCTAGCTGCTAGTTTCTTCAAGAAATCGTAGATCCTGGAACGTCCTCGCGATACTTGACAACTCCACTGGAATAGATTCTCTCACCATTTCACAAATAATACTAACTTTTACTTACATGATATTTATATATATATATGTATATATAATAATTTCAAAGTCTACTCAATCATCCCCGAGAAAAGTATACAGTATATCTTTTCTCTGCTTTGTTTTTGGTGATATACCTGCCGATCGATCATTTGTCAAATATGCAAACGCCAGTATCAAAATCATCAGAGCTTGAACTCAAAATCTCATTCAGCTTTGGCCCTTCTGTCCTTTCACTCAGCAATAGCAGCATTCCCAAATCTGAATAATTGTGAGCTTCTTCTTCAAAGCTGGAAAGTAACCCATGATCTGCTTCATATCTACTCTCTTGTTCATGATTATCATGACTCAATTGAGATGCTACAAATTTGTCAAGTGCCCTCCAATCCCCTGTTACATTTTGGCTAGTACTATTAATAGTACTACATCGTTTATTTATCGTCTGTTCATCGTCTTCTTGATTACTATTCTCGGACACCAGTGACATGGAGCTAATTGGCCTTTTTATGAGTGGTAGAGTGGGGCTTTCTAGCTGTGGAAGCTGTACAAATTGATCAGAATTACTATAGGAAAAATTGAGATTATTGTTTTCAGCTAATTCCATCTCTTGTTTGCATAGTAGATTTTGTGCCATGAAATTTGGAGGAGGAGGCTGCCTTGTTATGTATTCAAGAGGATCTACTATTGAGCTAACTGCAGTACTTGGTTCTTCGTTGAAGTAATTTGATTCCCAACCTTCACCCATATTGGTCTTCGTTTGCCCTGTAATTTTCTTCTTAAATGCTCTACAAACCACCCATCCTTCTTCCTGCAATAGATTAATAAAGTAAATTATTAGGATTTAATTTAAATACAAAGAATTTTTATGTTATTAGTGTATTTTAATCTGTCGTACGTAGTAACAGGTTATCTGCCTTATCTATTAAGTTGCTAATCCCATCTTTTATGGATGGTTACATTTGAATCCAAAGGGGAATGTAGTATACTGAACCCCGGGTTCAACTGAACCTAGTACTTTCGACGCAGAACACCAATTTATGGATAAAAAAATTAATAAATTATTAACAAATAATGGATATGAACCCATAACTTTAAGAAGTACATCGGGTTCAATGTTAAAAACGTTAAAGGTAACGAAACTCCTCGACATTGGACATGTAGTAAAGGAAAAAGAAGATAGTCAAAGGGGTTGTAGGTAAGAAGATAATTGGAACCTCTCTTTTAATTGGAAGGGCTGAACGAGTGAAAAACTCAATGACGACCATAGAAAAGCTACTTATAAGGAATTAAAGCACACTTGGTTTGCTTCAAAATTATGATGTCTTTTGACTTAGAAGGCGCTGAAAATCATCTCATGCTGCATGAATAGTTAGATTGCTAAATAAAAAAGAGTGTACATGCAAAGAACTAATGGATTACTATATTTTCCACTATCGATGTCTTTACAGATTTTTCTATCTAAAGAGGTTGATCAAATTTCCTATTTCTGAGATATTCCAGAAAAGAGACTATAGAGATATATATATAGAGATTTTATATTAATTTCCAGAGATCCAGCAGGTGTCCTTGGAAAGATATATATGAAGAAATTAAAACTGGAAATATATATACATATATATATATAAGCAATAAATTAAGTACAACTTGCCTGTGGAGGACCATTCTCGTCGGATTCGAGTCGATATTCGTGCATAATCCAGTCAGTTTTCTGGCCATTAGGTGCCCTACCCTTGTAGAAGACTAGGGTTTTCCTCATACCTATAAGTTTCAATTTATCGTACACAGCCTTGTCTCGTCCTGTAGCCTTCCAAAACCCTGCCATTGTTGCCCTATTTGTTCTCGTCCCTGTTGGATACTTCTTATCCTTGTGACTGAAGAAATACCACTCGTTCTGCTCTTCATATCCGATCCGGCATTTATCTGAAAAATAGTTCTGAATGTCAATTATTGTTTAATTGTCTTATTTAAAAGTTTAAACTGTTAGAGAGAATAACAAAATGTTTTAGATTTGTTGAGTAAGAAACCCTAGTAAACGCGAAAAAAAGACCATACCTCGCAGATCCCATGGCTCAATTCTGTATAGATCAATGTCTCTTATAACATCAAGATCAATTTTTTGTGATGCAATTTTCTTTCTAAGATAGTATCCAACGAGTTCTTCATCCGTTGGATGAAATCGAAATCCAGGTGGAACGCATGATTCGTTTGTATCCATCACCTCACTCCTGTTTATTTTAGGCTGCATAAAATTCAGCACCAATTGAGACAAGATCAACACATTAATTGCACCTCTTTTACTCCATCACCTTTATATCATAGCCGATTAATGGGGCAAGAAACAAATAGTAGCAACATTAATAAGATCTATGAAAAGTTAAAAAGGTGGCAAGTGTTTTCAGATATAATCATCAAGCCATTTGGTGGTAAGAAACACTCAAGAGTTAATTTTATCCCTACAGTTATACTAATGAACGCGGTCTAAAACCTATTTTATTTTCTCTTTCCTCTTTTTTTTTTCTTTCTGCGTGCGATATGATTTTAATTTAATGGTGGGGTTAAAGAGGAAGAGATGAAAAGGAAAGAAAACCAAATGATGAGGGCTTTGCTGTCGAGGAAAACTAAGGCCTAAGGGGGAGAGTCAGCCCTTTAGACCTCTAATAGTCTCTTTGGTATTTTTCACGTCTGATAATTGAAGGAAACGGGACAAGTAAAAGTTTGTGCTAATGATGGTGTCTTGTGCAGTTGAATATACTGAATGATGGATCAAGAACGGACTCTTCAGCTCTATATTATAAACAATCCACCGTTACCCTACAAAATGGTCCTTATAGATCAGAGGATAAATAAAAAGAAAAACAATAATTTGACAAAAGCACATACTAACATGCAAAACTATACATGCCGTGTATTTAAATATTCAAAATTGTTTGTTCAAGAAAAATGAAATTTGAGAAGTATTTAACTGGCTAGAGGTATACTCCCTAGTCCCTTCCGCCGTTTTAAATAACAATGTTTGACCAAATAAAATTTAAGTAAGAAATAAAGACTTATCAAATATAACCTTAGAACTTGTGGTGGGCAAGAAAATTGTATGACTATGAGAAAATATCATTAAATATAAAATGAGAACATTAAAATTATTAATATGTTCCTAAACAAAGTATTAAAAAGGCATTGTTCTTTTAGAAAAAGGTTTAAAAAAAGTGTCGTTTAAATGAAACAGATCTAGAGAGTATACATATTTAGTGGTTAAACAGTCAAAAAAGTGTTTGTTGTCTGGTCTGTCTTAAAGAAGGTTGAGGGGTGAGAAGGGGGGGTGTTGGTGGATGACGTTAAACAAATTTAGGCACGCTTTGGTCCGAAAAGGAGAAAAGTAGGAGGCAAAAAGAAATACAGGGAAATATGTTTGATTGGATATTCAAGCCTGCCATAAAAGGGCATGTAAAGAAAGAGAAAAGGAAACAAAAAGCGATGAAAATTTTAAACGTTTGAAGGAGTTGAGCAATAATGTATGATCCCAGAGATGAACTAATCGGAACCACTATGTCTGTTTGTCTAGAATAAACTTGACACTTTTCTGACTCATTTCTTGGATAGGTGCACAGTGCGCTAGCTGGTCCATCAACACAACTTAAAACGAAGCAGAATATATACTGTGTGGAATGTAATGGAAGAGATAAGGTTCTTATTTTATCTCAACTCTTCTGCAGAGTTACTTTGGTTTCACAAAATCACACAACACAAGAACATGCGTACGTGCAAAAATTAAACTGATACTCAAAAAACACAAACGTCTCATTGAGATGGGAAAATACGCAAAAATGGGAGACCATGACTTTGATGAGATGCAAGATGACATGACTACTCTTTACATGAAATATACGTAGTTGTTGAAGTGATAGCAAATTGTTCCGGACACGTACTGTTAGAAGAAGAAAAAAACCAGAAAAATGAGGGCCTTATGAATATGTAAGCATATATTTGCATGACATGCATATATCTATTGATGTTAAAAGCTTATACCTGCAGTTTAACTTAGCTCTGTGAATGCTAATGATTGACTTTAAGGAAATGGAGATGGGACTTGGAACAAGAAGACAAATGTAGAAGACGATAGATAAAAAGGAAGTGAAAAATGAAAAGGTATGAGGAAGGAATGGAAGAGAGAGATGTGAAGCAAGTATTAAAAGAGAAGGAAGAGGGACTCGTGGGTGTGTGTGTGGGTGGGGTGGGGTTAAAACGGAGAGGGAGGACCGCTTAATTGCGCATGGGTTGAATGTTGTCCCCATTGTTGACGTCATTGTCTAGCTTCCTACAGAAAAACTTAATTTCCCTAATTCGTCTTTTTAATTATCACATAATCAGTATTTACGACTTGCGACATTTAGAGATCACTTGTATGTAGTGATACATACACTGTCCATTGACAATAATAGGTTAGTCGTGCTGATACGATATGCGGAAAGCCTGTCAATATTGTAGAGCTCCTCGTTATCGTTTTTCTTGTATCTGTGTAACAACCTACGACATTAGCCTGGTTCTTGTTACTTCTGCATAATATTTAACCAAATAGCCTCTCGATTCACTATTTACTTTTTTTAATCGATATGCATAAATTTTCAACTGATCATACATAATTATAAACATAAAATGGAAAATATATATATACACCGGCTATTTTTAGTGTAAGTAATTCTTATTTTAATGCTTTTTCTTAGTCATGTCAATTAAAAAAGGTAAATGAAGGTATTAGTGGCAAATCCAGAAATTTTGCAAAGAATATTAAAGGTTTAATATATATCTGCAAAAAATAAATTTTGACCTAGGCATATAATATAGTTTTTTATATACTCAGTATAATTTTCTTATGAAGGGTGTTCAAGTGAAAAACCCTTCACTCTGCGTGGCTACTCCACCGGAAAGTGTAAGCTCACTTGAAAGTAATTAACTAGCACTAATAGTGTAAAAAGATCATCACACTATCCGTGCATATAACTAAACATTCTATTGATAGCTCTCGGTCCAATTTAATCGTCAACAATCACATATGCTTGAAATACTGCTAGAGCATGAGCTTAATTTACTATGGTAATATAATCATTTGTATCATTTATTATTTAGGGCTTGGTTCTAACCTTGTATCACATAGTGAATTTATGATGAAAGTGTTCATCCAAAAAGTTTCTTTGGATTTGTGACTCCTTTTTTCTTTCGGTTGATTGGGATGTAGCTTTATTTATTTATTTATTTATAACCATTTAGTATTTGAAGCCGAATGACCTAAATAATCCAGATTCACATAGTGTTAGACCTATTAACTAGGAATGTAGTTATTTAAATGGCAAACAAATTATCCTGCCACTTTGTCCTTTTCACCACAATTAGCATATAGTATCAAAGTGAAATATTTGTTGCAATAACTGTCACATGATCAATAATATTTGCAGCCCGGCCCGTTTAGGTGAATCAGCTCCATATATTCTCAAATGGTGAAGGCGTGATGTCACTTTCAAGGGGCATTTTCTGGCAATTCAGCTGCCTTTCTTTTTCCTGAGTGTAACCAAATGATTAAAATCGACAAGTATTTCGGGGAAGGCAAAGGCAAAGGCAGAGATAGGCTTTTGGAGAAAATCAAAGTGGCTATCACCGCTTCGTCAGAATGGATACTACTTTCCGTAGAAGATAAACAAGGAATACGAAATCATAATATAAAATATTCCTAAAATCTGATGAACAGCCTTTACTTATCACCAACTATACTCAAAGGTTGCCTTCCACTCTCCACTGCCCACTCTACATCTCCACCTCCCCTTCCTGTTATATACTCCAAAAAATAGATAAATAAGAATGGATTTACTCTCTATGTACTGGCATTGTAAAAAAAATTACATATATATATATATATATATATATATATATATATATATATATATATATATATATATATTTTAAGTTATTTACTTTCTAGGTTACTACATTAGGTTTACTACTCGTTATCTTTGTACAAGACTAATTTCATGTGGTGATGTAAAAAGATTATAATATACCAACAATTGCGCAGAGATTAAACTCATGTAAAACTAAAGATCCATTTTCTAATTGTGCAAGTTTTGGATAAACTTGTCAAAGTGCAAGGGCATATGTCAACTTATACTTTAGAGACGGAGTCAGGATATCGATTTTATGAATTCTGAATTATATAACGATGACTTCAAATGTCAATAACTAGGTTTTAAATTAGATTTTGTACATATTTAATGAAAATTTTAACATAAATATATTATTTGAGTAAAATCTACTAGGTTCGGCTGAATCCATATACGGGCTTCTAGCTCCACCCCAGATTTATATAGCAATACATATCAGAAATTAAACTTAATATAGGCAATAGTCATATTTCGTTATAAATAACCTAAACAAATATTTAAATTGTACAATACATAAGTTAACTCCTTCCAAATTATGCATGATCCTTCGGTTTCAATTAGAAAGGAAAAGCGGATCTGAGTTTGACAACCAAAAAATATAAACAAATCAATATTTTTCTTTTTTGTTGGTGGACCACCGTTTATCCATTTACTCGGCTTATTTTCTTTGACTTTGGTAAGCAGGATAGCTATGTATAGGCTAACTATTGCTAATTCGCGGAATAGACAAGGAAAATAACCTACCTACGCTGCTATCCCACTCTAATTACAGAAAAATTAAAAAAAAATTCCGACAATCTTTGATCCGTCTTGAAAAAACTTGTTCTAAGTAGAAACTTATAGTAAGGTGCTCTTTAGAATATTTTGATAGAAACACAAGTGATAAATGCCAAACAAAACGTAAGAAGAAATATTAGAGTGATTAGTGACAATGACAGATGTTTATACTATATAAGTTCAATTTAATGTATGCTTATACTAAGTTTTCATTAGTGACAATGACAGATGTTTATACTATATAAGTTCAATTTAATGTATGCTTATACTAAGTTTTCATTTAATGTGTGTATCGGGAAAAATCAAGTTAATATTTGGAATTAAATAAGTGCTGACACGTCAAGACACGTGGATCAATAACAGAAAGGCAGCTGACAAAAGAATAGTCGAAGAGGCACGAACTTTAACAGGCACAGACAAAGATTCAAGAAAACAGAAAAGAACGGTTACTTGGACCTCTTGGTGATTTGAAGAGACATTGGAAGAATGAACCTAGATAGCAAAAAATATAGATACGTATTACCCATAATTAATGAGCATCAATGATGGAAACCGTTATAGAATCTTTACGAAACAGTTACGATTACCAATTATAACGTTACATTAAATGTCATTAATTGCTCATAATGGCTCCGTTACGAGAGGAAAGAAACATATTACTTAGAAGTAGCTATAAAAGGAGAGAAACAACATTTGTAAGGACACATAATATTATTGGAATACAACGATTTACTTTGCTTTCTTTTACTTATTCTGCTATTGTTAAAGTCAAATCTCTTATTCATTTTATATTTGATTATCAGTAACCCGAATTCTTCTAAAAATAAGCTTTAACCGAAATTCCTATTTTTTGGTTAAACAAATTGATTCTGTTACCGGGAATCTGATAATCATCCGCTTTCCAAATCGACTCTTTTATCAAAAACAATCATGTCGAATGTCAATGATAATAACCAACACAATTTACCACTCCAAGAAGACCCACAACATCAACTGAGCGAACAAGGTGACAGAACTCCACCTCTTTCGCCACAACATTCTCAGCGATAAATCACGAGAGGGGACTCCTAACAGATCTAAATCAAATGAAAATGACAGACTTGCAAATGATCAAGCTATCGATGAAGCTCTTAAAAAATTAATCGCTCAACAGGTTAGCAAAAATCTCCAGGCTTTTACCAGCCAGTCGTTGGTTGCACCGCCAACACCAACTCCAAATAACAACACTTTGAAAAATCCTCGCTCTGGACTCGTTAATTCAGGCAGTGGCGGAACTCCCAGCGAATCTCGTGATGGAGAACCAGGTAACACAGTTAATTCTGATTTACAAAATTTAGTATTAACTTTGTAGAAACAGCTTAAGGAGCAGAGCGATCGCATAGAGCAAATACCTGAAGTACCATCTGTAATCAAGGGAATAGATATGGACAAATATTCACAACAACCTTGGAAGCCAAGTGTTGCTCCTCTACCAATTCCGAAGATATTCAAGATGTCTGATATTCCAAAATACGATAGAACAACTGATCCACGAGACCACGTAACTACATTCACAACCGGTGTAAAGGGAAATGACTTGACCAAGCAATAAATTGAATCAGTATTGGTCAAAAAATTCGGAGAAACACTCACTAAGGGAGCATTAACATGGTACTCTCTTTTACCCGAAAATTCTATAGATTCTTTTGCTGAGCTTGCAGATTCATTTATCAAAGCACACTCGGAAGCTCAAAAGGTTGAAAAAAGAATGGAAAATATTTTCAAAATAAAGCAAGGATATACGGAGCTGCTCAGAGAATTCGTAGACAGATTCCAGCGTGAGAGGATGATGTTGCCACGTGTACCTGATAACTGGGTGGCTATGGCGTTTGCTAGTAATCTAAATGAGAAAAGTTCAGAATCTACGAGATGACTTAAGGAAAGTCTCCGAGAATTTCCAGCAACGACTTGGAATGATGTTTACAACAGATGCAGCACGAAGCAGCGGATAGAAGGGGATACCCTCACTGAGTCTCGAAAAGAGGAAAAGGTAAGTTCAAGACGCGCTGAAACTGAAAAAGGTCCGGTAAAAACAGGTACGATCCCTACATGGGACCAGCAAGAAGAGACTCGCATTCAAAATAGGATAACTTAAGGTACAATCATAGATCAAGAGATAGAGAGTTAGGTTCAGCATCAAGGTTCGGAAAAGAGCGAAACGCACGAGAGACGCGAGATGATGATAGAAGCTCGAAGGCAAAGATCGGCTGTTACAATTTTAATATTAGCATATCAGAGTTAGTAACAGTATTAAGAAGCATCGGAGATAAGGTACGATGGCCAAAGGAAATGAGATCAAACCCGAATAGGCGAAATCCTGATTTTTGGTGCGAGTTTCATAACGATCACGGTCACAAAAAAGCGGATTGTAGATTGTTGCAAGGTGGAGTTGAACATTTATTAAAGAAATGGTATCTAATCGAATTGTTTAGTGAAAAGGGTAAGCAAGCGTATATTAAGAACATGTAGGAGCCCCCTAAACCCCCTTCACCAAAAAGGACGGTTAATGTCATAAGCGGGGGAGAAGAAATTAATGGCGTAACATATATGGCAGCCAAGAAGGTTTCAAAAATTACAGTCACACACGGGAAGCGAGTTCGATAGGTTTTGAAAGAAGAAAGTATTACAATTGATGATGCAGATGCAGATGGCGTGCTAACTCCACACAATGACACACTAGTAATATCTTTACTTGTACATGACACTAATGTGAAACGATGTTTGATTGATCCGGGTAGCTCCGTGAATATCATTCCATTAAGAGTGGTAAACGAAATTCAAGCTGATGATAAGCTAATACCCAAGGCACACACTTTATCTGGTTTTGACAACTTGAGCATCGTAACAAAAGGGGAGATAATGCTCACCACATTCGCAGAAGGAGTTGTCAAAGACATAAAATTTCAGGTGGTAGAGATGGACATGGCTTACAATATGATTCTCGGTAGACCATGGATTCACGAAATGGATGCGTCAAGTTATCAAGTTTCCATCACAATGGGGGATACGTCAAATCCGTGGTGACCAACAAGCTTCACGAAGTATTAATTCTATGGCAGATTCAAGCGCAAAAAGTGATGAAAAATATCAATCACAGATTACAGATGAGGATGTATCAACACCAACCTCAACTAGAGAGGGGCAAACAGATGTAGATTCGAGGCTTGACACTATTCAAGAACCAGAAGAAA
Source organism: Nicotiana sylvestris (assembly GCF_000393655.2). Lineage (NCBI taxonomy): Eukaryota > Viridiplantae > Streptophyta > Magnoliopsida > Solanales > Solanaceae > Nicotiana > Nicotiana sylvestris. The sequence continues at coordinate 80,098,432 of NC_091058.1, forward strand.
ATGAAAATATCAAAAAAAACGATCGAGGAACTGGAAGTTGTGGTGTTGTTTGAACATTGGCTAGACAGAAAAGTCTATATTGGAACCAACCTCAGCCCGGAAATGAAACGTAAGATAATTAAATTTTTAAAAGCTAACGCAGATTGTTTTGCTTGGTCCAATTCAGACATGACAGGTATACCACCGGAGGTAATGACTCACAAATTAAATGAAGACCCATCGTACCCACTTGTCAAGCAAAAGAAAAAGAAGCAAGGCTCCTTCAAAAACCAGGTAATTCAAGATGAGGTGCAGAAACTTAAATTGGGTCTATCCGCAAGGTAAAGTATCCATATTGGTTAGATAATACTGTGGTAGTACCTAAAAAGAATGGTAAGTGGCGAGTTTGTGTAGATTATACTGATCTGAATAAAGTTTGCCCTAAAGATTCTTTTCCATTATCGCATATAGATCAATTAATTGATGCTACTGCAGGGCATGAATTGTTAAGTTTTTTAGATGCTTATTCAGGGTATAATCAGATTAAAATGGATCCTCTAGATGAAGAAAAAACTTCTTTCATCACATATATGGGGACTTACTGTTACAAAGTCATGCCATTCAGTTTAAAAAATGCTGGGGCCACATACCAAAGGCTAGTGACAAAAATATTCCAGGAACATTTAGGCAAAACCATGGATGTGTATATAGATGATATGTTGGTCAAATAACAACGAACAAGAGACCATATTCAACACATGATTGATACATTTCAGATTCTTCGCAAAAATTCAACATGAAGTTAAATCCTGAGAAATGTGCATTTGGTGTCTCATCAGGTAAGTTTTTGAGATTTCTTGTTTCTAACCGTGGCATCGAAGTAAATCCTGCGCAGATTATAGCCATCGAAGAAATTTCGAACATACTCACGAGCAAAAAAGAAGTTTAAAGGCTGACAGGAAGAATAGCAGCCTTGGGCAGGTTTATTTCCAAATTATCAGAGAAATGCTTCAAATTCTTTTCAGCTTTAAAAAAGCAGAACCAATTTAAATGGTCTAAAGAATGTCAACAAGCACTTAAGAATTTAAAATCATACCTGTCAAATCCACCACTATTAGCCAAATCAAAAGATGGGGAGAAATTAATTATCTACCTTGCAGTTTCAGAAGTGGCGGTAAGTGCAGTATTAGTTCGAGAAAATCAAGGTAAACAGTCACCAATTTATTATGTTAGCAAATCTTTGCTAGATGCTGAGACTCGATATCCTCATTTAGAGAAACTTGTGTTAGCCTTGATTATGGCATCTAGGAAATTACGACCTTATTTCTAATGTCACCCTGTTTCTGTGGTACTACCTACCCCTTATGTAATATATTACATAAACAGGAGTTATCTCGTAGATTAGCCAAGTGAGTTATAGAACTAAGTGAATATGACATTACATATCAACCTAGAACTGCAATAAAATCACAACTTTTAGCAGATTTTAGCCAAGGGATACAGTTAGAAGTAGAAAAAGAATTGTAGGTATTTAACAGATCTAATCCAGGTACATGGACCTTATTTACTGACGGTTCGTCAAATTTAAAAGGAGCAGGTCTGGGCATTGTCTTGGTGCCACCTACGGGTGAAACCATAAGACAAGCAATAAAGTGTCATCCAATTACTAATAATGAGGCAGAATATGAAGTTGTGATTGCAGGTTTAGAGTTGGCATAAGAGCTCGGAATAAAGCAGGTAATAATCAAAAGCGACTTGCAGCTTGTTGTTAACTAAATATAGGGGACTTATACAACTAGAGAGGCGAGGATGCAACAATACCTGGAAAAGGCACGGGATTTGGTCAGGCAATTTCAAACTTGGAAAGTCATGCAAATATCGAGGGAAGAAAATGCCGAGGCAGACGCCCAAGCTAATCTTGCATCTGCCGCGGAAGTAACAAACGAAGAGAATGCTTTCGTAATTCATTTGTTTCATTCAGTACTCGATCAAGACAAAAACGAGGTAAATTACAATAATCTAACTTGGGATTGGAGGAACGAAATTGTCAATTTTTTGCAGCATGGGATTTTTCCTGAGGATAAGAAAAAATCTCAAGCACTTCGCAAAAAAGTTGCCCGCTACTGTTTAAAGCAAGGAAATCTCTATCGGAAAATGTTCGGTGGTCCTCTAGCAAGATGCCTTGGGCCTTCTCAAACAGAGTACGTGATGAGAGAAATACACGAGGGACATTGTGGAAATCATGCTAGAGGAAGATATTTGGTAAAAACCATGATTAGAGCCGGCTATTATTGGCCAAAAATGGAAGAAGACGCGGAAACTTTTATGGAAAAATGCGACAAGTGTCAAAGATATGGTAACAACATACATCGACCAGTTGAATTATTACATCCGGTCGTTGCACCATGGCCTTTTATGAAGTGGGGGATGGATATTGTAGGTCCACTACTACAAGCCAAATGCAAGGTACGAGAAAAGAGGTCAGAGACTTCATATGGCAAAACATCATATACCGATTCGGGGTACCAAAAGAAATCGTTTGTGATAACGGCCCGCAATTTATAGGTGCACAAATTACAGAATTTTTCCAAAGTTGGCAGACTAAAAGGATTACTTCGACTCCTTACCATCCGATGGGTAATGGTCAAGCTGAATCAACAAATAAAGTCATTATTAATAACTTGAAGAAGAGACTAGAAGAATCTAAATGTAATTGGCTGGAGGTGCTACCTGGAGTATTATGGGCTTACCGAACAACAGCAAAAATAAGTACGGGAGAAACACCGTTTTCACTTGTGTATGGAGTTGAAGCCTTAATTCCAGTTGAGATAGGGGAACCAAATATGAGATATACTCAAGCTACTGAAGAATCAAACGAAGAAGAGAAGCGGGTAAAGCTGGATTTACTTAAAGAAAGATGGGAAAATGCATTAATAAGGATGACAGCACAAAAACAAGTCATTGAGCGGTATTACAATCGTAAAGCTCGTCTCAGATACTTCAAGATTGGGGACTACATACTCAAGAAAGTTTTCCAATCCACAAGGGCTGCCAATGCAGGTAAGTTAAGTCCGACTTGGGATGGGTCTTATAAGGTTCATGGTATCGCAGGAAAAGGAGCACACGAGCTCGAAACATTGGATGGAAAGATTCTACCTTCAAATTGGAATGTTGTTCACTTGACGAGATACTACTTCTAAAGGAAAGAAAATACCACCGGGCGGGTATCCTCATTAATGATTATTATTTTTAAATTATTAAAATTTTACTAACGATTTTAGATGATAGGCAGAAAGCTAACCCGTACTAAATGATGAATTACGACCTGAAAGATACGTGGAAAGGACATAATTTCCGGTCTAGGGTTACAACTATTCTGATGAAAATTTAATGGGTTAAGAAGTCTTCATCTAAAATCGTACCTCTGAGTCCCTTATGTTTTTCCTTTTCAGGAAAAGGACCAGATGGAAGGAATAGTCAAGTGCTCGAGATTCATACTTCAAAGCTCAAACACTTGGGGGACTATATAATATGCAGATGATGTATGTATAAAGAAACCCTGGCAAAGAAGGCTAAAACGATTAAATTTCAAGTCAAGCCTAAAATCTATTCAAGTTCAGAGCAAAATCACGAGCTTAAAATACGAGTCTGAATCCAAAAACCTGTGAAGAAAACACTCGTGGATACATATTTCAAAATCTTACGAATGTTTAGGTTAAAGTCAGTATTTAACCATGGGTCATAAAGAAATCCTTGAATTTTATTTTTTGTAAATCTGTTGTAAAGAAAACAGTTACGAAAAAGTAATAGAAGATAGTCAAATACATGTAAGGTGTTATCTAAACTTGACAAAGTTCGAATGAAAACTTTATCAATCAAAGTTATTTCAAGAAACATGTATGTTCCTATTTCTCTTTCCGTATGTTTACACCATTATGAAGTTGAGATGTCTTCTTCATTAAGTATCGTATATAAAAGGACCCTCTTTTATAAATTCATGTTTGATTCAAAGATCCATGAAGTTAATAAAGCATTTTTTTTCTTTTAAAGAAAAAAAATGCAAAAAGGGTAAGACAGAAACCCACGAATTAAGACCTTGGACTTATAAAAAAATAAGGCAAAGAGAGTAAAACAGAAATTCAAGAGAATTGAGTTGAAACAAAAACTTTATAATATTAAGTTTAAACTAAGTATGAACTTAGTCTTAAACTGGTTGTCATTTTTACAAAGTGTCCCGAAAAGACCTGGGGGACTTGTCATCACCAAAAACATAACCCCCAAATGGGACCAGAGGTAATACCACCAATTCCACCAAAAAAGAAAAAAAAAAGAGGAGTGAAACTTCATAAACTTTCACTGAGGAACAGAGGAAGAGTCTAAAACGGCATCATCAACAACAGAAGGCTCGATTTGGTCTGAAGAAGCTGAGGCATCCACCGCACTTGGATTAGCTTCAACGTACTCGGGAGTATCAGCCATGGGAGAAGGAAAATTTTGTCCTTGCTGAGTCTTTTCAATGGTTTCTTTTATTTTAGCTAACTCAGCATCCAAGTTGAAACCCTCTAGGCTTGCCTCCACAAGGGTATCATGGCGTGTGTTCAAAATAACCCAACTCACTTCAACAGTAGCTTTGTACTCAAGGACCTCATAATTTCTTTCCCATTAATCAATTTCATTCTTGAGCTCCTCCCTCTCAGCCAAGGCAGCATCATAAGAAGATTGCAAAGGGGCAAGTGAACTCTCCAAAAATCTAACCTTATTAGAAGACACACGAAGATCTTCTTGGGTCTGGGTGAGAGTCTAAATAAGTTCACCTGCATAAACTTCTTTCTCGTCCAGCAAGACCTTCAACCTTCTGAGCTCTTTACTGGCTTTAGAGAGTTGTTCGAAAAATGCTGATTCAAGGAGGTTTTTATCCTTGCCTCCTTGATTGGAAGAAGCTTTTTCAACTGCTAACTCTGAAATCAAGACCTTCAATTGTTGCTCTAAGGTACACTTATTTTCTTCTAGAACTTCCATGTCAAGATGAAGACTTTCATATTGTTCTTTCCAATTGTCTACTTCAACTTGGTAATCATGCATCAACTGCTCTGTATGGGAAACCCTTTTCAACATCTCTGTACCAATGAGATTGATCTAAAAAAAGGGGGGAGGGGTAAAAGTCTTAATAAAAGGAGAATGGAGTAAAATGTAAAAAGAAATCAATACCTTCAAAGATGATTGTACTATATCATTCATCCAAGTCAAAGAACTATGACTTTCTAGCTTGGATTTTTCAACCAGACCAATCAAAGGTTTCAATAATACGTCAGCCCGACCTGACTTTTTCAAAAGATTACCGTCAGCAGGGTCCTCAATGGTAATCTGCTTCATCTCTCTACTCCCACTTGAAGAACCAATCTCAGTATGAGAAATAGTAGTAGTGGGGGTTGTAGAGTAAGTCATAACAGCTTGAGGCGGAGCAAAAACGACAGTAGCAAAAATTGGCAAGGAACGTTCCACAAGGGCAGACACGGTATAAGAGGCAAGAGGTACTTCATCAGACACCAAATCCAAATTTTCACTATCAAACCCACGAGAAAAGAGCTATTCATCAGAGTCACGAGCTGCCACAGGTGTATCATTGTCAGAACTTACTAAGGTGGCTTCAACAGGCTCGGTTATGGGAACAGAACGAGGAGGAGTAGCTTCGTTGTCTGAAAAGACACGTCCTTCTAACCAAAGAGCTTCCATCCTATTCTACTTTCTCCTCGGAACCCTGGGTCACATCAGCCTTCCTTTTCGATGAAGAACTCAAAATTATATCTTGAGCTCTTGCCAAAGAAACCCCGAAAGCCATGATTGCTTCGGCACTTACACCGCAAATAGAAAACCCTGATAAAAAGAAGGGTCAAATAAATTCTAAAGGAAAAGATGAACGAAAACAGAAAAAGGGTGAAATATTTACCATGAGTTTTAACCTTCTAACCAAACCTGTGTGAAAGGTTTTTCCAAGATTTACCTTCCATCGGAGCAACAGTAAATAATTTCTCTACCCAACCACGGAAACTGGGAATCTCATCAACAGTTTCCATGGTTGCTAAAAAAAGAGAAAGTTAAAACAGCCGCGGGAAAAACAAATCCCTTCAAAATGAAGAAAAAAAAGAAGAGAGAAAGTTGCAAAAGTAAACTTACGTGCAAAATTCTACTTTTCAGGGAATGGTTTATTCTCTTCACTAACTAATCCAACAGTAGGAGCAACAACAAATCTGGCATACCAGCCACGGCCTTTGTCATCCTTAGGGTTGACTAAAACTCTCTTACTCCTCACTACCAAAGTGAAGATCCCATGTCGGAATAGCTTAGGGGAGTAAAGGTGGATCAAATAGAAAAAAGTAAAAGACAAATTAGCCAAACTAGCTAAATCCTTACACAAGCAACATCCCTCCACACAATGGGGCCAATTTGTCCTAGACAAACATTGAAAAAACGATAGAATTCAATGATAACAGGATCAATAAAAGGTTTAAAATCAGAGTAAAGGGATATGTATACACAAAAGAAAATCCAGTCATGTAGGATGTGATTCTTTGATTTGCATTAGGAATTATGATGGGGAAATCAGATTTCCAGCGGCAATCCCTGCGGATAACAGAGATTAAACCTTCAGTTATTTGAGAAGTGTAAACGTCAGCACAATCGAGAGAAGACATAGAAGAAACCTGATTCCTAATTGATTCCCTATTAGTGTAAAAAGAAAGTTCGGAAGGGACAATTTCGTCTACTAAAGGTTCACGAACTGGTTCATTAGAATCTCTGCTTCTAGAAGAAGATCTATGTGAAAGAGGGCCCCTAGTTCTAGAAGGAGGGGTAGAACTGAGTGGGGGTAAAGGAGCACCTCGTATAGATGAAGATCCCAAAATGAGTAATCTTCTTCCTCTTCTACTTCTAACAGAAGCAAGGGAAAGTTCATCGACAATAGGTACTCTTCAGGGATTATGGTTCGAAGAAGACATAGTTGTACGAGGAAGAAGACAAGAATGAATATTCAAAGATGGAAAACTTTTGTGGAAAAGTAAAGACAAAGGTTATATTTATACCCAGAAGCAACCATCAAACAAAAAAGGTAATGATGGGAACGTCATAGTGAGAACTGTCACATCGTGATTGATGCAAGTCAGAAAAAGCCTCAAAAGGCGTTGAAGGGTTGCAGAACCAATCAAAAGCCATCATGTGTCAAGAGCATTAAATGGAAGTGGCATGTGAAGCGTCAGTTTTGGAGAAGTTATAATGATACAAAGAATGGCGGCAAAATTTACCGCTTTTATGAGGTCCACTTCTCAAATAGTCAATTGATGAATAAATGAAAAGTGGGGGGACTATCTGTATTGGGAAAAATCAAGTTAACATTTGGAATTAAATAAGTGTTGACACGTCAAGACACGTGGATCAATAATAGAAAGGCAGCTGGCAAAAGAATAGTCAAAGAGGCACGAATCTTAACAGGCACGGGCAAAGATTCAAGAAAACAGAAAGAAACGGTTACTCGGACCTCTTGGTGATTTGAAGAGACATTGGAAGAATGAACCTAGATAGCAAGAAGTATAGATACGTATTACCCATAATTAATGAGCATCAATGATGGAAACCGTTATAGAATCTTCACGAAATAGTTATGATGACCAATTATAACGTTACATTAAATGTCATTAATTGCTCATAATTGTAAGATAGTTTGTTATTGGCAAGTTGGAAGTGGGATTCTTCCCACATCGGAAGAAAGAAGTTCCGTGCCTGTCATGTGAAACAACCCCGGGACCGACCATACTCGTACCGTGCCTGTTAGCCTCGGAACTGATCATTATGAAATAGCACATAACATGCACGAGATTGACTCAACAGGCACAAGACTGGCTCAACAGGCAGGAGATTGACTCAACAGGAACGAGATCCTAGAGTTAATTAGTTTTAACAGATAAATCAAATTTATTTGAATTTTAAATTCAAAATTCGAATAAATAGTCGTGTCTGTTTGTGAAACAAGACATCTTTTCTGAAAAGGTCTGTTGGTTGCCTATAAATACACAAGAATTCCAACGAAGTGGATATAGAAAATCACAAGTGTTATTGCAGGCTTTGTTGTATCCTGAAGAGAATCGTTTTGTATTTTCCCTAAATTAGTATACAGGCGATAACTCTTTAAGGACAGTCGATTTTCACGCCTCAAAGCCAATTTTGTTTATTATTTTCTAACAATCTTAAAGAGTTATTCTGCTATGGAGAAATTGATGTCTGTTGTTGAGAATCCGAAGGAGTTCATCAAACTTGATCGCTTTGATGGAACGAACTTTACCCGTTGGAGAGACAAAATGATATTCTTGTTGTCCGCTCTCAATATCTACTATGTTCTTGATTCTGCCTTGCCTCCGATACCTGAGCCCACAACAGAAGATTCTGACGTAGTCAAGGAAGAAAGGAAGAAACGAGAACATGATGAACTGTTGTGTCGCGGCCATATTCTGAATACTTTAACAGATCGACTCTATGATCTTTACTGCAATCTGAAGTCGCCAAGAGAGATTTGGATTACTCTACAAACTGCATACCAGAATGAAAAATGAGGTATTGATAAATTCCTGGCTCTACAATACTTTGAATTTAAAATATTTGATACTAGGCCTATAATGGATCAGATTCATGAACTGCAAATCTTAGTATCAAAACTAAGTGATCTTGAAGTTAAAATTCCTGATGCACTTCAAATAGGTGATATTCTTTCGAAATTGCCTTCCTCTTGGAATGACTATAGAAAGAAAATCCTACATTCTATGGATAAAATGACTGTGGAACAATTTCGTACTCACATTCAAATTAAAAGTGAGACTCGTGCTCGTGATGCTATTAGTCAGCCTTCGAGTTCCGCAGTCAATTTTGTCAGTCAGAATGGTTCAGGAAGTGGGAACAAACATTTGAAAGTTTCCAAAAAGTCTTCTTTTAAAAAGAGAAAGAACTTTAGTTGCCATCATTGTGGAAAGAAAGGCCATATGATTCGGGATTGCAGATATAGAAATGCAGAAATAAATTTCAATGCAGGCAATACCGAAAAGTCTGGAAAGATTAAAAAATCTGGAAATTCTGAAAAGGCAAACGTAGTGGAAAATTCTGCCCAAGGACTGGTTGCCATGGTTTCTGCAATGCAAATTGGTATGGTCACAGAGTTGAATGTGGCTACCGCTGCTACAAATACTCAAGACTGGTGGCTAGATTCAGGTGCTACTATTCATGTCTGTTATGACAAGAAGACGTTCAATACATATGCAGAAGTACAGGATTCTGAACAATCTGAATTTATTGCATTAGCAGCTGCTGGAAAAGAAGCAGAATGGCTGAGGAATATGTTACTTGATATAAAGTTGTGGCCACAACCTATGCCAGCCATTTCCATATTCTGTGATAGTGAGACTACAATGTGTGTTGCTCACAATAAAATATACAATGGGAAATCGAGACATATAAGCTTGAGACATGCTTATATAAGAGAATTAATTACAAATGGAGATATAACTATAATATATGTGAGATCAAATAAGAATTTGGCTGATCTACTTACGAAGCCATTAGGTAGAGATGTAGTACAACAAACTTGTGGAGGGATGGGGCTGAGACCCTTAAATTAAATACAAGGAATAGGAACCCCACTTTGAGTTAGTATACACTCTAACAATATAAGTTCAATGGGTAATAACAAGTTACTTGTATTGTTTAAGCACTGATCTCCTCTTTAGGAGCCCTAATTCTATTGTACTACTTACTGTTATATGAGGAGTTAAGGAATTGTTAAATGCTTGTTATAACAGGGGTATAAAGACAAACTCCAAAGTGCATACTGTTACATGAAGAGGTTGATTAATCTTAATGGGATTATTAATGTCTGGAGTAACAGGGACATAGTAACTAAATCCACCTATATGAATATTGAAGTGGTGCCGCTTCTAGCAAGATTTAAAGGATTGATCTTGTAAATATTCATGAATTCAGGATGAGCACATGGCCGTAAACGTGCTAAAGCGAATACTGGATTTTCTAAGCTACTAGATAATACTGTGTGTGTGGTACTTTCGGTTTTGGCACAAGGATTTGTGGTTCAAATCTTAAGATACCATTAACTTCGTCAAAACTTTAATATACTTACACTAAAGGAAAGTTCAAATCTGTAAAAGATACTTTCAATTATTCACAAGTGTTATGAAGTGAAATAACAAACTAGTGGGGGATTGTAAGATAGTTTGTTATTGGCAAGTTGGAAGTGGGATTCTTCCCACATCGGAAGAAAGAAGTTCCGTGCCTGTCATGTGAAACAACCTCGGGACCGACCTTACTCGTACCGTGCATGTTAGCCTCGGAACTGATCATTATAAAATAGCACATAACAGGCACGAGATTGACTCAACAGGCACGAGACTGACTCAACAGGCACGAGATTGACTCAACAGGCACGAGATCCTAGAGTTAATTATTTTTAACAGAAAAATCAAATTTATTTGAATTTTAAATTCAAAATTCGAATAAATAGTCGTGTCTGTTTGTGAAACAAGACATCTTTTCTGAAAGGGTCTGTTGGTTGCCTATAAATACACAAGAATTCCAACGAAGTGGATATAGAAAAATCACAAGTGTTATTGCAGGCTTTGTTGTATCCTGAAGAGAATCGTTTTGTATTTTCCCTAAATTAGTATACAGGCGATAACTCTTTAAGGACAGTCGATTTTCACGCCTCAAAGCCAATTTTGTTTATTATTTTCTAACAATAATTGCTTGGTATGAGAGGAAAAAAACGTATTACTTAGAAATAGCTATAAAAGGAGAGAAACAACATTTGTAAGGACACAGAATATTATTGGAATACAACGATTTACTTTGCTTTCTTTTACTTATTCTGCTATTGTTAAAGTCAAATTCTCTTATTCATTTTATATTTGATTATCAGTAATCCGAGTTCTTCTAAAAATAAGTTTTGACTGAAATTTCTATTTTTTGGTTAAACAATGTGACCGTTGATTAAGAAAGGGAAATTATATTGCTACTTTTAATCTAAGGGATGATAAGCATATATCCATCAGTATATATATGGTTGGCCAAAGCTTTTTAGTCAGTATAATAAGTCAACAACTAAACTAAAGACAAATTAAATTCCTTTTTCAATTATATTATTAGTATTATATTGCTGCTTTTTGTGGTACTTGTATAAAAGAAAGTAAAACCATGAACTGGCTTCCAACAACGTAGAGTTTTCTCCTAAAAAAGTGGTTCATCGCTGATCATTCTTCATTAGTAACTGTTTGGAACTTTTGAAAGTAATTACTACCAAATTCAATCAAGGACGGCGCTAGGTGTTGCTATAGAGGTCTGAGGTTAAGAATGATTAGGTCACCTTGACTTTTTAAGCAAGAGGTAATCAACTATGCCTAATGGTACTTAATTCATTTCCTCCGGATTAAAATACTTGATAGTGTAATTTAGTGTTAATCGATTAAAATATATTGAATATAAAAACTCTTTATATAGACAGTACCTAAATTTAATCTGGAGGACAATAATATTCATATTCTTTAAAATTTTAATTTATTTTTCAATTGTCGACCACTAATGAGAGAGAATTAATATAACTTAGCATACTCTTCTTGCTTGCAATTGAAGTGCCATTTTTGACAATGAAACTTTCATATCTTGCAATTTTATTGTGAGAATATTTCTATTATTTAAGACTCAATGTTTGACCAAAAGATGCCAAAATCTTTTTGGTTAAATAAATTAATAAAGATGATGGGGTAAATCTCAACCAAACGTAATAAAACCTAGATTCAATGATGAAAGAGATGAATGATGCTTCTTAGAATGTCAGAATCAAATGACTACTCATAAATGTGGTAACTTTAGATGTACAAATAAAACGTAATAAATGTGATTGACTTAGCCAAAAGATGATGTTCAAATCATTCTAGGATCCCCCACAAAGTGTTTGTTTCTCCCTATTTATAAGGGACAATCCTCAAAAAACCCTAAAAAGTACAACATAAAGAATATTCCAAAAGCATATTCTTACTACCTCCCACTAAGTATACACTGTCGTGGATGTTATGCATCGACTGACTACCATCGGTTCTCACCTTTCACCACGACGACCATCAGACGGTACATCATGATAACCTCGTTCCTTATCCTGCTCGATATTGGTCGTGGTGGCCAAATTTGGACCTATACAGTTAGTCCCTCCGCTTGTTGAGGTCGTAGCCATGTGCGTCCTTGATAAGTGGACGTCGCCCATACCCGCGGAGAAATTTGGCGGTTAGATTGCAACGGTTTGATCGATACAGAAAAAGCGGCACAATCTACGGTATTCCGGATAGCATAGCATATCGGTAAATGATGTCACTCTCACGTGCGTCATCATTGCGTGTCTTCTTGAGGCAGAGACCAATTGGCTTGCCGCTTCAATTTTGGTGCCACTGGCAGCCTTTCGCTTCGATTCTGACGCATAAGGTCGAAGAACTGAAAGAACGAGATAAGGACCTTATGAAGGCCATTGCCCGTTCTAGTGAACTCGAGGTGGCCCATAAAGCCAGGGAAGATGAGCTCGAGCTGAATAAGGGAGTAATGGCCGAAAATGCCGACCTCCAAGTAAAGGTGGCTAATTTAACTGCTAAGCTTGGCAAAAGGGCGGTGGAGATCGTCGACCTTAAGGGTGAGTTGGGTGCTAATGTTGATGGGTTGGATCACACCGAAAGGGATAGGGCGAGTGTCATCTCTGAGGCTGTGGCTCTGGAAGACGCGCTCCGTGTTTGCAGATTAGAGCGGGACAAGAAGGTGGAGGCATCTACGCTTAAGATGGCGAGATTCGAGGGGCGTATCCGAGATCTGGAGGCGGAATGTTCGCATTAAATGAACAAGTTGCTGCTTTGAAGGTGGAGGACGTACGGCGTCAGTCGCAGCCTTCTACTTCCCATGCTTCGGCCGACCCTATCATGCCTCGAGATTTATATGAGCTGTGGGTTCATGCCGAAGCCCAGCTTGACGTATATAAGTCTCTTCACGCTGATGGGAAAATATCTGAGGCGAAACTCCGAGAGGTGCATATTAAAGCGCGCACCGCTCGAGAGGCATTAGGTTATGACCCCGTCACGCCTAGTGGAGACGATGTCGATTTCGACAATGCGGACAAGCTCGCCTTCGATTCTTGATACAATGAGGAGTATGCCACGGGGAGTGATGCATCATAGGACTTGGCTGTATTTATTTTCCTTTGCCATTTTTGCGGGGGCATTCTTGAGCCCTTTGTAAAACGTTTTTGTAATATAACAGATGTAATAGAGCTAGCAATTACTTTTTATTATGTACCTTTGAATTGTTTTCTTGTCGTGTTTGTTTATTTGGCAATGTCCTTTGTCGTAGTTGTGCTTATTTCGGGTTGTCGAAATGTTTCCTATTGTGTTTCGAGCGTTATTTCTCTTATGTCGAGCTTTTTCGTTCCCTACGACCTTAGCCATAGGGATGTTGCTTTCGAGCTAATGTCGAAGTGTTATCCCGTCATATTTCGAGCGATGTCGAACTCATTTTTATGGCGGTATCCTTAGCCATGGGGTATCATTTTGACTTAATGTCGAAATGTTAACCCCTTGTGGTTTGAATGGTATCGAACTCTTTCGTGGTGATGGCCTTAGCCATGGGGTGTTATTTCGACTTAATGTCGAAATGTTAACTCGTCGCAGCTCGAATGGTATCGAACTCTTTTATGGTGATGGCCTTAGCCATGGGGTGTTATTTCGACTTAATGTCGAAATGTTAACCCGTCGTGGTTCGAATGGTATTGAATTCTTTCGTGGCGATGGCCTTAGCCATGGGGTGTTATTTCGACTTAATGTCGAAATGTTAACCTGTCGTCGTTCGAATGATATTGAACTCTTTTATGGCGATGGCCTTAGCCATGGGGTGTTATTCTGACTTTAAAGTTGAAATGTTAACCCATCGTGGTTCAAGTAGTGTCAAACTCTTTTATGGCGATGGCCTTAGCCATGGGGTGTTATTTTGACTTTAAAGTCGAAATGTTAACGCGTCGTGGTTCGAGTAGTGTCGAACTCTTCTATGGCAATGGCCTTAGATATGGGGTGTTATTTCAACTTTAAAGTCGAAATATTAACCCGTCGTTGTTCGAGTAGTGTCGAACTCTTCTATGGTGATGGCCTTATCCATGGGGTGTTATTTCGACTTTAAAGTCGAAATGTTAACCCGTCGTTGTTCGAGTAGTGTCGAACTCTTCTATGGCAATGGCCTTAGCCATGGGGTGTTATTTCGACTTTAAAGTCGAAATGTTAACCTGTCGTGGTTCGAGTAGTGTCGAACTCTTCTAAGGCAATGGCCTTAGCCATGGGGTGTTATTTCGACTTTAAAGTCGAAATGTTAACCCGTCGTGGTTCGAGTAGTGTCGAACTATTTTATGGCGATGGCCTTATCCATGGGGTGTTATTTCGACTTTAAAGTCGAAATGTTAACCCGTCGCGGTTCGAGTAGTGTCGAACTCTTCTATGGCGATGGACTTAGCCAAAGTCGAAATGTTAACCCGTCGTGGTTCGAGTAGTGTCGAACTCTTCTATGGCGATAGCCTTAGCCATGAGGTGTTATTTCAAACTTTCTTCGGAATGTTAACCCGTCGTTGTTTGATCAAGGTCGAACTCTTCTCTTTGGTGAAGGCCCTTGGCCTTAAGGGTGTTATTTCGAACTTTCGTCGAAATATTAACCCGTCGTTGTTCGCTCGAGGTCGAACTCTTCTCTTTGGCGAAGGCCCTTGGCCTTAAGGGTGTTATTTCGAACTTTCGTCGAAATATTAACCCGTTGTTGTTCGATCGAGCTCAAACTTTTCTCTTTGGCGAAGGCCCTTGGCCTTAAGGGTGTTATTCGAACTTTCGTCGAAATATTAACCCGTCGTTGTTCGATCGAGGTCGAACTTTTCTCTTTGGCGAAGGCCCTTGTCCTTAATAGTGTTATTTCGAACTTTTGTCGAAATATTAACCCGTTGTTAGTCCCAGTTTTTTGGAGAGTCGGGTATCCTCTGGGGGGAGTCCCAGTTCTGCTTAACCTCTGCGCTTCCTGGGTGAGTCCCAATTCGCTTGACTTTATTTGCATCGGGGAGTGTAATGTCGGAGAGTACGAAACGTTGATGTTTTGCTCATGTTCGTTTCATGCACACATTGGGGTTTCCTTGTCTAATCCTTTCGCCTTCTGGTCTGGAGATGTCCTTGGTAGGCGGGACGATGAATTATACTTTGAACTTGAGGATGTTTTCCTCGTCGACTCGGTCCCTAAGTCACTGGGAAAACCGTATTGGGACAACTCCTATGCGAGGGAGAGAGAGTACAACTTTAAGGGGCATCCTTTTCTAGAAGTTGGATTGTCAGGTGGGCGATATTTCGTAGTAGTTTCGCATTCTCCAGTTGAGATGTTTCTTTGCTCGCTCGCCTGCACGGTGCTTGTGTTCATGTTTGAGCAAACAGCAGAAGGTGAGCCAATATGATATTTTCCTTACCCCGATCCGATGAGTCGGTGAATGAGGATGGATTTATAGCGTTGCTCATTTTGCCTGGCGTTTCAATGGTTGATGGGGCGGTGATTTCTAAATTCGGTGGTCGTATTCAGCTCTCTTTCCCCTTCTATTTTGTGTTTTTGCCCTGCGTGGGTTGGGCTTGTCTTAGCGCTCTTTTTGGTGGGTGATCATGTTTCCAGTATTTGATCTGGAAGAGACTAGGAAATTTCACTAAGAAATCCTCACAGGCGGCGCCAAATTGTTTGACCAAAAGATGCCAAAACCTTTTTGATTAAATCTATTAATGAAGATGATGGAATAAATCTCAGCCAAGCGTAATAAAACCTAGATTCAATGATGAAAGAGATGAACAAGATGAATGATGCTTTTAGTATGTCGGAATCAAATGACTGCTCATAAATGTGGTAACTTTAGATGTAGAAATTAAACGTAATGAATGTGATTGACTTAGTCAAAAGATGATGTTCAGATCATTCTAGGGTCCCCCACAAAGTGTTTGTTTCTTCCTATTTATAAGGGACAATCCTCAAAAAACCCTAAAAAATACAACATAAAGAATAATCCAAAAGCATATTCTTACTGCCTCACACTAAGTATACACTGTCGTGGATGTTATGCATCGACTGACCGCCCTCGGCCGTTACCTTTTACTACGACAACTATCAGACGGTACATTATGATAACCTCGTTCCTTATTCTGCTCGATAATGGTCGTGGTGGCCAAATTTAAACCGACACACTCAACAGTGGCAAAATTAGAACAGGAGAGGAAAGAGGCGGCAGGTGAGGTGAAGCTGGTTGATCGGGCGGCTAGTCTTGTGATATGGACTTATTGGTTGTTCACATCAAAGGGTGTGGTCGGCTATGACCTCCCATCATTCGGCGGACCTCATCATTCACACTTCCCATGGTCCACAACCCCCCCCCCCTCCCCCAATAAGAAATATCATTTTCTCTCATAAGAACATGTATTGAATAATTCTGCTAGTAAGACTTAAGGCACATATATACAAAAATTACCTAATCTCTTGTGTATTTAAATGTAATTTTCTTTTGTAGTGATTTATTTATTTTACTGACCACGGTGTCACACTATAGTCTTCTCCAAACTTCACTATTACAGTTATCTGTACGCGTTGGATAATCATTTGAACCTTAAAAGTCTGTCTCTCTCTAAACATGTGTTCAATAGCAATACAAAGTGTATAAAAAAGTAGTAATGAAAATACCAGTTAGCGTAACGAGCAAAAGGAATATCCTTGAGGGGGGTCCTCTCAAGATTTTAGACTTTTGACATTGACTTTCCTCCAAACACCCCCCACCCCCTGTCGGAAAATCCCCTTAGGATAATGGAGTTTTAAGAATACTAATTAATCAGAACATAACAGCTTACCCTTTAGTTAAGTGAAATTATTGACTTATGGTTATATGGTGGTTGGTGAAGAAGAAAAATCACACTCTTAAACTCACTATAAATCAATGGTTCTAACAACTTCACCATTATTTTCACGACCAACACAGTTGCATTTCATTTCATTAATGCCCTCTTCACTAATATTTCGAGAGGTGTGAAAAACAAGATTCTTGTTTGGGGGTTGGGGGGGGGGGGGGGCAAGCATATGCATTATGATTACACTCTCCCACCCCCATCTCTTCTCTGCTAGGTAGCAATACTAATGTCCTTTTACAAAAGAATTGAACATATCACTTTTCGAGACTATAACATCACACCAAAAAGCTCATGATTTAAATTTAAACACTTTTGGCACCTTATAATTAGCAATTGTGCGAGACTGTTAACATCACTAAACTTAATTAATTTCGATTTAAAATTATTGAAATTAGTTTTGGAGTTACTTGCCTTCCCTAGAAATTAATGAGATGTTGATTATTGACCATCATGGTAAATTGAAGTGGATATATCCTGTGCCTAATTAATGGACCATAATATTATTTAAAAGCTACAAAGTTACTGCTAGGTGACTGATTGATTGATGACCATACCAAAACATTAGTTGTGTGGGACTCCTTTTTGTCTCATAAATTTGTAGATCCCAATCTTATACTTTTGAGTCTACAAAATTGTGAGACAAACAAATGTCTCATACAACTAGTGTCAGTTGTATGAGACACAAAACAAAATTTTCCCCTTTGTCATATGTACAAGCCAAAGATGCTTGGAATTCCTTTGATTAATACTTTGACAGCTCGTTAATTCTGAGAGAATGAAAGTATCACAACCCGGAATTCCCACCTTCGAGACGGTGATGACACCTAACATTTCACTTGTTAAGAAAGTCAACGTTAGAAGATCTTTAGGACAATTTTAATCAATTTAAATAAATAAAACCAATGAAACCGAAATGAAATCAATACGGAATGCGGTATGACATAAAAACCAATAATATCTAAGTACAGGCTGGATCTGAAGCTACAAGTTCACGAGCTTCTAGAGTTTCTACAAACAAGATTTGAAATAAGTACAAATGTCTCGAACGAAAAGAACAGCAAATAGGAGAAAGTGAAAGGGAATTTCAAGGTCTGCGGACACTAGCAGATCTACATCGAGTCTCCAAATGCTAATCCGAGCTTAAACGCCTCACGGACAGCTGGGACCGGTACCCAAATCTGCACAAAAAATGCAGAGTGTAGTATGAGTACAACCGACCTAATGTACTCCGTAAGTGTCGAGCCTAACCTCGACGAGGTAGTGACGAGGCTGTGACAGGACACCCACGTAAATAAACCTGTGCAGATAACAATATACATACAATATAACAACAAATAAAGCCTAAACATGTACTATTGGGAAGGGACATGCGAAAGGGGTACAAGATACGATAATCACATCAGGGAATGATAACAAGAAATAGTCAATAAGCCTTTAACCAGTAAAACGAATAAACATAATGAATAAAATTGCATGGCATCACCCTTCGTGCTTTTACTCTCAACCTCACTATGAAACAATAATAACTGTACGACATCACCCTTCGTGCTTTTACTCTCAATTTCATCATGAATTAATAGATACAACACAACATTACCCTTCGAGCATTAACTCTCAATTATGGCACGGCAACACCCTTCATGCATTAATATTCTCTCTTACTATGTAACAAGGAACATATAATAATAGGGAGATAGAATAAAAAAGGACAAACCTTACATCAACAATGGTTCCACGATACCAACCTCAACTTCAGAAACAGTACTCAATTATCACAGGTAGCCCGTAAATGCGGAAAGAACGATCAATTTAGTAATTAACTAGTCTAAGCATGAATATCATGACCAAAAAAAACAATAAATTACAAGAACCAAGTCTCACCTGCATGCTTTAACCCAACAACAAAGCATAAGTACTCGTCACCTCATATATACGTTGTATCCAACATTTAAACAAGTAATAAATAGGCAAACAAGTCCTAATCCCTCAAGTCAAGGTTAACCACGACACTTTCCTAGCTCCAAAGATCAACTCAAAGCTCAACCACGGCTTTGCCTTTCAAACAAGCCTCCAAACCAACCAAATCTAGCAAATTATCAACAAAACGATTCAAAATAAGCCTTAGGAATTACCCACAAATGTAAAAGGTTCAATTTAGGTCATTATTTAAAAAGTTAACAAAAGTCAACTCCCGAGCTCGCTTGGTCCAAACCTAAAATTCGGATCAAAATTTGATTACCCATTCACTCCCGAGTCTGGTTATGTAATTTGTTTTAAAATGCAACCTCAATTTGTGATCTAAATTCTAATTTTACAAAAATTCCTAATTCTATCCAAATTCCCAATTTTCACCATAAAAATCCTAGAATTTTAGGTTGAAATCTTATGAAATGTAATGTAACATTGTACGAAAATAGGTTAGAATCACTTACCAATGAATTGGGGAAGAAAGATTCTTGAAAAAATCGCCTCTTGGGTTTTCTAAGATTGAAAATGTGAAAGAATGAGAGAAATCCCGTCTAACTTAGATTTTGTTCAAGCGTTGGTGTCACAATTGCGACCCGAGATTCGCAATTGCGAAAGCCGCAAATGCGAGAAACACTTCGCAATTGCGAAGATCCCCCATTTCTGCTATCATCGTATTTGCGATGATTTGTTGCAAATGCAAACCGTGGTCCCCTACATTTTCAACCCCTTCGATCGCAAATGTGAACCCTGGTTGACCCACCCTTCTTCACAAATGCGAAGATTTTCTTCGCAATTGCAACCCGAGCAGGAAAATGAATTCTTCGCAATTGTGAACACTGACCTTGCAATTGCGAGGTCAGAGACCTGTACCAGAACTGGAGCACACACCAGCATTGTTTCTATGTCCAAACTCACTCTGTAGCCTATCCGAAACTCACCCGAGCCCTCGGGGCTCTAAATTAAACAGGCACACAAGTCCAAAAATATCATACGAACTTGCTCGTATGATCAGATCGCCAAAATAATACCTAGAACTATGAATCGGACACCAAACAAAATGATATTTTCAACAAAAACTTATGAACTTCTATATTAATAACCGGACATCCGAATCACGTCAAACTAACTCCATTTTTCACCAAATTTGACATACAAGTCATAAATATAGTAATGGACCTATACCGTATTCCGAAACCAAAATACGAATCCGGTATCAACAAAGTCAAACATTGGTCAAATCTTTAGATTCATTAAGCCTTTAAACTTCAAAATTTTAACAAAAAGCGATAACTCGAGCTAGAGACTTTCGAATTCAATTACGGGCATACGCACAAGTCCCAAATCACGACACGAACCCATCGGGATCGTCAAAATATGTATCCAGTTTCATTTTCTCAAAACGTTGACCGAAGTCAACTCAAATAGATTTTTAAAGTAAAATTTCATATTTTATCAATTTTTCATATAAAACCCTTCCGAAAAAATACCAGGTTTAAGACTCTAGATGACCTATCGGGTCATCACAGAAAGAAAAAGTTTTAACAAGTGAGCATTTTACACTTTCACTGAATTTGGTAAATAGGGAATTAGTGAAAAAAGAATTTAAAGTTTTTTTCTCCAAAGGAAAGATCTTCAAAATAACTCCTGTTAAATTTGCAAGAATTTTAAAGGAAAATGGTTCTTTAATCTTACTTTAGTTGTTCTTTTACCTTTCAAATAAATGCATGCACGAAAACGTTTTTCTTTTTCTTTATTTATATATGTATAATTGTCTTGAAAAATTATACTCTAACTTCTCTTTATTTTCCTTTTATATTTTCTATTCTAATTGTGAAGTAGGCGAGATTATAGAAATGTAACTCTAGATTGTCTGTCACTTTCAAGAAGGAATGTTCCACATGTGAAATTCTGCACACTCACTCAAGCTTTGTACTCTACGTTAGTGGAGATGAAGAAAAGAAGAAGTGCTTCTATGAAACTTGGAGAACATAGCAGCAAATGAAAATGAATGAGCTTAGCTTCTCATTGATTTAATCCTTTATTTATATAAGTGACTAACTCCTACATTTAACTGACAGCTCATTAACAACTGTCTAAACTATCACTAGCGAACTAACTACCCTTCCAATAATTAGTTACATAACTAACTCTAGTTTTAACTCCTAACTACTTCTACTTAATGTTGGTTCCCAGAACAGCTTCAAGTTATCTCATCTCGAACACTCTCCCTCAAACTGGTAGGTGCGAAAATGTTGGGCACTCCTAGCTTGAACATCAAGTAATCATGTTGCAACCTTAACAGCCCCTTTGTCAAGATATATGCATGTTGATCTTTCGAACTCATATGCATTGTGTTCACTTGTCCTTGTTGTATTTTTCCCCAGATAAAGTGAAAATCTATCTCAAGATATTTTTTTCTTTCATGATATATTGGAGTTGCAACAATTTGCAGAGCTGCTTTGTTATCACAGAACAATTCAACTAGAAGCTTCACTTCTGCACCAAGCTCTTTAAACAAGCTTGTTAACCAAACAAGTTCTACTACTATCCAAGTCATGTTCGTGTATTCTGCTTCTGCAAAGCTTCTTGAAATTGTGTTTTGCTTCTAAGACTTTCAGGATATAAGAGAATTGTCGTGCTAAACAAGAAACCCTGTGACTGACTTTCTTGTGTTAGGACATGAAGCCCGATCAGCATCATAATATACACTTAGTGTATTGCTCCTTTGACTACTCATGAAGATTCCCAAACCCGGTTCTTTCTTGACATACCTGACCGCTTTCAATGCTGCCTCCTAGTAACTTCTTTTGGGTTGTTGCATGAATTGACTAAGTATTTGGACTGCAAAGGATATGATTGGTCTTGTCAATGTTAAGTAAAATAATTTTCCAATCAGTCTTTGATACTTGTCCTTGTCCTCTAGTTTCTCATCTCCTTCTAAGCCTGCAATATCATCCAACTCTTTGAGAGTATACTACTCTTCATGAGTTCCAGTGAATATTTTCTTTGATTCATCAAAATGCTTCTCTTTGACCTGTTGAACACCATCCCCAAAAAGTACCTCATGTCTCCAAGATCTTTCATCTTGAAATCTTGCTGTAGTTTCTGCTTTGTTTCTTCTATCAACTAGAGATTTTTCCCAGTGATTAACATATCATCCACGTAAATAAGAATAACAATGATATTGGTCCCTATTCTGTATAAAAAGAGAATGATGAAGAGTGCTCTACATGAATCCCTGAGCTATAAATGCTTCTGTGAGTTTAACATTCTATTTTCTACTTGCTTACTTTAGGACATATAAGGATTTAATAAGCCTACATACCACTGGAGTCTCCCCTGGAATGTAAAACCCTCAAGTAGTTGCATATATACCTCATCAGGTAAGTTACTTTGTAAGAAAGTATTATACACATCCATTTGATGGATGTGCCACCTCTCCATTGAAGCTAAGGATGGCAATTGGGGCGGGGAAGGGCGGGGCAGGGCAGGGAAAATTCCTAATAGGACAGGACAGAGGGACATTTAAATGGGGCGGGGCGGGTAGGGCAAAATCTAATTTTTGAAAATTTTTAATGGGCCAGGCCAGGCCAGGCCAAGATTTGGGTTGGATAAAAAAGATACAATCGTGTATTTTTATTCTTTTTTCTATGCTCTAAATTTGAATCCGACTTCGAAAACCATCCCTGAAGGTTTCTTCTATGAGAATCAAATTCTATATAGCTTGATTTTGCTAAAAAAAAATTTTGTTTCTTTAATGATTGTGATTAATGTTGTTAAATTTTTATGGATTAATCATTTAATTATCAATGTAAACCACAATTAAGATATAGTTAATGAGGCTAAATAATATCCTTTTAGGTGATTATTTTGGCTGGCAGTTGTATACGAACATTAACCTACCATTTTGATTAATCATTTAATTATCAATGTACACCACAGTGTAAGGGGGATTTGGTCTTTGATAAATTATGTAACATTGATAAAAATTATATTTTATTCAATCAATATGCATAAATAACTTTTATTGACATGTCAATTTTAAATATTTCAATAGAAAGTTGAAAAGGTAAAAGAAATTAAAAGCATACCGCAAAATAAAATATAAAGAGAAAAAAATAAAAAGGAGCCTAAACGGGGCAGGGCGGGGCGAAGCAGGGTAAAATTTTGACAAAAGGCTAAGCAGGGCAAGGCAGGGCGGGTCAAAATTTTAGCGGGTCAAGGCTTGTCATGACCAGCCCTACCCTACCCTGCCCTATTTACATTCCTAATTGCAGCTAGTGACAGGACTGATCTCACAATTACTATTTTTACAATTGGAGAGAATGTCTCATTGTAATCAAGCCCCTCTTGTTGATTATAGCTTTTAGCTACCAACCGAACCTTGAACCTTTTAACCTCAGCATTAGCTTTATATTTAACTTTAAACACTCACTTGCAGCCAATAGGGATCTTCCCATTAGGTAAAGAAACCAACTCTCATGTATAGTTATCTTCCAAGGCTTGAATTTCAGCTCTCGTGGCATCCACCCATCTTGGATCTTTGGAAGCCTCATAAAATATTTTAGGTTCTATAATTGAAGTAAAGGCCGCTATGTAGTTCCCGTAAGATGGCTGCAGAGAAGAGTAGTTGACTGAGTGATCAATAGGATAACGGATGGTTGAAGCAATGCTTAGGTGTAGTAATGTAGGTTGATAGCCATCCTGAAGGTTTCTTTGTTTTGGTAGACTTTCTAAAGTTTTGTGGATCTGCAAAACCTAAGTTATGGGATAAGTCTTCTTGCTGATCTTTAGAAGTTGCAGGTTAATTTTCATTCTGATGCATCAGTTCATCATGAGAGTAACTTTTATGTTGTTGTCGAGCAACTCCTTCATGAGTCTCCTCATAGTGATCATGGGATTCCTCCTCTTGAACTGAAAATTCCTCTTCTTGAATTTTTAAGTCCTCCTTTTGAACTTCTGCCTGCTCATTTGTAGTGTAATCTAAGTTTGGATTATTGTTTAGTTCAACTTCTGAGAACAATGATGGTTGTGTAGCTGGCTTGTGCTTGAAAGGAAAAATATGTTCCTTGAAATGAACATCCCTATTAACAAAGAACACAATGAGTGAGGTCATATTGTATGTACCCTTTGTTGACTGTTGAGTATCCCAACATAACTGTTGCAGTTGCTCTTGCTGCAAACTTGTCATGGTTATGGACCTTCTTGGCAAAGCAAAGGCATCTTATTACTCTCAGATGATCCAGTTTTGATTGTCTTTTATAAAAACCCTTATAAGGAGACTTCCCTCCTAAAACAACTTATGACATTCTGTTAATCAAATATACTGCAGCTAGAACACAGTATCCCCAAAATTTTATAAGAATACCTCCTTGAAACCTGACTGGTCTTGCAATTTCCAGAATATGTATGTGTTTTCTCTCAGCAATTCTATTCCGCTGAGGAGTATAAACACATGTTCTCTGATATATTATCCCTAAAGATTGAAACAAATGAAAACAATTGGTGTTGATGAACTCTCCACCATTATCAGATCTTAACATCTTTACTGTTTTCCCAAGTTGAGTTTTAACCAATGAGAAGAAATTCCTGAGCATCACAATTACATCACTTTTAAGTTTAAGCAGAAACAACCAAGTAGTTCTTGAACAATCATCCATAATAGTCAGAAATATTTTATTTCCATCAAGTGTAGGTACATTGTATGGCCCCCGCACATCAATATGTAACAACTCAAAAACATCAGAAGACCTACTTGTACTGTTGTGAAATGGTAGTCTAGTATGCCTTGCTAAAGGGCAGATTGTACAATTATTTATTGCTACTTTACATTCTTCTTGTCCCAAACCTAAGATCTGCTTTATGGCTACTGTTGATGCATAGCCAAGCCTTTTATGCCACAGTCCAATGTTCAACTTCTCCTTTGTTCCATTCAATCCTCTTGCTATATTATTATTGTTGTTGGTAGATTTTTGAAGAAACAGATAAAGTCCTTCACTTTCTCTACTAATCCCCTTCACCATTTCACTGTAGAGGTCCTAAAATATATAGAAATGTGGAAAGAAACACGCTGACCATTGCAGTTCTTTGGTAATTTTAGAGACTGACAAAGGATTATACCTAAAATCCGGTATATACATAACATCATCTAATTCAATGTTATCCGCCAATCTATAGGATCCAAGATGTGTCACAACTGTTGCCTCACCATTTGGCAGATATACCTTTTTTATTTAATTCTTATTACTTTTTCTTTTTGCATCTAACATATTTAAGTCAGCTACCATATGATTTATGGCTCCAGAATTAACAATCCAATGTTTTATGTGTGCATTTGCTAGAAAAGCATTAATATTACCTACCATGTTGGCCATGCCAACTGAATTTGAATCTTCACATCTACCATCCTTGTTGAGCAACTTTAGGATCTGATTATACTATTCTTGTATGAAATATGATCCTTGGATCCCATTTGTGGTACCGAGTTTGTGTGCTCGTCCACCAGTATTTGCAATTGCATCATGTTTTTTTGATATTCCACTACAGCATTGTGAGCAGCTCAAACACTAGGCTTCTTTGTATACTTAAAGTCAGCAGGATATCCTATCAATTTGTAGCATCATGCACGAGTGCGCCCTTTGAGTTTGCAATAATCACAGTATAAGTTGTAGTTCCTTTTCCCTTTTTAAGTAGGATTATTAGCTCTTGTTGTCATGAGTGCTATCACCTCTCCAGCATCATCATTTTCCATGCTCCTCTGGCTCTCCATTTTCATCAACATCGAGTAGGCTTTGTTGATTGTAGGCACTGACACCATCATTAGAAGTTGGCTCTTTGTCAGTTCATAAGACTCATTAAGTCCCATTACAAATTGTAACAACTTCAGCCTCTTTATAAATGTGAGCACGTGATTTTTTTTTACACGACAATTACTCCAAAAGAAATCAAAAATAAAATAAATGGTTTTGTTGTACAATTTTTGGAGTTTACGTGGCACTTTTGGCAGTTATTTGTAGTGTTGTTTGTGATTGTTTAGTATCGTCGAACAAAATACAAAAAACAATATGTACGTCACATGTTGAGTTTAGGATGTCATTCTACTATTAGGAATTAATCAAACGATAATTTGGTTATTAAAAGGAAAATCACAAAATATGCATCTTTTATTCTACTTGTTGTCATTGAGTGATTTTATTTTAATTAAATGTTTAATGTGAGTGATAACTGTTTGTTTGAGTATTAATTAATATATGTATGGTTTTATTTTGATTTTTACAATTTAGTTAGTAATTTTGTGTGAATTAGAAATCAAAAGAAGAAAAGAATTGATTTTTATAGGATAAATCGGAATTGGGCCAGTTTCAGACCAAAAAATCAGGCCCAAACTCATTAACCCAGTCCGGCCCCAGACGCAAAAGGAAACGACACCGTTTTTGGCACCCTCCATCTGAACCGTTGGTCAAACAGATCCAACGGTCCAGGTCAGGCCTGTCATTAGTCCAAACGACGTCGTCTCTTTAAGTTAAGAGATCAAAGTCGTTGATCACCAATGATCCAACGGCCAAAAATCCAATCCTCGTCCCGTATATAAACCTCCCCCCTTCACCCCGCGCCCTAAGCCAAACCCCCCCCCTCCCTTGAGTCGTCTCCCTCACCAGACCCAAACCCCACGAAACCCTAGCGCTGCCCCCTTTTCCACTCACCGTAAACCCGGTGGAAACAACGCCGGTGACCCCCAGACTAACACCCCTAGGCCACCTCGACCCCCTGAACACAGATCTACTAACCGTAGGTCTCGAATCTTCCCCCACCGTCTCGAATCTTCATTTGAAGATTCGAGCCGGACCCCAACCCATGCCAAACCCCCCAAATCCAAATCCATGCCAGGCACTCCCCTGACCCCCCACGTGACCAAACCAGGTTTGGTTTGGTCCGAATCTAACCAGAAAAACTTGAATCCCAAATCCGCCCTAGGAACCCTAGAAGTCCAGAATCCGAGTTTTTGTCCGTTTAAACAAGAAGTTTGAGGTCTAATAGATTTTAATCGAAGAATTCTCAGTTGGGAACACTTCGATTAAAGTCCGTTCAACCCCAAAAGAGGTTCGAGTCAAAATCCGAGACATGGTCATCTGATTTTCAATTCTTTAAGGTATTTTCTTCTTCTTTTCTTTGCCAGTTCATGTTGTTTGTTTTGCTTAATGTTTGTTCATGTGCTTAAATGGTAGTGGATTTGTTTTGTGTCGACTGTTCCGTCCACCTTGCCCGGACCTTTATTTGGTCAAGTTTTCTCTATTTTAACTGATTCGGTGTATGTGTGTTAAACTATACAATCGATTGAAAATGAATTTGGTCGATTAGTTAGTTTCGGGTTTAAGTTTGTTTTGATAGTACAATTTGCACCTCATGTTAGTACTATTCGATCCTGATTCATTTGGTATGAATTGAATGTGCGCATTATAATTCACGCAGTCGATTCGATACATGTCGTCAAATAGTTTTAGTTTGGAATGATAGTAATTTGACTCCTGTTGGTTTAATTTTATTCAAATCAGTTGAGAATTGATTACATTGTGTGTTAGCCTTTTAAATTGAATCAGAAACCACTGTAGGATTGTTTATAGCTGTAGTTTCAATAAAATCTCAGAATATAAGTTAAATGGACTGCCAGTTTGAGTATGGTTGAACCATTTAGAATAATCTATAGTGCAAATACACCCTGGCTGACATCTTTACAGATGAGAAGTCAGGTGCAAACTGAGTTTAATAATAAAAGGCTGGAGATGCACATGAGAATGGTAGTGGAACCTGCTGTACAGCAGGGTATCCACTGCTTTTCTTGATTTTCAGCAGTTTAAAGTAGAAGAAATCCCATGCCTAGACAATCCTAAGTGGAGATGACAGCCTTTAAGGCTTATTTTAAGCCCTGGGCAGCCTGTCTTTAAAGACAGGTTCTTCCTTCTATAAAGAGGAGGACATTAAGAGTTCAGAAGCAGATAGTTATGAAATCAGAAAGGTAGAAGAGAGAAAAACTGGAAAGGAAAAGGGGTTTGGGACCAAAAAAGATTTGAGAACAAAGAAGAAGCTGAAAATTCTACTTTTATTCACTTTTTCTGTTTGAAATCAGCATCAACTGCTTTGTTCTATTCGAAACTTGTTTTTTTTCCTTTGAGTGTCTGAAAATCAGAAACTGTGTTCCATTATTGTGTCGGATTCACCTATTACCTGTTAATTAACATTGGAGTTTCCTGGGTCTCAACTAAGCCTTGTTGAGTCTTTTACTTGGACATTGGGTATTGTTTCATTGAGTTACTGCTGGTTTATTCTTCCTGGGGGTGTTACTGCTGCTGTATTTGTTGTTGTTGCTGCTATCCTTTGTTACTGCTGCTGACTTCTCTACCTTCTTCTTCTTCTTTGCATTTCAACATCCAGGTACACACTAGAATTTCACATTGTTGTAACAGTGAAAGCATGAAATGAAAGATGTGAAGAAGTTTAATCCTTTGCTGCAGTAATTACAGCTTTTTTTAGATGTTGTTAGATTTGTGTAACTTGTTAGGTTGTAACTCAATAGCATAATACAATAGGTAGTTTTTGTACTTAACTGAAGCTTAGTCTGTTTAAGTATTGTGATTTACGGTTGTTTGGTTGTACGAATGATATAATCATGCAATTTGTGGAATGCACGAGTAGTTGGCATGTTGATAACTAGATTTCCTTTCAACTATATGTTGTATGTATAGGATAGAATGCTTTAACCTTGCCGAATACAATGTAGTTTTAATCTTTTGAGTTTTAACTTTATCGGATCCCGTTAGGAAGTTTATAGGACCACGTTCGAATCCCATTAGCAGCAGCTTCCAATAGTTAATTCTATTAATCTAGTTAAATAAGTTAGCTTAAATTCAAACTCGAAGGATGTTCAGCGTGAGTTTAGCATGCTATTTACCTTGTATGCAATTTCTTTTATTAAATTAAAAGCATGTTCAATAAGGTACAAAAATTCCCCACCTCGCAGATAATTAATCTGATAATTAACAAGAACCCGGAGTTGGGCCAAGCATGTAATTTAATTAGCATGCATTTTTTTTTCTTCCATTTTTAGAGACAAACATAATAGAAAAATGTAGTCGTTGTAGGCTTATCCTTTAAAAAATGAGACGAGCCTCGCCAAGTATAGATGCAAATTGCGGGGCCTTCAACAAATTGGTTGTAATAAATATTTAGATTTCTTGGGATGAGCCGTTTAGTGAACTTCACCGCTTTCCCTAAAAAATAATAAACGCGTTAGACTCTTTAGGCGCGATTTAATTAAATTACATTCTTAAATTCGGGTGCGCAATTATGCGACCCAAATCCCAATCTCAGCGGAGTCGAAATGTGTTAACAACTACGGGTGCATTGATTGTGACGTGGTTCGAGATGCATATTCACGACGTTGCAATTCTATAAAAAATAAATGATAATAATAAAAGCGGTTTAAACTTAATAAAAGCACGTAAGTCACAACATGTATTTAAATCAGATATTTAGCCATTATAACAATTTAAGCGACCGTGCTAGAACCACGGGATTCGAGGGTGCCTAACACCTTCCCTCGGGTCAACAGAATTCCTTACTTAGAATTTCTGGTTCGCAGACTTCATTTGGAAAGTCGAATATTTTCCTCGATTTGGGATTCAAGATAAACCGGTGACTTGGGACACCAAAAGCCAAACCTTTCCCAAGTGGCGACTCTGAATTAAATAAATAATCCCATTTCGAATATTGTCACTTAAATTGGAAAAAATCCCCCGCGCATCTTACCCTTCGGGGCGGGTGTGTAAAAAGGAGGTGTGACAGCTCTGGCGACTCTGCTGGGGATGTAACCCAGAACCTTTGGTTCAGGGTTCAAGAATTCGAGCTTAGAATAATTGTTATATTTGGCTTTATTATCTGATCTTTATTACATGTTTTGGCATAACGTGCTAAATGTTGTCTTTTACCGCTTTGATATTATCTGAACTGTATATAAACTGTGCCGAAACCTTTCTCTTCTTACCTCCGGGGAGAAGCTCGCTGGTCGAGACTCCCTATTCTGTTAGTGTCAATACCTGAAATAAGAAAAAGGTCGGACAAGTTACAAAGCCGGACGATCTCGCGGGTCCCTGGTACGTAGCCCCCTCCTCGACTCGAGTTGTCCGCTCGGGTACACAGTCTAGAACATATACCGAGGTTATAAACCTAGTATAACGAGACCTCATGACGGATCCCTAGTAGGAACGCTTATTTGCATCATGTTGCATTTGACATAGGGGACTCAACACAGGGGTTGGGTCCGTTTAGGACAGGCAACCTGAAATGAAAAGACCATCCTGCTGCATCCCGTTTGTTTTGCGCATTTATTTGCTTCAGTTCTGCATGCTGACCGGTTTTTAAAAAAAAAATTAAAAAAGAAGAAGAAAATAACAGCGTAGGAAGATAATTACTTATTTTTGGAAAAATAAAACCAATGTCCAAGTAGTGTCAAAACCTCGCCGGAATTTTCTTAAAAAAAAATTCCTTTTAATCACTTTCAAAATACAAAAAAATATATATATTTATTTAAAAGTAAAAAAAAGAGGGAAAATTCAAAATTCAAAAAATGTTGTTTCTTTTGTAGCATCTCTTTTATAAATTCAGACTAATAGTCCAAATACTTCCTCAAAAGATTTTTCGAAATTTCAAAAAAAAAGGGTAAAAAAAAAAAGAGTTCAAAGAAAAATATTTCTTTAGTCTTCATCTCTTTAAAAAAAACAAAATATAAAAAATACAGAAAAATATTTTTTCTCCTTTTTTTTAAAAGATTGTATTCAGAAGGGGTTTAATTTATTTACTCTACGCCCGATCGGCCCGAACTACGCCGATTTGATTCTCACAGGGTGCGAGATACGTAGGCAACCCTCATCGGGTCCAACCTCCCCTTTTCAAAATAGCCAAAATGTTAGAATTTTAATTTCGTCATGAATGAGTCGGGTAATGCCGTTTTGTCAAAATAGCCAAATGTTCCCGAAAGGGACGGCGGAAGGCTGATTTTGCATAGACGGCCACTTTCGGTCATCTTTTAGAGTTTTTGATCGGTTGACCCTCACAGCCTTAAAATCTTCATCCCCGAAGTGCTGAAAGGCCGTGTTCGAAAATCGGATCTTCTTTTAAAAAATATAGTCAAAATATTTTTGAGTCAAATCATTTTTGCTTAAAGTCACCTTAATAAATGTGCAGGATGAGCACAATGCAAAATGAACACTTTTCGATAATGACTAAAATCCCTGTCAAGTTACGGCTATGGTGGAATGATCTAGGTGCTGAAGGGCAAGATGAGGTCAAGAAATATCTGAAAGGTCTCACGGGTTTATTGGAAATTCAGCCTCGGGGAGATATCATAAGAGCCTTGGTCACCTACTGGGACCCAACGCACAATGTTTTCCACTTCTCCGACTTTGAACTCACCCCGACTCTGGAGGAAATGGCTGGGTACATCGGAAATGCTGAACTTCCATTAAGGCAAAAATACCTGGTTGCCCCAAGAGCTGTTACGGTGCATCGATTTCTAGACTCACTAAAAATACCCATGCTTCATATACGATAGGTATGGTCATGTAGGAGGATTCAACAATCCGATTAACAAGCTATGCAACAAAGGTAGTCGTCAGAAGTGGGATGAGAACAGACTGGTGGCTTTCATGATAACATTTTTGGGTCTTCTGGTATTTCCGAGGAAAGACGGAAATATTGATCTGAAAATATCCGGGGTCGTCAGTACTTTGCTCACACAGAATGATAGTACTCTCGCGCCTATGGTGGTATCTGATATCTTTCGAGCTCTCACAGCCTGTAAAGCCGGGGGGAATTTCTTCGAAGGGTATAACTTGCTGTTACAAATATGGATGACTGAACATCTCTGCCATCGTTCCGAGCTTTTGAGCCATGGTTCCTCGAAGAAAACTTGTATAGAAGAGTTTTACACAAGAACCAAAAAGATTATTCTGCCCAAAGGAGTTATGGCATGGACTTCATTATTTCAGACTCTTACTGCCAGCCAAATACAATGGACACTGGGATGGTTGCCTGTTGATGAGGTCATGTATATGCCAGCATCTAGAACTCACTTTCTACTGATGGGACTTAAGAGCATTCAACCTTACGCGCCCTGCCGAGTCTTGAGGCAACTCGGGAGATGGCAGATAGTACCACACGAGGAAGATCTTAGTGCTCAAACAATTGAGATTAGTCCTAACGGACAATTTCCTGAAGCAAAAATCCGCCAGATCTGGAATGAATGTCAACATTTGAAGGCGGATACTTGTGTGCAGGATCGGGCCAAAAGTGAAATGGCGCCAGGTTACCTTGCGTGGTACAGAAGAGAACTTGAACATGAAAGGCCGGCTAAAAGACCCCACATCCTGAATTTCGCTGAGTCGTCGCAAAAGCAGTGGGATTGGTTGGCAAAAGAAAGAGGCTATCGTACCGAAATCAGCAAGTTGAAGCAACAAGTTGAAGGTCTGAAATATGAGCACGACGTGCAAGTTGCTACCGATCTGGGAGAAAAGAACAGGTTGACCCAGGAAAACGAGATGCTCAGGGCCCAGATCAAACAGATGAGGATAGATGCTGATAACCAGCAAAGGAGCAGGTCGGATGAACGATTGATAAAAGCTTTAAGGATAGAAATTGGGGAGTGCCAGAGTGAGTCAGAAAATACCGTAGCAGGGCTCGAAGCACACGGGGCAAGAAGGACAGAAAAGCATAACCGGCACCTGCGGCAGTTCGAAAAGGATCACGAGCGAACCATTGCCAATCTGAAGGAAAAGGTGGACAGAGCGTTTGAGCAAACCCGAACCCTGGGAGTTGAAAATAGACATTGCCGCAAGCTCTTAGCCTAGATGGAAGTAGAAATTCAGCAGTGGCAAAATCAATACCTCCAGGATTCTCGGGTTATGACAGCCCGTAATGATCAAATAGAGCACTTACTAAAAGAAAAGAGGCAAATCAGGGATAAGATTAGGACCATTGCCCATGCCATCATCAGAAGATGTCTAAGGTGTGAAAACATGACCAGCATTACCGTTCTCTCGGCAGTGATGGTTTATGTCAAGCAAACCATGCATGAGCTGGAACAACTTGAAAGGGACCTCACACCTAAGACTGCGGCAAGGCCGAACGATGCCCCGCGGGCGCCAATTCTCGGAACCTTAATGTATTCATAAGTCGAGTCTGTCCGTCTTTTGCATCAAGGCGTATTAGTCTGTTGAGTCTGTACTTATTTCAAGGCTTGTTATTTTCCTTTTTTCAAAAATGTTAGTTTGTAATAGATTGTTTCAGTAATAAAATGTGTGCTTCTTTTACACTCATCTGTTTTGAACTACGTAATGATCTGATTCACGCGGCATCGTGATACGTAGGCAATCCTCTTCGGATCCGGTCATATTTTTAGCTGCAAATAATGAAAACAATAATAATAGGAAAAAAAACAAAGAAAGAAAAAATGATGATAAATAAAGGAAAGCCTAAAGAGAAGCCGGAATGACGCATGCCTTCGTTGCAAACATGTAGAAATTCACTTAACTGTATAGGTGCATCACGCGCCAACGTGCGATTACCTATCTATTATTTGTTTCAAACTAACCGTTTGCTTGCTGCTGAGCGTTTTCTCCAGGTTTTTAGAAAAGGTAGTTTGGTTCGGTTGAGGTCTAGCCTCACATTCATACTTCACGAGGTCGAAAGGAAGTGTTCAGTTACCCATTGTTAAGTTGAGAGGGAGTATTCACACTTACTTCACAAGATCAAAGGGAAGCATAGAGATGTCTTCAGAAATTCCTTTGCCGACAGTTCCTGTTTTCGAGGAGAGTTCAATCTCGGCCGTCCTGACGCCCGAGTCAGTAACTGCTGAGGAAAACAGAATCTTGCGGCTCCGCATGTTGGAAATGTTGGATGACTGGAATAACGGAAAAGAGCCACCGAGTGTAATCCCTGGGTTCCCTGAGTTGTTCTCCAGGACAAGTGGGACTTCCAACGTCCCCATAAGCTATCCAGCTACCCCATTCGAGTACCCAGCCATTTCAGCCCTCTCTGCTGGATCGCCCTCTGATTCTTATCCCCGGATGTCAACAACAGACGTAGCTACGAACATATTCACTGCACCTTCCTGTCCAATCGTGGCACAACCTGCTACACACAAGCCAAATTTTGACTCATCCTCATTCACATTCCAAGCACCATCCTTCTCACTAGAACCAACTCGGTTCACCACCAGCACTCATCCTCAACAACCTCAATACGAGTTTGCACCTGGGCAGGATCAAAACCTCAAAGCTGCTGAACAAGATGAGATGGCGAAAAGGATGAGGAGCCTCGAGCAGAGTTTGAAAAACATGCAAGGTTTAAGCGGACAGAAGAGTGTATCCTATACCGATCTATGCATGTTCCCTCATGTGCACCTACCCGTGGGTTTCAAAACCCAAAAGTTTGAGAAGTATGACGGGCACGGTGACCCCATTGCTCATCTCAAGAAGTATTGCATCCAGTTACGGGGAGCCGACGGCAAAGAAGAATTGTTGATGGCATACTTCGGAGAAAGTCTGATAGGAATGGCTTCAGAGTGGTATATGGACCAAGACATATCTCGATGACATATATGTGATGATCTCGCCAGAGATTTTGTGAGACAATTCCAGTATAACATCAACATTGCACCAGACAGAAATTGTCTGTCAAACTTGAAGAAGAAACCTTCAGAAAGCTTCAGAGAATATGCTATCAAATGGCGCGAGCAGGCATCGAGGGTAAAACCTCCCATGGACGAGATAGAAATGGTCATTACTTTTCTCCAGGCTCAAGAATCAGACTATTTCCAGAATATGATGTCAGCCATAGGAAAGCCTTTCGCAGAAGCAATCAAGATCGGGGAGATGGTAGAGAATGGTTTGAAAACAGGTAGAATCTTAAGTCAAGCAGCCATAAGGTCAACCTCCCAAGCCGTCCAAAGCGGATCCGGAGGGATGGCAAGAGGAAAGAAAAAGGAAGAAACATCCATGGCAGCCTCAGAAGCGAGGGAATATCGTAATCCTTGGCCCCGTTTTCCAGAAAGAACCCCACAACATTACTACCCCCACCAAAATGTGACTTATGCTCCTCAACCCTACATGGTCATGAATACCCAGCCCTATGTCCCTCCACCGCAACAAGCCAATCGAGGCCAAGCTCCACCTCCTAGAAATCAGCCTCCCTACCGGAACCACTATAATCCACAGCCCCCTCAAAATAACTTCCGCCCTCAGGAACTACCTAGAAGACGGACTTTCACACCCATCGGTGAACCATATTCTACTTTGTTCCCAAAGCTAGTCCAGATGGGTTTCCTGCAGCCAGTCCCTCAGACAAGGCACAATCCGGCATCACCTGCTTACAAAGCCGGTGTTAGGTATGCCTATCATTCAGGAGCAGAAGGGCACGATACAAATGATTGTTGGGCTTTGAGAAGGGTAGTTGAGAACCTAATAGAGCAGGGGAAGATAATACTAAGGGACGAGGAGGTCCCAAATGTGACTAACAATCTGTTGCCCGCTCACAATAACGGGCCGTTGATTGGAATGATTTGCGAGGACAAAGAATTTGATCCTGCTTTAAAAGCTATAATCGCCATCGTCGATGCAGGGAAAAAGCCTAAAACCACCCTGAAGCTAGAGAAAAGGGGAAAAGAAGGTCAGTACTGTCAAGGTTGAGCCCAAAGAGAAGGTCGAGGAAAAGACAGTGACGATGGTGCCTGTGAGGAATGAAGTTCTTTACGTTCCACGAGGTCGAGCAGAGAAGCCGCAGAGATTCGAAGTCAACAAGGCAAAACCAATGTACGTACCAAAAGGGGGCTATGTGGTCCGGAGGATGATTCAACCATCTCGGCTGAATGAGCCAGTGGTTATCGGACGCGTACCACAGAAGCCAATGACAGACCCGTCCACAGTACCGTGGAACTATCAAAGAACGTTGGTTACGTACAAAGGCAGAGAAGTCACGGGAGAACTTCCGGAGAGTACTTTCGTTGGAAGGTATTCGAACACTCAAGAGTTAAACAACGCCTCACGGAAACGCTTCCCACCCAAGGAACCTGTAAGCGTTGAGGAAGCGGAAGCTTTCTTCAAAAAGATGAAAATGCCAGACTACGAAGTGGTGGATCAACTACGCAAGTGCCCCGAGCAAGTGTCCATGCTATCTCTGCTGATGAGGTCGGCCGAACACCAAAAGATCTTGTTCAAGACCCTGAACGAAGCGTACATACCAGTTGAAACCTCAGTCGAACAACTGGAGCGAATGACGGAGAGGTTCTTCACCGTTAACCAGGTTTCTTTCAGCAAGAACGACTTACCTCCAGAGGGAGCAGCTCACAACAAAGCCTTACATCTAACAGTTAAATGCGAAGACTACTACGTCAAGCGGGTAATGTTGGATGGAGGTTCAGGTGTTGACATTTGTCCGCTCTCCACCCTACAGAGAATGGAAATTGGGACCGGAATAATCCGCCCCAATAATGTCTGCGTAAGGGCTTTTGATGGCGTCAAGAGGGACACCCTCGGGGAAATAGACTTCTTGTTAACTATAGGACCAGTGGAGTTTGAAATAACTTTCCAGGTGCTTGACATGGATACATCTTACAATTTTCTCCTCGGCAGACCTTGGATTCATGCGGCAGGGGCTGTGCCTTACACTCTTCACCAGATGGTGAAGTTTGAATATGAAGATCGGGAAATTGTGGTCCACGGAGAAGACGAACAGTCTATTTATCGGGACCCATCCATCCCATATCTTGAATCAAGGGAAGGGAGCGAGCACACGGTTTATCAGGCTTTCGAAGTTGTGCTAGCAGAGCAGTACGAAGAAGGAAGACCTTGCCCCCAACCTTTCTTGTCCAACGCCTCAATCATGGTGGCTAAAAAATGATCCGACATGGATTCAGGCCAGGGAAAGGGCTCGGACGAACGTTGCAAGTAATAACGGAACCCATCACCCTGCCTTCCACCAAGAAACTTTTTGGGATAGGTTTTTAACCCACTCCAAAAGATGAAGAGTGGGCAAGGAAGAGGAAAAATGAGGGTTGGAAACTGCCTCGGCCATTGCCAGATTTATACGAGACTTTCGTCGGACCGAAATACATCGAAGAAGAAGACGATGAGGTTTTCACGGCCGAAGAGATCGAGGAGATATGTGGGGCAATGAGAGGAATGCTCTACGAAGCTCACATGGTTCAACTAGGAGAAGGCACAAGCACCGCTGAGATGTTATATGTGGGGCCAAACGCCAAGCTTCAAAACTGGGAGGCCACGCCATTCCCAACTAGACAGGAGTCCGGGTAGACATGTCCTGCCACCTTTCCTGCATCACGAGTTATCCCCAGGATGTAACTCGGATGTTTTTCCTTCAGTTTCTTGTTTTTGAATTCCTGAAATATAAACCTTGTTATCTTCCAAATTCCAAGAAATAAAAATCAGTGTTTTCTTATTTTTTTCCTTTATTCTGATTTCTGTTATTTTTCCTTTATCTTTTCTTTCAGTTATAATAATGCGACTTTAAATAATATGACATGCTTGCGAACTTCACGCCCAGATCACAACGAGCTATTTAATTGTGAAATAATGAACCAAGAATCGGAATATGACGAAGAAGAGGCTTTTAGGGAAATAAATCGAGAATTGGAACACTTTGAGAATAAACCTAAGCCGAATCTGAATGACACTGAACCAGTTAATTTGGGAACTCCTGAAGAAATCCGAGAGACCAAGATAAGCATTCACACGGACGAGAAAATGCGAGATGCAATAATTCAACTTATTTTTGAATTTAAAGATGTGTTTGCTTGGTCATACGATGACATGCCAGGATTAGGTGTGGATCTAGTGGTGCATAAATTGCCAATTCACCCTGATTGTCCTCCAGTTCAACAAAAGCAGAGAAAGTTCAAAACCGATGTCAGTGACAAGATTAAAGAAGAAATCACCAAGCAGTTGAAAACGGGAGTAATTCGGGTAGTCCAGTACACCACGTGGTTGGAGAATGTAGTTCCAGTGCCGAAAAAAGATGGGAAGACTCGGGTATGTGTGGATTATCGAGATTTGAACAGGGTGAGCCCCAAAGACAATTTCCTATTGCCCAACATCCACATTTTTGTTGATAATTGCGCCAAACATGAGATCAAGTCTTTCGTAGATTGTTACGCTGGGTATCATCAGGTGTTGATGGATGAAGAAGACGCTGAGAAGACTGCCTTCACTACACCTTGGGGCACTTACTGTTACCGGGTTATGCCATTCGGTCTGAAGAATGCTGGGGCAACTTACATGAGAGTCATGACTGCCATTTTTCATGACATGATGCATCAAGAAATAGAGGTGTATGTGGACGACGTGATAGTCAAGTCCAGGACTCGGGACAACCATATCCAAGACTTGAGGAAATTCTTCGAGAGACTGAGAAAGTACGACATGAAGCTGAACCCGGCCAAATGTGCTTTCGGAGTCCCATCAGGAAAGCTTTTGGGTTTCATAGTAAGCAGGAGAGGTATCGAATTAGATCCAACAAAGATAAAATCTATCCGAGATCTACCTCCCCCAAGAACGAAGAAAGACGTGATGAGTCAATTGGGCAGGTTAAACTATATCAGTCGATTCATTGCCCATCTGACTAGCACATGTGATCCCATATTCAAGCTAATGAGGAAGGATGCAACGATCAAATGGACGGCTGAGTGTCAAGAAGCTTTTGACAAGATCAAAGAATATCTTTCAAATCCCCCAGTTTTGGTCCCGCCAGAGCAAGAAAGACCCCTGTTCTTGTATCTGACAGTCTTGGAAAATTCTTTCGGTTGCGTTCTCGGGCAACATGACATAACCGGAAAGAAGGAGCAGGCGATCTATTACTTGAGCAAGAAATTCACCGGCTACGAGGCCAAGTACACTTTGCTAGAAAGAACGTGTTGTGCTTTGACGTGGGTTGCTCAAAAATTGAGACATTATCTCCAAGCTCACACTACTTACCTCATAAGCAAGTTGGATTCTTTGAAGTACATATTTCAGAAACCAATGCCTACTGAAAGACTGGCCAAGTGGCAAATCTTGCTTACTGAATTTGACATAGTCTATGTCACCCGCACGGCAATGAAAGCCCAGGCGTTAGCAGATCATTTGGCCGAAAACCCGGTTTATGAGGAATACCAACCATTGAGTACTTATTTTCCAGATGAAGAAATAAACACCATAGAAGTGGTCTCGGAAAACGCTCATGTTTGGAAGATGTTCTTTGATGGGGCCGTAAACACCAAAGGTGTGGGAATTGGGGCAATTTTGATCTCGCCCTCTGGTCAGCACTATCCTGCTACAGCTAGACTGCGCTTCTTTTGCACGAACAATACAGCTGAATATAAAGCCTGCATCATAGGCATGCATATGGCGATCGATCAGGATGTTGAAGATTTATTGATTATGGGGGATTCTGACCTGATTATCCGGCAAGCCCAAGGTGAATGGGAAACTCGGGATGTCAAGCTTATTCTTTACAGACAGCACGTGGAGGACCTCAGCAAGCGTTTCAAATCAATAGAGTTCAGGTATATCCCGCAGTGTCACAATGAACTAGCGGATGCACTTGCTACCTTAGCTTCAATGTTACCCTACCCAGGCAACGCCCACGTCGATCCCTTGGAAATCCAAATCAGGGAAAGACCCGGTTACTGTAATGTAATTGAGGCAGGATCGCGTACGCAGCCATGGTACCATGATATCAAGAGGTTCTTGAAGACACAAGAATACCCTGAACATGCTACCGGAGATCAAAAAAGGACTATCAGGCGGCATGCAGGAGGTTTGTTTTTGAGCGGCGAGGTATTGTATAAAAGAACCCCGAACCTCAATTTGTTAAGATGTGTTGATACCGATGAGGCGGGAAGAATCATGCATGAAGTACACGTAGGAGTGTGCGGGCCCCACATGAACGGGTATGTTTTGGCAAAGAAAATCCTTCGAGCAGGTTATTACTGGATGACCATGGAAAAGGACTGTTTTAGCTTCGTTCGAAAGTGTCATCAGTGTCAGATACACGGTGATTTGATTTATGCACCTCCCACAGAACTGCATCCCATGTCTGCACCATGGCCATTTATTGTTTGGGGCATAGACGTCATTGGTCCGATCGAGCCGAAAGCCTCAAATGGACACAGATTCATATTGGTTGCTATCGACTACTTCACGAAATGGGTAGAAGTTGTCACTCTCAAGTCAGTCACTAAGAAGGCTGTGGTGGATTT
This sequence comes from Nicotiana sylvestris, assembly GCF_000393655.2. Taxonomy (NCBI): domain Eukaryota; kingdom Viridiplantae; phylum Streptophyta; class Magnoliopsida; order Solanales; family Solanaceae; genus Nicotiana; species Nicotiana sylvestris. The sequence continues at coordinate 80,138,704 of NC_091058.1, forward strand.
TGTACATTCAAATCTTATCTGTCGTTTCGGTATTCCTGCAACTATCATCACAGATAACGCGGCAAACCTGAATAGTCACTTGATGGGGGATGTATTGCGAACAGTTCAAAATAATGCATAGGAACTCCACTCCTTATCGGCCCAAGGCCAATGGCGCTGTTGAAGCAGCAAACAAGAACATCAAGAAGATTTTGAGGAAGACGATCCAGAGTTCCCGACAATGGCATGAACAGTTACCCTTTGCATTGTTGTGATATCGCACTATAGTACGCACATCAATAGGGGCAACCCCTTACTTGCTGGTGTATGGGACCGAGGCTGTAATACCAGCAGAGGTAGAAATTCCTTCGCTCCGAACCATTGTCGAGGCAGAAATTGAAGATAGAGAGTGGGTTAAGACTCGATTAGAGCAGATGACTTTGATTGACGAGAAACGAATGGTTGCGGTTTGTCACGGGCAGTTGTACCAATGAAGAATGGCCCGTGCTTACAACAAGAAAGTCCGACCTAGGAATTTTGAAGTGGGTCAACTGGTATTAAGGCGCATTCTGCCACATCACCAGGAAGCGAAAGGAAAATTTTCTCCTAATTGGAAAGGCCCATACATCATCCGGAAGATATTGCCAAGAGGAGCATTGTATCTGGGTGATATTGAAGGAAATGATCCTGAAACAGCAGTGAATGCGGATGCCGTCAAAAGGTACTATATCTGAGTTCTACTTCAGTTGGTCTTGGCACGTTTGAGATGATGAAGGTTTTATTACCACTTCCCAAACACTATCAACTCTCTCCACAAGCCCTTTGAGCCGGTGACATTTCTTTGGCTACCCACCAAAAAAAAATCAAAAAAAAAATCAAAAAAAAAAAAACAAACATTGATTGAGCCTGAACTACGTCTGACTTGATTCCGAAAGGATACGTAGGCAGCCTCTCTTTGAGGTTCAGTTACACCAAAAATAAAACCCAATTTACCTTGAAATTGAAACCCGGGCACACCAAATGACTTAGAAGTTGTATTTCCATCTACCATTCCTTTACCAAGCACAAGTCCTTCGGATCAATTGCCAGAGGTAGGGGAAACCGAGAGACATCATGATCGGAGGCCGGCACATTCAAATTGAGAGAAATAAAATGAGAGAGTCTTGACGGTGAAAACCTTCGGGCACCGTAAGACGACGGGAGTAGAGAAATCGAAAATGAGAGAGCTTGTTTAGTAAAAACTCACAAAGAGTGCTATCAAGCGACAACAAGGAGAGAAATGAGAGAGGTCGACTAGCGAAAACCCGCAAAGGGCGCTGTCGGCCGAAAAAATGATTCCACCTCAGAAAGTCTTGGCAAAGTTCCACAGGTTTGGAAATATAGATCCACTTTGGTTCACGAGGAAATGCAAGTTCGTGAAGGTCAGGCGTCCAGTCCAAAAAGCATGTCATGTCAATTTAAAGTCAGCATTTTTCCTCAGATAAGTCTTTCTTGTCCCGAAAGGGACACTTCTCTTTTAAATTTGTTTTCTCCGTTCTTTGTTTTACTTTTCTTTGAATCCCTTTCATTTTTAACCCCAAGTTCCAAATATACTAGAAAGAATAGGTGGCAGGACCGGTTTCACGGAGCTCCGTTTCGTAAGAAGTAAATACCCCGCCTCAGTGGTACGTTTGTCCAATCCCGATTGATCATGATGTTGGTTGCATTCGAAGTAAAGCCACACACACCCACACAATAAAAAAAACGACAAATCCCCACATGGTTTCCCTTTGTACAAATCCCAATAGGGTCTCCCTTTGTAAAAATCCCCACAGAGCCTCCCTTTGTAAAAATCCCCCAAAGAGTCTGCCCCAGCTAATCCCCAACGAATCTGCCTTGTACAAATCCCCACTGAGTTCTCCCCAATAAAAATCCCCACTGAGTCTGCCTCGGTAAAATCCCTAAGAAGAAGGGGATGGAAGAACCAAAGCCTTACACGGGCAAATCATCACAAATCCGGGAATGCGAGTCTGAGCAATTTAAAAGGGTGTCGCCTGTGAATCCAATCAATGGCAGAGTTTCCCAACAGGAATAAGGACGTGAAAAAGCAATAGGAACAATCAAGGTCACCGAACCAACCACCATTTTTCAAACTGACAATTGTTTCTTTGTTTGGAAAATTGAAATAGGTGTGATCCAAAGCAATCGTGCAAGAAGTAGGTGTCGCACAAAAGAAAATAAATACGTGAATAAAAGAAACAGCTTTGCAATAAGGAATCTACCCAAAAGGGAAGTTTCCCCAAAATTCTCTCTTACATTTTACTAAACAACAATAAAAATAAAAATAAAAAAAGAAGTAAGAAGAAAACCCAAAAAAAAGGGGGGTTAGTTAGAATCCCCAATTTTCCAGTTGGCCGACATTAGGGCTCCAATCCCTGAGTTGAGTACTTTTCCATTTAGCCAGCATTAGGGTTCCAATCCCTGAACTGAGAACTTTTCCATTTAGCCAGTATTAGGGCTCCAATCCCTGAACTGAGCACTTTTCCATTTAGCCAGCATTAGGGCTCCAATCCCCGAACTGAGCACTTTTCCATTTAGCCAGCATTAGGGCTCCAATCCCTGAGTTGAGCACTTTTTCCATTTAGCCAGCATTAGGGCTCCAATCCCTGAACTGAGCATTTTTTCTGTTAGTCAGCATTAGGGCTCCAATCCCTGAGTTGAGCACTTTTTCCATTTAGCCAGCATTAGGGCTCCAATCCCTGAACTGAGCGTTTTTCTGTTAAGACAACATTAGGGCTCCGATCCCTGAGTTGAGCACTTTTCCATTTAGCCAGCATTAGGGATCCAATCCCTGAACTGAGCGTTTTTTCCGTTACCCAGCATTAGGGCTCCAATCCTTGAACTGAGCACTTTTCCATTTAGCGAGCATTAGGGCTCCAATCCCCGAACTGAGCATTTTTCTGTTAAGCCAACATTAGGGCTCCGATCCCTGAGTTGAGCACTTTTTCCATTTAGCCAACATTAGGGCTCCAATCCCTAAACTGAGCATTTTTCTTGTTAGCCAACATTAGGGCTCCAATCCCTGAGTTGAGCACTTTTTCCATTTAGCCAGCATTAGGGATCCAATCCCTGAACTGAGCGTTTTTCTGTTAAGCCAACATTAGGGCTCCGATCCCTGAGTTGAGCACTTTTCCATTTAGCCAGCATTAGGGCTCCAATCCCTGAACTGGGCGTTTTTTCCGTTAGCCAGCATTAGGGCTACAATCCCTGAACTGAGCACTTTTCCATTTAGCCAGCATTAGGGCTCCAATCCCTGAACTGAGCGTTTTTTCTGTTAGCCAGCATTAGGGCTCCCATCCCTGAATTGAGCACTTTTCCATTTAGCCAGCATTAGGGCTCCAATCCCTGAACTGAGCGGTTTTTCTGTTAGCCAGCATTAGGGCTCCAATCCCTGAGTTGAGCACTTTTTTCATTTAGCCAGCATTAGGGCTCCAATCCCTGAACTGAGCGTTTTTCTGTTAAGCCAACATTAGGGCTCCGATCCTTGAGTTGAGTAGTTTTCCATTTAGCCAGCATTAGGGCTCCAAACTCTGAACTGAGCATTTTTTCCGTTACCCAGCATTAGAGCTCCAATCCCTGAACTGAGCACTTTTCCATTTAGCCAGCATTAGGGCTCCAATATTCGAACTGAGCGTTTTTCTGTTAAGCCAACATTAGGGCCCTGATCCCTGAGTTGAGCACTTTTTTCATTTAGCCAGCATTAGAGCTCCAATCCCTGAACTGAACGTTTTTTCTGTTAGCCAGCATTAGGGCTCCAATCCCTGAGTTGAGCACTTTTTCCATTTAGCCAGCATTAGGGCTCCAATCCCTGAACTAAGCGTTTTTCTGTTAAGCCAACATTAGGGCTCCGATCCCTGAGTTGAGCACTTTTTCATTTAGCCAGCATTAGGGCTCCAATCCCTGAACTAAGCGTTTTTCTGTTAAGCCAACATTAGGGCTCCAATCCCTGAGTTGAGCACTTTTCCATTTAGCCAACATTAGGTCTCCAATCCCTGAACTGAGCATTTTTCTGTTAAGCCAACATTAGGGCTCCAATCCCTGATTGAGCACTTTTTTCATTTAGCCAGCATTAGGGCTCCAATCCCAGAATTGAGCGTTTTTTCTGTTAGCCAGCATTAGGGCTCCAATCCCTGAACTGAGCACTTTTTTCATTTAGCCAGCATTAGGGTTCCAATCCCTGAACTAAGCGTTTTTTCTGTTAGCCAGCATTAGGGCTCCAATCCCTGAACTGAGCACTTTTCCATTTAGCCAGCATTAGGGCTCCAATCCCTGAACTGAGCGTTTTTTCCGTTAGCCAGCATTAGGGCTCCAATCCCTGAACTGAGCATTTTTTCTGTTAGCCAGCATTAGGGCTCCAATCCCTGAACTGAGCACTTTTCCATTTAGCCAGCATTAGGGCTCCAATCCCTGAACTGAGCGTTTTTTCTGTTAGCCAGCATTAGGGCTCCAATCCTTGAACTGAGCACTTTTTACATTTAGCCAGCATTAGGGCTCCAATCCCTGAACTGAGCATTTTTCTGTTAAGCCAACATTAGGGCTCCTATCCCTGAGTTGAGCACTTTTCCATTTAGCTAGCATTGGGGCTCCAATCCCTGAACTGAGCGTTTTTCTGTTAAGCCAACATTAGGGCTCCAATCCCTGAGTTGAGCATTTTTCCATTTAGCCAGCATTAGGGCTCCAATCCCTGAATTGAGCGTTTTTCTGTTAAGCCAACATTAGGGCTCCAATCCCTGAGTTGAGCACTTTTTTCATTTAGCCAGCATTAGGGCTCCAATCCCTGAACTGAGCGTTTTTTCTGTTAGCCAGCATTAGGGCTCCAATCCCTGAACTGAGCGTTTTTTCCGTTAGCCAGCATTAGGGCTCCAATCCCTGAACTGAGCACTTTTCCATTTAGCCAGCATTAGGGCTCCAATCCCTAAACTGAGCGTTTTTATGTTAGCCAGCATTAGGGCTCCAATCCCTGAACTGAGCGATTTTTCTGTTAGCCAGCATTAGGACTCCAATCCCTGAACTGAGCGTTTTTCTGTTAAGCCAACATTAGGGCTCCAATCCCTGAGTTGAGCACTTTTTCCATTTAGACAGCATTAGGGCTCCAATCCCTGAACTGAGCATTTTTTCTGTTAGCCGACATTAGGGCTCCAATCTCTGAGTTGAGCACTTTTCCATTTAGCCAGCATTAGGGCTCCAATCCCTGAACTGAGCGTTTTTTTGTTAAGCCGACATTAGGGCTCCAATCCCTGAGTTGAGCACTTTTCCATTTAGCCAGCATTAGGGCTCCAATCCCTGAACTGAGCGTTTTTCTGTTAGCCAGCATTAGGGCTCCAATCCCTGAACTGAGCGTTTTTTCTGTGAGCCGGCATTAGGGCTCCAATCCCTGAGTTGAGCAACCTTCCTTCAGCCGACATTAGGGCTCCAATCTCTGAGTTGTGCATTTTTACCTTTGGCGACATTCTCCAATCCCTGAGTTGCGTTTTGTAGACTAGAGTTTTTCCAATCCCCTCATCAGTGCTGTAAATTTTCATGGCAATTAACTCACGAAATTTGCCTAGTTGAAACTGAGGCAGAAAAATTTCGTTCGTTTGTTTCGTTGTCTCAGCAGGTCAGACCTCGAGGCACGTGGATCGAAATGACCTACGGAATGAGTCTCACTCCAGAATAAAGAAAAGAAGAAAAGAACAAAAAGAGAAGATGTTCCCAAATATTGGAACAAACAAATGGCAGGTTGCTCCAAAATTTGATCAAATTCCCGAGCTCTGCCAATCCCGTCTCACCCAATACTGTAGAAATAAACAAGCGCCTACAACTTGCAAGCATCAAGATTCGGATCAAAGTCTACAAGCAGAATCAGCTAAGACCCAAGATCAAGTTGTAAAAGAATTATAGATAGGAATTTTGTAACTAGCGGTTGACAAGCATAAGTAGTTAGTTCAGTTTCAATTTTCCTTTGGTTGTAAAAAGGAGATCAGCAAAGCAGTCGTGGCAACAGCGACAACAGTAACAGCAAGCATTGCAATCCCATGGTAGTCTCAGCTACCAAAATTTCCCGAACTACACTGACCTGATTCCTGTTTAGCCCAGGATATGTAGGAAATCTTTGAAGCAAAGATTCGGTCAAATCTTTCAAAAAATGTGCTTCACACGGAGTATTCCAATGGGCAAAAATCGCTTATATCCGCTCACTTTATCTTTGCACGAAAACTCTTCGTGTTTTCGGACAAAGAGGGGCAGCTGTGAGCACGTGATTTTTGTTTATACGACAATTACTCCAAAAGAAATCAAAAATAAAACAAATGGTTTTGTTGTACAATTTTTGGAGTTTACGTGGCACTTTTGGCAGTTATTTGTAGTGTTATTTGTGATTGTTTAGTATCGTCGAACAAAATACAAAAAAAAAATATGTACGTCACATGTTGAGTTTAGGATGTCATTCTACTATTAGGAATTAATCAAACCATAATTTGGTTATTAAAAGGAAAATCACAAAATATGAATCTTTGATTCTACTTGTTGTCATTGAGTGATTTTATTTTAATTAAATGTTTAATGTGAGTGATAACTGTTTGTTTGAGTATTAATTAATATATGTATGGTTTTATTTTGATTTTTACAATTTAGTTAGTAATTTTGTGTGAATTAGAAATCAAAAGAAGAAAAGAATTGATTTTTATAGGATAAATCGGAATTGGGCCAGTTTCAGACCCAAAAATCAGGCCCAAACTCATTAACCCAGTCCGGCCCCAGACGCAAAAGGAAACGACACCATTTTTGGCACCCTCAATCTGAACCGTTGGTCAAACATATCCAACGGTCCAGGTCAGGCCTGTCATTAGTCCAAACGACGTCGTCTCTTTAAGTTAAGAGATCAAAGCCGTTGATCACCAATGATCCAACGGCCAAAAATACAACCCCTGTCCCGTATATAAACCTCCCCCCTTCACCCCCCATCCGAACACCCCCCTCCCTTGAGTCGTCTCCCTCACCAGACCCAAACCCCACGAAACCCTAGCCGCCCCCTTTCCCCTCACCGTAAACCCGGCGGCAACAACGCCGGTGACCCCCAGACTAACACCCCTAGGCCACCTCGACCCCCTGAACACAGATCTACTAACCGTAGGTCTCGAATCTTCCCCCACCGTCTCGAATCTTCATTTGAAGATTCGAGCCGGACCCCAACCCATGCCAAACCCCCCAAATCCATGCCAGGCACTCCCCTGACCCCCCACGTGACCAAACCAGGTTTGGTTTTGTCCGAATCTAACCAGAAAAACTTGAATCCCAAATCTGCCCTAGGAACCCTAGAAGTCCAGAATCCGAGTTTTTGTCTGTTTAAACAAGAAGTTTGAGGTCTAATAGATTTTAATCGAAGTATTCTCAGTTGAGAACACTTCGATTAAAGTCCGTTCAACCCCAAAAGAGGTTCGAGTCAAAATCCGAGACATGGTCATCTGATTTTCAATTCTTTAAGGTATTTTCTTCTTCTTTTCCTTGCTAGTTCATGTTGTTTGTTTTGCTTAATGTTTGTTCATGTGTTTAAATGGTAGTGGATTTGTTTTGTGTCGACTGTTCCGTCCACCTTGCCCGGACCTTTATTTGGTCAAGTTTTTCTCTATTTTAACTGATTCGGTGTATGTGTGTTAAACTATACAATCGATTAAAAATGAATTTGGTCGATTAGTTAGTTTTGGGTTTAAGTTTGTTTTGACAGTACAATTTGCACCTCCTGTTAGTACTATTCGATCCTGATTCATTTGGTATGAATTGAATGTGTGCATTATAATTCACGCAGTCGATTCGATACATGTCGTCAAATAGTTTTAGTTTGGAATAATAGTAATTTGACTCCTGTTGGTTTAATTTTATTCAAATCAGTTGAGAATTGATTACATTGTGTGTTAGCCTTTTAAATTGAATCAGAAACCATTGTAGGATTGTTTATAGCTGTAATTTCAATAAAATCTCAGAATATAAGTTAAGTGGACTGCCAGTTTGAGTATGGTTGAACCATTTAGAATAATCTATAGTGCAAATACACCCTGGCTGACATCTTTACAGATGAGAAGTCAGGTGCAAACTGAGTTTAATAATAAAAGGCTGGAGATGCACATGAGAATGGTAGTGGAACCTGCTGTACAGCAGGGTATCCACTGCTTTTCTTGATTTTCAGCAGTTTAAAGTAGAAGAAATCCCATGCCTAGACAATCCTAAGTGGAGATGACAGCCTTTAAGGCTTATTTTAAGCCCTGGGCAGCCTGTCTTTAAAGGCAGGTTCTTCCTTCTATAAAGAGAAGGACATTAAGAGTTCAGAAGAAGATAGTTCTGAAATCAGAAAGGTAGAAGAGAGAAAAACTGGAAAGGAAAAGGGGTTTGGGACCAAAAAAGATTTGAGAACAAAGAAGAAGCTGAAAATTCTACTTTTATTCACTTTTTCTGTTTGAAATCAGCATCAACTGCTTTGTTCTATTCGAAACTTGGTTTTTTTTTTCCTTTGAGTGTCTGAAAATCAGAAACTGTGTTCCATTATTGTGTCGGATTCACCTATTACCTGTTAATTAACATTGGAGTTTCCTGGGTCTCAACTAAGCCTTGTTGAGTCTTTTACTTGGACATTGGGTACTGTTTCATTGAGTTACTGCTGGTTTATTCTGCCTGGGGGTGCTACTGCTGCTGTATTTGTTGTTGTTGCTGCTATCCTTTGTTACTGCTCGTGACTTATCTACCTTCTTCTTCTTCTTTGCATTTCAACATCCGGGTACACACTAGAATTTCACATTGTTGTAACAGTGAAAGCATGAAATGAAAGATGTGAAGAAGTTTAATCCTTTGCTGCAGTAATTACAACTTTTTTTTAGATGTTGTTAGATGTGTGTAACTTGTTAGGTTGTAACTCAATAGCATAATACAATAGGTAGTTTTTGTACTTAACTGAAGCTTAGTTTGTTTAAGTATTGTGATTTACAGTTGTTTGTTTGTACGAATGATATAATCATTCAATTTGTGGAATGCACGAGTAGTTGGCATGTTGATAACTAGATTTCCTTTCAACTATATGTTGTATGTATAGGGTAGAATGCTTTAACCTTGACGAATACAATGTAGTTTTAATCTTTTGAGTTTTAACTTTATCGGATCCCGTTAGGCAGTTTATAGGACCACGTTTGAATCCCATTAGCAGCAGCTTCCAATAGTTAATTCTATTAATCTAGTTAAATAAGTTAGCTTAAATTCAAACTCGAAGGATGTTCAGCGTGAGTTTAGCATGCTATTTACCTTGTATGCAATTTCTTTTATCAAATTAAAAGCATGTTCAATAAGGTACAAAAATTCCCCACCTCGCAGATAATTAATCAGATAATTAACAAGAACCCGGAGTTGGGCCAAGCATGTAATTTAATTAGCATGCATTTTCTTTTCTTCCATTTTTAGAGACAAACATAATAGAAAAATGTAGTCGCTGTAGGCTTATCCTTTAAAAAATGAGACGAGCCTCGCCAAGTATAGATGCAAATTGCGGGGCCCTCAACAAATTGGTTGTAATCAATATTTAGATTTCTTGGGATAAGCCGTTTAGTGAACTTCACCGCTTTCCCTAAAAAATAATAAACGCGTTAGACTCTTTAGGCGCGATTTAATTAAATTACATTCTTAAATTCGGGTGCGCATTTATGCGACCCAAATCCCAATCTCAGCGGAGTCGAAATGTGTTAACAACTACGGGTGCATTGATTGTGACGTGGTTCGAGATGCATATTCACGACGTTGCAATTCTATAAAAAATAAATGATAATAATAAAAGCGGTTTAAACTTAATAAAAACACATAAGTCACAACATGTATTTAAATCAGATATTTAGCCATTATAACAATTTAAGCGACCGTGCTAGAACCACGGGATTCGAGGGTGCTTAACACCTTTCCTCGGGTCAACAGAATTCCTTATTTAGAATTTCTGGTTCGCATACTTCATTTGGAAAGTCGAATATTTTCCTCGATTTGGGATTCAAGATAAACCGGTGACTTGGGACACCAAAAGCCCAACCTTTCCCAAGTGGCGACTCTGAATTAAATAAATAATCTCATTTCGAATATTGTTACTTAATTTGGAAAAACTCCCTCGCGCATCTTACCTTTCGGGGCAGGTGTATAAAAAGGAGGTGTGACAATGAATACTACAAATTCTCGTGATTTGGCATAATCACAGCCAGGAATTGGAGCTAGGTTGTGAAACTCAGCCCACAACAGATGCAACTTTGAAAAATAAGCAGAAATAGAACTGGTTCCCTGAGTTATAGTAGCAATCACCTTATGTATCTGAAAAATCCTAGAGCAATCGATTTTGTTAAATCGCTCCTTCAAATCTCCCCAAACTGATGAGGCATTTATCGAGTACATGTTACATCTCGCATTTGGTACGTTAAAGCTTCGTCTTCAGTTAATCGGCGTAGACTAGGGGATGAGATTATCTTGAGGTTTACGTATTTATGTTATTTATAACAAGCAATAAGTAAATTTCATGAAGGATAAAAGGTACACGAATTAAAGAAAACGAGAGTCGTTGAAGGTTGCCGATTTGGGATAAAATACGGGTCGAACAATAATACTCGATATTTATAGACTAGAACCATACAAGGTACCATATGACCACGGTAGTATGATGTAAAAAGTATATTAAAAATAAATAGAATTTTAGGTAATTTAAGATAATTCTTAATTATACGGGTAATTGGTTAATTACCGGGTAACGAGACATTACCTAGTTAATTAATAAAATTAGTGGATAAGATTAATCCCCCTCCCCAAAAAAATGTGGCAGAAGGCCACAAAACCAAGAGAATGACTCTTAGTTATTTGATGTCTAGGTGGTTACCCAAGGTTAGTAAGGATTTAACAATTAAGATTATTACAAATCTTGTTCCATTTTTCTTTTGGAAATTAGAATCTTGAAAAAATATTAACCTTTTAACATTCCTGGAAACATTAGCCATTTCAAGCTTTTAACAAAGCTAATCTTTCATTTCTTGAAAACAAAGCACCAACAGAACGTTAGCAAGCTTCAAACAAAAACGTTTTCCAACCAAAAGAATCCAGCGAGAATTATTGAAAGTTTAACAACATAAAAATTTTGTGGTCCTAAAAAGGTACGGTACAATATTTTTCAAGAATATTATACGAATTTTTTCCTACTCCATGTATATTAAGGCTATTCCTTCTTTCTTTATGGCATGATCCAAATTATACAAAAGAGACGAGCAAACGCACAGCTTTTATAAACGACTCTATTCATAGAAATACTAGGAGTCTCTATATTCTTAGTTCCCCATGTGACATATTATTATATCTTCTGTTCATGAGTCTCAGAATAATACGCAGTTGAAAAAGTTTATCCGAAAGGAATATTGAGATTATTACATATTTTTCATGCATTTCATTCATTTATACATGTGCATTGACCCATGACCAGATGACGTTATATACGTGTATTTATATTTATTTATATATATGTATATGAGATATGGGAAAAAGGTTACAACGTTATATACACACCACTACCTGATCAGTTGGTATATGTTGATGATGTTGCCTACAATGGCCGAGACGATATGACGGGATGCCCTCAGAGGCTTGATGTACACCTATACCTATGCATGACACGATATTTATATGCACGTGCATGACATTATAAATGTTTCAGAATTTACAAAGTTATTCAGATTTACAGATGGATTTCTTTATTCCATGTTTCATCTATGTCTTTTACGTGCTGATTTTCATGCCTTACATACTCAGTACATTTTTCGTACTGACTCCCTATTTCAGTGGGCCCGCATTTCATGCTCGCAGGTGCAGGTAGACAAGCGGATGGTCCCCTTCTTAGGATCCTTGGTCAGTGAAAGTTGGCATGCTCCACTTGATCCGGAGCTGCTTTTGATTTTGGTACGATATGCCATATATATATATATATATAACGTGGCTCAGTCTCGTCTTTGTACAGTTCTATTTTTATTAGAGGTCTGTAGACAGTATGTCTAGTTGGATAGCATGTGGCCTTGCTGGCTTCCAGTTTTGAGGTATATAGTTGTCTATAGCAGCCTTGTCGACTCGCCCTACGTATGTTTCACGTATATGTACATATGCCTTTTGGGTAGATTTTCTTCATATATATTATTCTCGTAATTCAGCAAATGTATTCAGGTTTATATCTTAGACGCATGCTTAGGGGTGTTTGACAGGTAGGACTCAGGCACCCGTCGTGGCCCATCAGTTTGGGTCGTGACAGTACACTATTCCACTATACAGTTCCTTCGACACACAATTCATGATCCATGACATGACAATAGTATTGCATCTCTCCTAGAGATCAACTAAATTTAGCCCCAAATTCTCTCTTTTATCGGTGTCGTCTATGAACCCTAGTTTGTTCCTTTCTAGGATTGCAATTCTCATAGCTCGACTTCAAACAGAGTAATTTTCTGGGCTAGTCAATTGAAGAGGAATTAGTATTGTACCTGAAGTGTCAATAGAATACATGATCAATGTATGATTGTGACTCAAATTTTTCGGCTCGGTATCGTCAATTGCCATGATTCAATTTTTGATTGCTTCGAAGAAAATGAGATTTGAAGAATTGGATCGAAGATTCAACTGCACTAACAGTTATAGTGCTCTGATACCATGTGAAATTCTACACACTCAGCTCATACTCAACTCAAGCTTTCTACTCTACTTTAATGGAGATGGAGAGAAGAAGAAGAGCTTCTGTGAAGCTTCGAGAACATAGCAGAAAATGAAAATGAATGAGCTTAGCTTCTCATTGATTTAATCCTCTATTTATACAAGTGACTAACTCCTACATCTAACTGACAGTTCATTGACAATTGTGCAAACTACCACTAACTAACTAACTAGCCTTCCAATAATTAGTTACATAACTAACTCTAGTTTTAACTCCTAACTGCTTCCACTTAACGTTGGTTCCCGGAACAACTCCAAGTTATCTCATCTCAAACACCATATACCTAGAGGTGCACATAGGTTGGGTTGGTTCGGATTTTACAATTACCAAACCAAACCAATTGTGTCGGGTTATTAAATTTAAAGACCAAACCAAACCAATAAAACTCGGGTTTTTCAATCTCGGATTTTTGGGTTTTTCGGGTTTTTTTCCGGTAAAATCTTCGTAGAACAAAACATATAACTTGTGCTCAAAATATTTCTTTAATCCTAGTAAGATACAACTATATAAAGTATTTTTCAAGAAAATAATACAAAATATGAGATGTGTCATGGTATTATCCTAAAATACTCAACAATAAAGACAATAAAATTATGTAATATAAATATTGCTAATTAAAAAACCATAATAAAAATAAACATAATCTAAAAGTACTAAGTCATGCTAAAATAAGTAGAGTAATAAGGGAGTATTAATTACATGACTAAACGCTAAAGAAAAAATAAAAATAAGTTATGTATTTTTATCTAAATTATTGCAAAATTAAAAATAGATATTCCATACATTCTTGTTCGTAGTATTGAATTAAATGTCTTTTGTTAGCATTAATATTGATTTGATTTTGGTTTGAGCTTTTGTTAGCATTAGTATTAATTTGATTTTGATTTGAGCTTTTGTTAGCATATTTAATGGGTGCCGCTCCGCTCCAGTAATTGTCAATACATATCTTGATGAATGACACGTTCTGTCATGTATTCGAAACACTGTGATTCCTTTTTAGCATCTACTCTATTTTGGTTGCAAATTAATTGTAGCAGTTCAAAAAAAAAAAAGGTTTAATGGTAGCGTTAAAAAAAGAAGAAGAAGAAGCTAAAATGTGGTGAGTCAAACTTTGGCCTCGAGGTTCTATTTTACGCTTCCTCTTGCAAATAATTGTCCAACTTAACTAAGTAATACAGTACTGACTTTCTACGGGTAAAGAGTAAAGTAAATTTTATTTTGTTAAACAATAAATAAAAATATATTTAACATAAAAGAAGAAGACAAACTTGGGAATCTTTCATTTCTGCTTTGTAATGGCGTAGCTAAAGTGCACATAGTTCAATTTATCTCTTTCGTTTATTACACTATACAATTAGGATAAAGATTTTAGCGTATGAAAAATTTATAATCTCGAATTATTATATTTGTGCATTTTTTGAATTATCTTATTAAAATTCCTGACTTTGTCAGGGATAATAATGATGACTTTTAGTAGGAGACAAGTGCAAAAGCTTTTGAAAGTTCAAATAGGCTGAGGGCTTGTTCCTAGTCAGCACCTCGCCAGATTGCTCTTAGTTTTTTTCAACTCTAACATTACTAGTGTAACCAGATTGAGAGAAAACTAACAAAGAATCACAGCCTTTCAAGTACATAAGTGAACGTGTCATTCATCAAGATTTGTATTGAAAACCCGTTCAAAAATCCTAAGTCCAACCTTGAAATAATATCTTAGACGATAAAATTATGAAAAAATTTAAAAAATATTTATAAATTACATCACAATAAATATATTTATATATTAAATATATCTAAAATTTATATATATATATATAATGTCGGGTTGGTTTGGTTTCGATTTGACTTTCTTTAGTTAAAACCAAACCAAACCAATTATGGTCGGATTTTTTTTTTCCAATACCAAACCAAATCAAACCAAACCATAATCGGGTTTTTTTCCGATTTGACTCAGATTATCGGGTTGGTGCGGTTTGTTGGTTTCCTTTGTACACGTACCTATATATTTAGATGGGAACATGTCAATTTGGAAATTTGCGGGAGTAAGTGTTATAATAATAATAATAAAGGAATATTCAAAAAACAAATACGAAAATAGGAGCGGATCTTAAACAGATTCTTTCAATTCAACTCATGAACACAATAGCCAATTTGCTTCAAACAATTAAAATGCATACATATAACAATATAATTTTATGTTATATGTATAACAATCTAAAACAAATTCTGTCAATTTCTTTTTTCTTTTTTTTTTGGGGTGGGGGTGGGGGTGGGGGTGTTAATTAGGGTGAAAGAATTAATGATGAATGGCCTTGTTCATTGCAGTATCAGTATGGTTATGGCTCCTACACTGCCCCGTGTTAATGAGAGTTTCTTTTAAGTTTATTACAAGTGGGGGTCCAAAAAACCAAAATTTTGATTCTCCCTCAATGATAGCACTTCCCAATTGACTAATTACATCTATCTCTTCTTTTGCTTGCACTGCTCAGACAGAAATGGGTTTCTCTTTTCTTTACTTTATTTCTTGGTTTCTAGATACGTTTTCTTTTGGCCTTTGACAAGCCATTTTTAAATATTCTCTGATGCTTTTGTCAAAAGTTATGATTCTTTTTGGTATTTTTACTTTTTTAGAATTCCTTTTTGATCTTTTCTAGTTGCTGAGCTTTCTATCTTAATCTCTACTTACACTTGGCAAGTATTTTTGCCAATATGGTGTCTTTAGTATTATTAGCCATGATTTTATGAACCCTTGGCTGGCATTTTCATGGACCATTTTGGAAAGTAAACTGAATATCAAAGAATTTCTATATAGGAAAAACATGTTTAGTTGGGTAAATGAAATTCTAGTAGGATTCATCCCAATAATATAAAAAAGAGCAGCATGGTGCCCTAAACTCCCGCTATGCGCGAGGTCAGGGAAGGACCACACCACAAGGATCTATTGTACGCAACCTTACTGTGTATTTCTGCAAGAGGTTGTTTCCACGGCTCAAACTCGCGACCTCCTAACTACATGGCAGCCCTCCCAAGCCATGTAAATGTGGAAGTTGTACATTGGATCTGATGTGGGATTGCACATATATAGGGAGAAGATATTCTAAGAGGTTGTTTGGTTGATGGTATTTGATAATTAATTCCAACGTAAAATAATATTGTACAATAAAATAACCACGGCATAACTAAGGCAGCTTTCGTTGATAACCCAGGAAAACATACATGGAGAAGCTTCTTTATAATTATTTGTTACTGATGCTTCTATTTCTGAATGATCTGTTTTTCTTTCCTCCGGCCCCCACAAATATGGCTTCAGAATCACTTCATGATTTCAGTCGAACGTGGGATGAGATGCTTCTTCTGTATACGTATAATATCAACCAGAGACAGCCATTCCTTTTCCTTTGTATCTTGTTTTATATAAGTTGCATGAGAATATCCATCAGTCACCTCCAAGTAAGTGCCTTTACAATCTTTCTGTTAAGGGAAAATATTAAATGTCTTTTACTTTAATTTGTAGTAGATGTAATAGAGAAGCTCTTCACGGCCGTGCGGGTGGAGCTTTGTAATAATAAATACAATGATGAAAAGTGTAAATTAAGTGGATGCCTTTTTATCCACCACTTAATTACTGCTTTGTTTTGCATGTCAAGCAAAGGTTTTCTCGATCGAGTGTCCCATTCACTAACTTCTTTGTTCCGATTGAAAAGAAGTTTGTGAATTTTCAAATGAACTAGGATGCTATTGTGGGAAGTACGCACCGTAATTTTTTGAAAAAAGAGAGGATAAACTAAACAAAACTAAGCTAAGTGGTGTTACTCGATTGTAGTTTTCACGTATATAAAGCAGTGTATTAATTTGTATTGATGATGAGCTTCCAATTGCTTCTTCAACCATGCATTCATTCCTTGCCACTAATTTAATTTATTTACCATTGAGTACTCGTTGATGTCCAAATGAGATGATTTAAATATAAAACCCATGTATTTTAGGAAAGAATTTAATATTCATTTGTCTAATAGTACTATTTATTTTTGATTGATAGAAATGTTAGCTTTGGGCAAATACTTTTGCAATTCGCCAACTATTCACGGGCCAAGGCCGCTGTTTGCCAAAAGCAATAATACTCACTTTTAAGCTTGCTATTTAAAATATATTCATAATTTACAATATATTTAAAGATTAGCTAATTCACCCAAACTTCAAAACTTAGTGTCTTGAATTTTTGAGCTGCTAATTTGAATTTCAAGACTAAGTGTTCTGAATTTCTCAACTGCTAATTTAAGGACATAAGATTCAAACTTCTGAGTACAATTTTCGAACTTTAGGAAACAATGTCCTGAAGTTTGAACTTTGAGGTTTAAACTTCAGGATGTCGTATCCTGAAGTTTGAGCGAAATTGGCTAATCTTTAAACATATTGTAAACTGTGGATATATTTTAAAGCTGAAAAGTGGTTACCTGGTGTCATTTCCACGTAAACAGGGGCATTTGCATCCGTACCCGCTTTTTGGATCACGTTTTAACTTGTACTCGCTTTGCAAAAAAAATTACAAGTGTACCCAATTTTTC
Source organism: Nicotiana sylvestris (assembly GCF_000393655.2). Classification (NCBI taxonomy): domain Eukaryota; kingdom Viridiplantae; phylum Streptophyta; class Magnoliopsida; order Solanales; family Solanaceae; genus Nicotiana; species Nicotiana sylvestris. The sequence goes on from NC_091058.1 coordinate 80,156,014, forward strand.
GCGTAACTTCAGCATACGGGCCTGAAGTAACAAAAATTGTTGAACCAAGTATGCTGAAGTTTTTGTTTATAATTGTTGAACTTAAGCATTCTAGTAGCTGAAGTTTTTGTTTGTAATTGTTGAACTTAAGCATTTTAGTAGCTGAAGTTTTGTTCTCTATTTGCTGAAGTTTTTGTTTGTAATTGCTGAACTTCAGCATGTTTTAGCTGAAGTTTTTCGTGTAAACTTAGTGTTGGCTGAAGTTTTTGTTTGTAATTGTTGAACTTAAGCATTCTAGTAGCTGAAGTTTTGTTCTCCATTTGCTGAAGTTTTTGTTTGTAATTCCTGAACTTTAGCATGTTTTAGCTGAAGTTTTTCACGTAAACTTAGTGTTGGCTGAAGTTTTTGTTTGTAATTGTTGAACCTAAGCATTCTAGCCGTTGAAGTTTTGTTCTCTACCCTCCGTGCTAATATTTAACACAAAATGTCAGTTGTTTTTCTTCTCATCTTGACTAATTATGCTTCGTTGATTTCTTTGCATTTTCCAACTGGTAGGGAATTCTAGTATATTGCACTGTACTGCTACTCTTAACCTATCTTGATTTAACTAGTATTCCTACTATAGTAATTTGTTTTTACAGCAAGACACATTTCTTTTTAAACTTTGGTTCTTTAATCCGTCAAGAGTGCAAATTTTGTTACAGAAATGCTGAGATTTATATTTGACTAACAGAAAAATAGGTCTCCATATAAAATTATTGTTTATTCGCCAAATTATAGCAGCACCAATAGCAATAGAAGAAAGAAGAAGAAGAAGAAAACGAAGGAGGAAAAGGAGGAGGAAAAGGAGGAGGAAAAAGGGATTGAAGTTGTTTAAAAAGTAGGTACAAGTTAAAACTTTTAAAAAAAATAAGTATAGGTTAAATGGGGTCGAACAAATAAGACGCCCCATGCTATTTTTACCATAAACAGCAAGTTTAGCCCATTCAGCTAAGAGCAGAACAAGATCCAGCTTACAGTGGACGACCCAATTAAAGTCATTCAACGAAGGGACGAGAAGGGGGGGGGGGAGTGCATGGTTAGCCGCTAACAACACATGTATTTACTTTTAAGCCACTGTTTAAAATGTCTTTATTTTTAGTCACTGCTTTAATAAATTTTAACTGCCCGAACGAAAATACCCTTCTACTCATGTCCTTAACTTTTGAACTTAAGTTCAGGACTTCAGGACTACATGTCCTTAACTTTTGAACTTGGAACTCTAAGTTCAGGACTTTAGGATTACATGTCCTTAACTTTTGAACATGTCCTTAACTTTTGAACTTGGAACTCTAAGTTCAGGACTTCAGGACTACATATCCTTAACTTTTGAACATATCCTTAACTTTTGAACTTGGAACTCTAAATTTAGGACTTCAAGACTACATGTCCTTAACTTTTGAACATGTCCTTAACGTTTGAACTTGGAACTCTAAGTTCAGGACTTCTGGACTACTCCTTAACTTTTGAACTTTGAACTCTAAGTTCAGGACTTCACAACTACATGTCATTAACTTTTGAACTTGGAACTCTAAGTTCAGGACTTCAAGACTACATGTCCTTAACTTTTGAACTTAACTTCAGGACTTCAGGATTACATGTCCTTAACTTTTGAACTTGTAACTGTAAGTTCAGGACCAAGTATCCTTAACTTTTGAGCTTGTTAGTCTAAGTGGTCCTTAACTTTTGGGCTTCTTAGCCTAAGTTCTGGACCTATTGTCCTTAACTTTTGAGCTTGTTAGTCTAAGTTCAGGACTTCAGAACCTATTGTCCTTAACTTTTGAACTTGTAATTGTAAGTTAAGGACCTAATTTTTTGTATGTAAAGTTCCCCAGACAGATGTCTGGCTGTTGTATTGCAAAAAAAGATCAGTGGGGGGGACTATACCTTACCTCAGAACCAAATACTACATGGTGATTCCTATCACCCAAAAAGGACAACAGATTATTCTACCAATATACTGCCATACCTATATATACATCATATTCAACTAACAAAAAAATTGTTTTTCTCATATTTTGTTCTCATACTAGGCATTTGCCACTTATCCATAATGAAGGCGCCTTTAGCTTCTTTTGGGAGATGTTCGAAGGATTGGCAAATCAAATTTGTTCTAGAGATGGAGGCTATTTTGGCTAAAACATCAGCAACCTGATTGCCTTCTCTATAACGGTGTTGGACTATTGCATTTGCATGCTGGACCAGACTTGTAATTCTCTCCGTCACTATCTTTAGCTTCATGTTCTTAATTCCATCTTGATTGACCATGATTACTATGATATTTGAGTCAAGATCGAGAATAAAATTAGTGAAACCTAACTGGTTACACCATTTTCCTCCGAACTCAGCAGCTCGAGCTTTAGCCATGTTATGATTGTCACAGTCAATCGACATTGCGAATGCCATGATGAAATTTCCCTCATCGTCTCTGATGATTCCTCCTATACCAGCTTTCCCACTTTCCTTGATGTAACTTCCATCTGTGTTAATTTTGACTTTGCCATGGGGCGGAGGATGCCACTAAACTTGCCTCCATGTTTGGACAGGTTTCAATCTTTCAATTTTGTAGCAAAGACAGTGGTGTGGGGCATCTCCATTTGGCATGAGCTTGGTTACCATGGATTTGAGATTCCTATCACCTGATGTTTCATGACATTATGATGAAATTTCCTTTGTGTGCCATATCTACATGAACTTCTTTGTTTCCAGATTTTCCAGCAAATAAGAGTTGGTGCAGCTTGTAGAACCAGGCCATGGATTTTATTCTTTATTTTTGCATCCCACCAATTATTGAAGATTGCCGCAATAGGTGCATTTGGGTGAATAATACACAAGGGGTTGCCAATATTCTTCCAAATGCGCTTTGCAGCTTCACTTTCCACGAAAACATGTTGCATGGATTTCACCTGTGGGACACTACAACAAGAACATCTCGAAGCAATATTAGTACCAAACTTACTAATCATGTCATTAAAAGGTAATTTTCTTTTCATAATTCTCCAAGTTAGAAAGGACATTTTAAAAGGGATTGCCTGATGCCAAACATTTTTTTAAAAATTATTTTTTTGGTTTTTTATGTCTAATTAAATGCCACGCTGAATTATTTGAGAACTTTCCATCATCCGACAAGGTCCAAATAGGGAAATCATCTTCTGCATCATTACCAATATCAATTCTACAAATAAAATCAGTGATGTGGGAAGGAAGAACCTGGTTTAACCTGTTGATGTCCCATTGCCCATTTGTTAAGAAGTCCTTCACCTGAGTTTTGGCCGATTTCCTGATGCCTTGGACCTGATGAGCAAGTGGACCATCACCCGTCCAATTATCCCACCAGAAGCTTGAGGAGCCATTTTGAATGCTCCATTTGATGCGAAATTCCACCTTTTGCCTGGTCTTTAACATATTTTTCCAACCATGGGAGTCAGCCGAAACCATGGATTTACTTACGGGTGAGATCTTGTGCAGTATTTGGCCCTGAGAAAGGTGGCCCATAGAGAGTTCTGTGTTCTAAACCTCCACCATCTCTTAATACTAAAAGTATCAATAGTATCTTGTATTTTCCTAATTCCAATGCCACCTTCATCTTTGGGAAGACACATATTATGCCAAGAACTCCAATGATATTTGTTTGACCCATCTGTCGACCCCTAAAAGAAGTTTGCAAAATATTTTTCCATGAGAGTAATAGTGCCTTTGGGAGGACTCATGGCAGACAAAGTGTAAGTGGGGAGGGACTGTAATACATGCTTGATAAGTGTGATTTTCCCCCCTGGAGATAGAATTTTACCTTGCTAACCATTGATCCTTTTAACAAACTTCGCTAACATTTCATCAAATAAGACTATGTTTTTCCTTCCATGATAGATTGGACATCCCAGATAATTGAAAGGAAACTTTTTATCCATGAACCCTGATGCTTGCCTAATTCTATTGATCCTAGAGGCAGAGGTATTAGGAGAAGTGATGAAATAACTCTTGTCATTATTGACTTTTTGCCCTGAAGCCTTTTCATATCTCCTGATTTGTTTCTTGATAAGCTTGATGGATTTGTTGTTACCCCCGCAGAATATGTAAGGTGATTGATCTTTGGACCTCTGTTATTCATGTTGAAAGGAGTAAAGTTTTCACAGCTGATGAGATTATTCAAGGACCTGGATAGCACTTCAGCACTAATAATGAACAAAGAAGGAGACAATGGATCTCCCTGTTTCAAGCCATGAGATGAGGTAAAAAAGCCTTTTCTATTGCCATTAATAATAATAGAGTACCAGACTTCATTAACCAGACCCCAAATGATGTCAATCCATTCCTCCGAGAATCCAAATTTCCTCAAAACTGACATGATAAAGCTCCAGGACATTCTATCGTATGCTTTCTCCATGTCCAATTTGATAATAACATTTCCCCCACAGTTTTTATTCTTGATGTTCAGTGTGATCTCCTGTGCTAGCAAAATATTTTCCGTAATGGATCTTCCTTTGACAAACCCACTTTGGTTCTCTGAAATGATTCTATGAAGCATAGGATTTAGCCTTCTCGAAAGAATTTTGGATATGATCTTGGCGGTGAAATTGCTTAGACTGATGGGTCTAAGTTCTGAGAAGTTATTGGGAGATTCTACTTTGGGAAGTAGAACCAGGCAAGTGTGTGAGAAGAACTTGGTTAGTCTCTTTCCATTGAAAATTTCTTGCACGAAGTTAGTGATATCCTCTTTGATTATATCCCAACATTTCTGAAAAAAGATGTGGTTAAAGCCATCTGGACCAGCTGCACTATTAGCTCTCAAAAACAACATCCCTGATTTCCTTTGTGTTAGGTATGGTAGTCAGGGCAATGTTGTCTTCTTCTGTAATAATCCTGGGGATGCATTCCAGTATATCATTATCATTGAATTGATGCTTGATGTTGAATCTTATGTTGAAGTCTCTAATTGCAGCTTTTGCAATGTTATCATCACCTTCCACCCATCTGTCTCTATGATCTTTGATCTTGTGAAGTTGTAGCCTTCTTCTTCTTTCTCTGATTAGGTTGTGGAAATACTTGGTATTTGAATCACCTTCTTCGAACCACTTGATGTTTCTTTTTGTTTAAGAATAGAGTCTTGCATGGTCATCCATTTGATGTATTCGGCTTGCCCTCGATTAAGCTCTTCTCTAGATAGGTCAGTATTATTTTGTAGATCAAGTTGTTCAAGGGCATTCATTTTGGCTTCCCAACGATGAACATGCTCATATACATTTCCAATCTCCTCATTCTACCATTGTGTAAGCCTTTTGCTAAGCTTTTTAAGCTTCTGTTGAAGTATCCACAAGGCATTCCTACTAATATTAGAGTTCCACACATCTTCTACCAGGTTCATGAAGGAAGGTTGCTCCGTCCAGAAATCCAAGAATTTGAAGTACTTAATACTATTGTTGTTTTTGTTATAGCATTTGAGAAGTAAAGGTCTATGATCAGAACCAGTTCTTGGAAGATGCTTGACAACATTATTTTGCATAGTCTGGCACCACAAGTCATTAACAAAGACTCTATCAAGCCTCTTCCAAATTCTTCTTCTAGCTTCCCAATTATTGCACCAAGTGAATTTAGGCCCAACATAACCCAAATCCTTAACTTCACAGTTGTCCATACATGAGCTGAAATCTAAGCTTTTATACATTCTGTGAGGTCGACCACCCTGTTTCTCTGCTGGATCTAGAATAACATTGAAGTCACCTCCAATGCACCACGGGCCATCAATCATCATGTGTGTGTTTTCCAAGCTACACCAAAGGTCTTGTCTTTCATTAGCGTTATATTTTGCATAAACTGCAGTTAGGAACATACTCTTGTCATCCACCCCATTCTGAATTTTGATAGTAATTTATTGATCATCCACAATTATCACACTTGACTGAAAGTTCTCAGACCACATGGGCCAAATTTGCCCATTAGTGTTGGATATACAATGCTTAAGCCTAAGAAATTTAAGGTTCCTTGAGTGCTATGAAATCCACTTTGTTTATGTTGACAAGCTTTTTCAGTCTAGGCATTGCCTTTTTTGTGTTAACTCCTCTAATGTTCCAAAAAATGACACTAATCATGGAACAATGAGGGAAATTAGTTTGATCTACCTCCTTGAGGAGGTGTATTGTCGTTTTGTTTTTTCTTCTTTTCCTTCTTTTTGTTCTGCTTCCTGCGTCTGATCATTGGAGAAAATTCTTCTCCATTGTCATGGTCCTGGCCATTTTGAAGTTGATCTTCTGCTATCCGAACAGTCACAGTGTTTGGCGGTGTGATCTCAAATTGTTATTATGTTTCTTTCCTCATTGAGATAGAGTCATTGTTGCTTTGTTGTTGCACAGGGTTCAGATCTAGTTCAAGACATATTCCAGGCAAATTTTTGATTTCTGAAGGGATGCTGACTGACTCATTGACATATTCTTGCCATTCCAACCCCTTGGTTGTCTTAACCACCACATTACTTGTTTTCAATCCACTTTCCTCATTATCCAAAGGACCTTCCTTCATGTTGTCATTGGTACTCCTTTCATTTCTAATTTCTTCACTGTTAAGCCCCTCAGTAGTTTTTGTTTTGCTGCTGCTAATTTGGAGGCTCTCTTCATTAGGCAATAAAACAGTTTTGTTCTTTGAGCTGCTGAAAATTTTGACACATTTGAATACAACTTTAGACCTCTTTTTTGGAATTTTCTTTTGTCTTCTAACCTTGTTCCTCTTCGTAGTTCTACTCTTAATGCTTTGCTGCTTTGGAAAGTCTTCATTTATGTCTTGATCCTTGGCAGTTCCAATTTGTACCTGGGCAGTGGTCTGATCAGCCTTGGTGTTAGTATCAGACTTGTTAGGAACATGTTTGTTCTGTGTTTTGTTTTGCCCCAGTTTCATCTGGGACTGCTGCGGTTCATTGGAGCTGCCAGCTTCCCCTGTTTCACCCTCGTTATTCATTGTACTCTTTGCCTTAATTTCAGTTTCTTCCCTCTCTTCTTTGTTCAATTCTTCCTCTTGTTCTCTCTTTTCCAGCTCTCTTTTCCTCTCTAAAACTCTGCAATTCATCTTTTGTGACCAAGTTTTCTACAATATTTACAGTATTTAGGAACCCCTTCATATTTAAGTTTTTGTATGAATCCTTTTTGAGGAGCATTCTCGAATACCTGCCCGACATAAACAACATCTAGTTGTTGTTTAAGTAAATCAATCTAAATTCGAACCTTCGCCATGCTAGGTCTAATTTCACCACCTATAGCTAGGTCCATTTCTAATGGAGTTCCGACGACACTGACAACTTGCTTAACATACTACCATGTGTGCATATGAAAGGGGAGACTCATACCGGTGCCACTGAGAGGTCCTCCTCTGGTTTAAAGTCCGGCGACCACCTCTGAAGTCACATTTGTTGTCCCTCTATTTCAACTACTCGTTTGAACCAGACCACATTAAAGTCATCTTCATTTGTAAAATCCAGAAATACATTAAAGTTGTCATAAACCCCAATTTTCACATTACCTTTGATGGAGATTATCTATTTGAATTTTGACCTAATTCGGTCAATTTGGGGCCTAGGTTTAAGGAATCTACCAACAATTGTATGTTTACATTCTTCATCCATGATTCTATAGTAGTATGATGCCTTAAATAAGACATCCGGCATCCCATTGTGAGTCGAGTGATTTGCTATTACAGATGCCCTTGCTTATTGATTTGAGGGTTGAAATTGTTTAGAGGCTGGGATTGTCTCTGCATAGGAGATCTTCTTGTTAGCTATATCAGTGGTTTGTTTTGTAGGTTGGTTTGTAGTGTTTTGGCCACCCAGATGCGCCAGTAGGGCGTCGTCCGATGGGTTCATGCCAGTGGCGTGTGGGCCAACCCGCTGGGAGTTAGCCGTTATCAGACCATTGCTTTAGAGAGAAGTGAGAGAGAAATTTTTAGAGAGAGACTGATGACTATTTCATTAGTACAGTTCAGGACCTATTGTCCTTAACTTTTGAGCTTGTTAGTCTAAGTTTAGGACCAAGTGTCCTTAATTTTTGAGATTCCGATAACCTCCCTACTTCGACGACCCTCCTCCATTTTTTCAGACAACTTGTAGCTCCCACTCTCTCTTCTTCACACTCACCTTTTTAAGCTACATACCTATTTTTCCTCAATCTTTATCCTAACAAGAAAAGTCCTAACGATCAAACATAACAGTAGCAACGTTTTCTTCTTGAGAAAGTAAGACAGTAGCAACATTTTCTTCGGAGGAATCTCATTTGGAGGCCAAATTTGTCTTACGCGAATCACAGTCATGAAAATGAAAGACGATAGCAAGCCTAAAAGTAAGGAAAATCCCATCGATCATAAAAACTTAGAAAGGGTAACATTATCTTTTCATATTAATTTTAATAGACTAGTAGCTACTATTGCTAAGCATTAAAAATGCTGGATAAAAAGTAAATACCACTTTAAAAAGTGGCTACCCCGTACAATTTTTACGAGAAAGGGGGCTGTCACTCCTCTTTTAGAATAGTCCAACACCTATATGACCCCTCCTCGTTTTGCTACTTTCTTCATATGGGTTACCTACGTAGTCCAAATCAAACCATGAAAAACTTTTTCAAAATATAGAAATAAAAGTGTATATTTTACTATACTATGTACATTTCTCTCTCTATATGCAAATTAAAGATAAATTGTCTTTAGTTTGTCAACTAAACAAATTATAACAAAACAAACAAACAAATAAAAAATAATTTAAGTTGGTCGAATATTAGCCTATTGTTTAACCCAAAGTCTAATCCAGCTTATTTTGACATAATCAAGCTTTGGATGGATTAGGTCGTAGACCCACTTATTTATTCAAATTCTCTTATTTTAATCCTTTCAAATTTATCTTAACCTGTTCATTAGACACATTTAAATTTGAGGAATGAAGCTTTGATTTGGAGCCCAATTAAGAATAGTAACCCCCAAATATCAGGGCCATGAACATAGAGCCCATACTATGGCAGCTGCAGAGAAGTTTCGTGCACAACGTGTCCAACGTGGTAGAAATGGCGTGGGGTAGCCACTGTTTAAGCTGGTATTTACTTTTTATCCAGTATTTTTAATGCTTAGCAATAATAGTCACTAGTCTATTAAAAATAATATAAAAAGATCGTGTTACCCTTTCCTCCCCAAACGGAAATACACTGATGCATTCAAAACATAAAGACTTCGTTTTAATTTGCGCTTGTTCACTACTGTTATGATTGACAACGATGCTTTTGGTTTTGAAAACAGCTGCTAATACAAAGATTGCGGATTCTGAGTCAAATAATGATAGTGACGAAAAAGTTCCTTATGATATTGATTCAGAGATAGAAATAGTCTCGCAAAATGTTGAACAGAAAACTCCTTCAGTCACTTCAGATGAAATACAAGTACTTGGTAGCAAGGAAATGTAGTCTTGAAGTCCTAAAGTTAAGTTCAATAGTTAAGGACACAAGTTCAAAAGTTAAGGACAGACAGTTCTTAACTTATAGTTACAAGTTCTAAAGTTAAGGACAGGAAGTCCTTAACTTAAAGTTACAAGTTCAAAAGTTAAGGACAATAGATCCTTAACTTTGATTTTCAAGTTCAAAAGTTAAGGACAGACAGTCCTTAACTTACAGTTACACGTTCAAAATTTAAAGACAAGCAGTCCTTAACTTACAGTTACAAGTTCAAAAGTTAAGTACGCTTGGTCTTGAAGTTTGAGTTCCAAGTTCAAAAGTTAAGGACATGTAGTCTTGAAATCCTGAACTTAGAGTTACAAGTTCAAAAGTTAAAGACATGTAGTCCTGAAGTCCTTAACTTAGAGTTACAGGTTCAAAAGTTAAGGACATGTAGTCCTGAAGTCCTCAACTTAGAATTCCAAGTTCAAAAGTTAAGGACAAGTAGTCCTGAAGTCCTGAAGTTAAGGACATGAGCAGAAGAGTATTTTCGTCCGGACAGTTAAAATTTATTAAAATAATGGCTAAAGACTAAAAATATTTTAAACGGTAACTTAAAAATAAATAAGTGTGATTTGAGAGCGACAGTGCAACAGACCCAGACAAGAAACGAAAGCGAAGCCAAACACAAATACAAGGACACACAAGTAAATATCTCTCACCGATCAGAAAAATTGTCCTCAAAGTTCCGATCGGTCACCGGCGAAATCTCTGATAAACTGAAAAAATGTCATCAACTTTCAGCGGCGATGAAACGGCGCCCTTCTTCGGTTTCCTCGGAGCAGCTGCAGCTCTCGTTTTCTCCTGTAAGCTCCATAACATCCAAAATTTGCATCCATTATTCGATTCAATAAAATAGGAACTAATAAAAAATCATCAATTTCATTGTAGGTATGGGAGCTGCTTATGGAACGGCGAAGAGTGGGGTGGGAGTAGCGTCAATGGGAGTAATGAGGCCAGAGCTTGTGATGAAGTCAATTGTGCCGGTTGTTATGGCTGGAGTGTTAGGTATTTATGGTTTGATTATTGCGGTCATTATCAGTACGGGAATTAACCCTAAGACCAAATCGTATTACCTTTTTGATGGATATGCGCATCTTTCTTCTGGTCTGGCTTGTGGTCTCGCTGGTCTTTCCGCTGGAATGGCTATTGGAATTGTTGGTGATGCTGGTGTTAGGTAATTTCTCAGTCTCCTCGTTCTTTTGTAGACAACTTAATTAGAAAAAATTACTTCTTTTGCACCTGAATGGCTTGAAAATCAATGTTTTCCTAATGTATTTTGTGAAAATTATAGTAAAGTAGTTTTTGCGTCCTAACTGAAATGAATCGCTTTAGGTATTTTCTTAATAACTGGATTTGTCCCATCCAATGTCTTGTAAGAATTGCAAAACTTACATGAATGGCATCTTATTTGACTCTCTAGTGAATTGACCTTGTTACTGGGATGAGGTGTTTATCCTGTTGCATTAGATTCTATTTGTTGTTAATGTTATTGCTTCTTAAGTGCTTGGTTTCTTCTAAAGCTTTGAACTTTGAATGTTAGCTGATTTGTCCTCATTGTTTGGTGAAAGAGAGTATTTGTTCCACGAGAGCTGCATGTCTTTTCTTTTCTTAAAAAAAAAAAAGAAACAAAAAACTTATTGCAAAGATTGTATAAATGCTTTATCATCCAAAAAACTAAGGCAATTTGTGTCGACTAAAACTAGATAGTGCGACGGGGGAAACATCAATCTCTTTTCTTACTATCCATATGTCAAAGGCAGTACACTATTTTCTCTCAAATAAGGACCTCATCGGCTCCACGCATTAGGGTTGTCCATCATCACTCAAGATTGCTAATTTAGGTTCCATATAAAGCGCCAGCAGAACATGTTTTAGGTAATATTTGTAATTTTTCTAAATTATGTGCTTTACTTCAAAGAAGTAAACGCTCCCCTTTCCTTCTCACTTCACTAAAAGCTCCTAAAGTCATGTTGATTTTGAGCTTGTCGCTTTTGAAAATGTTGAGTGTAATCAATAGTAAATTAGTAATAATAGTACCTTCTAAAAAAATTCAATAATAATCGTTGTACTTTAAAAATTATTGCACCAAAGAATTTAGTTGGAACCTTAGTTCCTCCGACACGGCAGTTTAGGTGCCGCACCTGTGTCGACATGACACTAGTGTGAGTGTGGGTATGGGATCCTTACTGTATCTGGTCAACCGATTTTGGGTAATTTGACCGCGACGGACGAAAAAGTTCGAGACGAGATACAATTTGATTCACGAAATCAGAACCAAAACTAGGGTAAATTTGAAGAAAATAGCATACCGTATCTAGGAAATCAATCCTTTAACTTTACAAGCTATACGTAAGTATTCCACAAAAAATTTCGTAGTAATTTAGATATACTTTATATTTTTATTTTTTTGAATTATTTTTAGCTGGATCCCTGCATATCTATACTAGGATCCGTATTCCCGAATCTTAGAATTTACATCTTGAAGGATCCGCACTTGTGTCAGGCACCCACACTCGTGTCCAAGCAACTTAAGACTTGGAACTTCCATTTCAAGCAAAGAATTTTGTGCTCTCTGAATTATTGTTTTTATATATTTTTTTAAAGTGGTTTTTGTTTATTGAATAAACTGCATTTATCAAACTGCAGCATTAATGTTTGTGGTTGAGAGATTAGAAGGATAAACCATGTTACTTTTTTTATATTTCAAATTTTGAAGTGAGAAATCCTAACAGTAGCATAAGATGAACCAACTATTTGAGATAAAATTGACTGTAATCTATCACACTGTGGCGTGCCAAAAAGTAAGTCATTAAATGATACTAAGTGGAGGACCCTTTTATTGCTTTATACACATTTTTAGCAGAATAACAAAACCTATGTTCTATTGCCCTTTCCTTAGGAAGATACTTCTAGTTCACTCTTTTTTTCCACATATGCTAATGTCTTTCCATTAATGAGTTGCAGAGGTTTTTGTTCCCATTAGATTCTAAAATTAGTATAGTTATTTTAATATGGAAACAGAAAGCTGCAGTGTTCATCCTTGATGTGAACCAAAGTTTAATATGACTGTCATCATGAAAGAAGTGTACAAATATATCAGTTTTGACATAGCAAACTTTATTATCACCAGGAAATGCTTATGAAGGTGAGAAATATCCATCTCTATACTGTTTAGTTTCATTCTGAAATAATATCCGTTGGACTTTCCTTCTAGCTGCTTTATATATGTTCTTAATCCTTCTAGTCCCTCCTGTTTATGTGCTTTATATATGTTCTTAGGTGAGAAATGTTTATATGTCCTTCTAGTCCCTCTTGTTGCTTTATCTAAAGTTGCATTATGTTCTTAAGTTTTCTTATATACAAATTTGTATTTATTATCTCTAGGTTCTGTACCCTAACATTATTTTATTTTCCAGAGCAAATGCACAACAACCAAAACTGTTTGTTGGTATGATCCTGATTCTCATCTTTGCTGAGGCATTGGCTTTATATGGACTGATTGTCGGCATCATCCTTTCTTCCCGTGCTGGTCAATCTAGAGCAGAATAGAAATTAATGATTTCCAGGTTCATGATGGAATCATTTTGCATCATTGTGCTGGCAGTTTGGTAACTGATGCTCGTTTAGATGCTTCTTTTCCTTTTCCGTCACACTTTGTAGATTTGGAAGCTGCTTTTTCCCTGCATGCAATCTAGAGAACGTTCTCTTAATTTTTCAGTTGCTATATCTTGCAATAATGAGGAGCATCTTGTTGGTTGAATGCTGATACAGTTGTATATTTTTGTTGGAATGCATTTATAACCTCAGTATATGAAATCCACCTTGATCATTGCTATAACTGCTTGAGCAGTCATGCAAAACTCTGGGCTTTTACTATATTCATATATTGGCTTTTCTTGTGTATGACTTTAACTTTTATCTATTAAAAATGGCAGAATGAGCTGTGAAGTGAAAGAAACTTTACTTATTGCACATAGAGTTTTGATGTAGTGAAGTGGGTCTGTGATGGGGAAGATTATTGATTAGAAATATTACAACCGGAGTTGGGACTGCTTGTGTTATTTTTCTTGCTAATAAAATGTTTTTTCTTTTCATCTCTTCTCTACCTGCTAAGCACATAGATACTATTTCTTTGCAGTACAATAAGGATCATATTTTCTAATGAATTCTGTGAATTAGTAGCGTAATTTTCAAATTTGAGCAGAGAAATTTGCTGCATTGCATGAGTTAAGTTTTGGATAACTGGTGGAGCTCTAAGTGTGAAGATGCATTTTTGTAGTCGCGACACAAAGCATCAAATTGACTTGATATGCACTAGAGGCGTATTTCATTTCTTTAATTTCAGAAATTAGCCAAGAAAAAAGAGGAGTATACTTTCAGAAAGGTGTATTACTTGTGAGCTGCATCACATAAGGCTGAGGATATTTGGGATGAATTTGTTACTTGTATTTCAATGACGAACTTGATTGTGTTCCTTATTTCACTGGGAAAAACGGGCTCGGCAGATATTAGTTATAAGGCTTTAGTGCATGGTAATTGTTGTGAAAGATGCCTGTTTGAACAAGGCATTGTTGTGCGACATCTTTTTGGGAGAACAAATTTTCTATTATGTTAATTAATAGAGATAATTTATGGCTTGTTTAGTACTCGAATTAGTATGTTTTTATGACTAACTGTTATTTCTTTCATTGTTGATCACCTTACTATTTGATTGTTTTTATTCTGCTTTTATATGGCTTCTTGGTACTGTCCTTTGTTTATATTTTCATTAATGTGGTGCTTATACTTTTCTAAACCGAGGGTTTATTGGAAATATCCTTTATATTCTCACAAGGTAGGGGTAAGATTTGCATACACACTACCCTCTCCAGACCCCACGGTGTGGGGTATTACTGGATATGTTATTGGTGGTGTTGTTAGTACTCAAATTAGAATCATGTTTACTTTTGATTGACTAATCAGGTGCTTGGTATTGATAAGGGTCCCTGTTGATATACACGTATTCTCAGTGTTATCTGATGCCAAAGAGAGGTGGTGTTGTTGATATTGAGATTTGAGATTGTTGATCCACCAATTGTTGATATCTGATGCCAAAGAGAGGGTGGCCCGACGAATTTTGTGGGCTAAAGCTAAATTTTATGAGGGACTTTAATTTATTTTTTTTTAATTTGAAATCCATTTTTTAAAATTTTTTTTAGATGCAAAGTTATTAATAATTTTTTATAATTATTTTTTTTCTAATAATTCTTTCTCAATTGACAATATAATTAATTCATTTAACCTCTCTTCAGACATTATTGAACTTAGTTAAGTTTTTATCAATTTTACTTTTGAAAAACTTCTTTTTGCTGAAGTAACGGTAACATGAGTTATTAACATTATTCTATAAGCAATATAAGCATTTTGAAAAGAATCAAATCTTTTTATTTGATTGAGTATATCAATTAAACTGTTATCTTCTAGTTGTACTATTTTTCTTAACACTTTTAATTTATAAAATAAATTTAAACCATCATCAATATCAGATTGGTTATTATGCTTTAAGGAACACTCAAGATTAAGGCAGTATTTTTCTAAATTTCCATCATCTAGTGATCTTAGTTTTTTACGCTAAATAGAAAACAAAAAATATTTTCATATGCTTCGAATTGTTCAAATTTATTTTGAAGTGAAAAAAATTATCTTGTCTACTATGTATAAAAAGTAATTTAACTCTAATGGACTCTTCGAGAGATTTTGAGATTTCAATATCAATATTCTCGTCAAATTATTTTTTTCTTTATATCACACGTATCTTACAAAGTTGGGGTTTGATTTTCATTTCAAATGCAATTTTCTTGGCAAACATCATACTCGTTGCAAATCCTTTTACCCCTTAAGCTTTTAAAATCACAAGTTTTGAAAGTCTTTTTTTTCTCTTTCTTAAACTTCATAGCGAGTCAAACAAACTCATCTAAATTGAAAAATATAAAGTATATAATATATTAGGTGTAACTAAAAATAGGGCCCCACAACAGTTGCTTTACCTGCTTTAGAGTAGGGGCACCCCTGTGATCGACCACCTCTCAAATCTAAATGATGATATTGCTCCTCATAGTTGTGAACTGTGAAGGGTGGGATATAAGTGCAAATTTTGCAATGTAATTTTAGACCCCAGCTATAATTTATTACAAAATTTGTTTAATACAATGAATCAAACATCCGATTTTAGTGTAAAAATTGCACGGGGCGATCAAATCAAAATTGTACGGGATGTCCTATTTGGTCGCCCCCATTTAACCTATACCTATTTTTTTATTTTTTTTAACTTGTACTCACTTTTAAACAACTTCAGCCCCCTTTTGGTGGTGCTATGAAACTTCAGTTCATGTGATGATTGCCATAAGTATGTTTATCAGATTGTTTAAAAATAAATTATAAATAATTATGTAAGTTAGTAGACAATAATTTGTGAATATTTCCACGTTATTATGTTCTTTTCACGTTTATTGTTTCCAAAATTTATGATTTAGATACTGTTGGCAATCGGATTATTTTATAGTAGTAATACACTATGAAAGAATAAGGTGATTATTTATCTAGTATGTTAGAAAACTTTTTCAAAAACTTCAGCTTATATAGTGTTGATGTTTTTACAAATGAACTAAATAACTTTAGCATCTTCTGCTGAAGTTTTTGAAAAAGCTTTATGACAAAACTAATGAATCAAGGACAAAATTTTTTTAGCTTATAGAGTGCTGAAATTTTTATAAATGAACTAAATAACTTCAGCATCTTCTGCTGAAGTTTTTGAAAAAGTTTATCCAGGACAAAAAAAACTTCAGCTTATTTAGTGCTGGAGTTTTTACAAATGAACTAAATAACTTTAGCATCTTCTGTTGAATTTTTTGAAAAAGTTTATCTAGAACAAAAAAATTTCAGCTTATTGTCTTTGCTACTTCAGGCCCGTCTACTAAAATGTTGAAGTTTTGAGTGATTGCTTTTGCTATTTCAGCCCCGTATTCTGAAGCTACGCGAAAAAGTAGGTACGCTTACAATTTCTTTTACAAAGCAGATACAAGTTAAAACATGATCCAAAAACGGGTATAGATGCAAATGCTTAGTCTACCTTTATTAAGTAAAACTTCATAATTTAGGTAAGTAATAAATATTTGATTGTCGTACTGTTATAAGTTGAGGTGTTATGCAATCATTACACCAAAGGGTTACTAATGTGTTTTCGTTAATAAACAGTGATTTTAATGAGTTGGAGCTTTATAACCCGTTTGGCCAAGCTGAAAAAATCAGCTTATTTTGAGAAGTATTTTTTTTTAAAAGTACTTTTGGTGAGAAGCAGTTTGTGTTTGACTAATTAGTTTGAAAAGCATTTCTGAGCAGAGGCGGATGTAGTATATTACCAACGGGTTCAACTGAACCCATAACTTTCGACGCAGAGTAAAAATTTGTAAGTAAAAATTCATTAAAATTGAAAAAATAGTAGATTTCAACCCATAACTTTGAAAATATAATGGGTTCAATACTAAAAACTTTAAAATTGAACCCAAAAAATTTAAATCCTGCATTCGCCTCTGTTTCTGAGCAGCAATTAATGTTTGGCCAAACTTTAAAAAACTGCTTCTAAGTGTATTTTTCTCAAAAGTGCTTCTCAAAAAAGTGCTTTTGGAGAGAAGCTAATTTTTTCTGTTTCTCCAAAACTGCTTCTGCTTCTCCTCAAAAATACTTTTTTTTCTTCCAAAGACTTGGCCAAACACCTCAAGTTTTGGCCAAAAATACTTTTAGCCAAAAAGAAGCTTGACCAAACCGGCTATTAAAGAGGACTGATTTATGTCAATTCCTTGTGCGAGAGCATTTCACACTTCACAAGCTTTAACCCAAGCCTGATATTAGAAGAAATGCATTACGTATTTATAAATTTCTTTCCTTTCAGGCTATATATCCAAAAATTAGTATAATTTGAAGTGTAGGTCGACAGAATTTCCTCTTGTGCCTTAATATTATGCGCTAGTAGGAGTGACAAATGGGCGGGTCGGGTCGAGTATGGTTCTAGTCGAAAACAGATAATGGAAAAACGGATAAATTATCCGACACGAACCATATTTAATACGGATAAAAAATGGGTTAATTGACGGATAATATGAGTAACCATATTATCCATGACTTCTTGCATATGATCACTTTTGGGAGAATTGTTAATCTCCTAACTTGAAGGACCCCCAATTTGAGGCTTTACAAATGTAAAAGTTAGACCCATTGGTTATCCATTTTCTAAATGGATAATATGATTCTTCTCCATATTTGACATGTTTTTAAAAAGTTCATTATCCAACCCATTTTTAATGGATAATATTAGTGGTTAACTGTTTTCTTGTAACCATTTTATCACCCCATGCGCTAGTGAGATCAATATTCACATATTTTATGGGATCACGAATCTAATCGTAGGATCTTCAGTTCAACTCAAATGAATAAATTTTGTACATTTAGAAAAATTAAAGAAAAAAGTTGAAAAATATTGCCCAAATATAAATTAAAAGAAACCGGATGACTTTTTTTTTTTCTTTTCATTTTCATGTGTTTATTATCTTTGTTCGTCATCATTGTTTACACTGGGATACAATTTAGAGAAGCTGAGTGGCATGAAAGACTTAAATGTCTGTATTTAGTAGGTAAAAAAAAAAAAAAAAATCAAAACTGGAAAAATGTGTTCATTTCTCGATTACATTACAGTTTAGTTAGCAAAAACCACCTCAACACTGGTAATGGTTAGATTTGCACTTGGACTTGGTTCCTAACAATGTCCAAAAGCTGTATCATTACCCATGTGGATGTGGTAGTCCTTGCCATAGGAAATCACGGGTGCAGATATATGGTTTATGGGCACTTCCTAACCAGTTATTTTGATTTAGCATTTTTGGATATTCAAACTAGTTTGTAGGCACCTCAATTAATTTTATGGGCTGTTATTTTTTCTCTACTATGTGTTTGAACTTTACATTTTACATTTGAAATGAATAGCTAAGACAATTTATCGTTACCACCGATAATTTCAAATGCACAGTATACAGTGTACGCTAACAAACTGCATGATTATAAGCAAACAAAAAGTGAAACAACCCCCGGAATGTGTCCTCCCTCATCTACTTTTGACGTTTCAATATTTTTCCACAGGCATTACCGACATTTTGACTAATTTTGTTCAACTTTTTGAGAAGTTGCTCATCAACATTTTGGTTAAGCTATTTTTATAAGCTGCTGTGATTAGCATTTCATCCAAAGCAGCACTATTAGTTCAATTTTACTTTTTTGCAACGGTAGTCACCAACTCGTGCACCTCAATTATTCCATCATGCATCTATTACCTTACGCTAGTATTATTGAATAGGTATCGGATAACTCTGGCCTTCAAAAATTAGGCATGTAAGAAAAAATCACCAAATCATATTTTGTCTTGTATCCCATGGTTTTCGTCTATCTACTCGAAACATGAATTATTAACTGGCTACAAAATTATTGCAGTGCATAGCACTCCAAGCATTGAAAAAGATAATGCTGTGGCTCTCCGGTGTCTAAGAAATATAATAACAAATAGATGAAGCCTTTAACGGTCACTGCAGCTGATTATCTTATAAAAATATGATTTAACTCAGATCTTGACCTCGTGTGACCACAAGCATGCTACTATATTTTATTATGGGGAATCATTTCATGTTGCTGGCCTTGTCCACGTCTAGCATGATCTCAATATTTACCAAACTTCCATATCCTGGAATCATAAAAGCTAATAAGGAAGAAATTGTTCACTTGTTATCAAATGAACATGATAAATCATACTCATTAAGCTGCTTTTGTATTGTGAAAACAGAAAAGATAAAAAGAAGAATGGAAAAGACATAAAAACAAATGGTCCAAAAAACACCCCACAAAATGTTTGAAATGGATTATTTAGTGGGTCACCAGCTCAATCATTTTCTTCAAAAGGGTCCATTACATTTACAACCCACAAAATCTCAGATTCCTTTACCTTATGGCATCTCATTTGTCACTTTCCTCCCTTTCATTTTCATTACTTGTTACTCCACAGAAAACAAGTATACAAAGAACAAGCAAGTAACTATTATCCAAGTAGTAATATGTATACTAGTAGTATTCAAATTCCATCAATGCAACTGAATAAAGAAATGTGAATACACGCAGCTTAAGGCATTTAACGGCTACATTTTCAGTACCCCAAGAGATACCTTTTAAGTGACTTACTTGATAGCCACGTGAGAGAACCAGACTGGTATTTGTTCGTCTTTTGGCGGGAGAGCTTGTCCTCTACCCCATTATCCTATTCTTTATTTGCACAACTGTCCAAATCATTGACACAAACACAGTTCCAACATGTTTCTATTTTCCCTTTTTTTCTTTTTTAACTTTGACTTATTACAAGTACTACATTTTGGTCCCCACGCCAAAGGAGAGAAATCCCGGCCGGCACGGTGGGTGTGTTTTAAATACAAATGGCAATGAAGAGAAATACTTGTTTTCCTTTTTCTCATTAAAATATGTTTTTTTTTAAAATGACATGAAATTTGAACTGCTAGTGCTAGCTATTACATGGCATTGCAAATTTACTCTCAAAACTAATAAGGCTAATAAAAAAAGGAAAAGAATTAGAATAAACCTCGGGTTCACGGGTTACAACATGCGGGTTGAGGGAATTCAGGCGGGTGAAGGTTGGCAAGTGGGATCGGCTGAAGACGCGATATCAGGGCCTACACGGCAACCTTCAAGCATGAACACAATGTCGGCCATGCTAGGTCGATCAAGGGGGTCGGGTGCAGTGCAAAGCAAGCCTACTTTAATTCCTAGCAAGAACTCTTCCCATTCTGATGATTCAGGGTCCAGCTCAAGCAATCCTGGCTCTAGTAGTTCTGAAATCTGCCCTCTCTGCAATTGCCTCTTTACCCATTTCACTATGTCCTCATCTTGTGTGAACATTAATGGCCTTTTTCCTGTTAGTAATTCCAGCAATACAATGCCAAAGCTATAAGTATCTGATTCTCTAGTGGTTTCTCCGGTTAATGCTGCTTCTGGGGATATGTAACCTAGCGTACCAACTGAAGTTGATGTGGAGGGCTCAGCTGGTGTGGCTACTACAAGCTTGCCTAGGCCAAAGTCTGAAAGATGGGCTTCAAAGTCTGCATCGAATAGGACATTCTGCGGCTTCACATCTCCGTGAACCATTGAGGATGAGTGAAGGAAAGCCAGGCCCCGAGCAATGCCAAGTGCAATGAGGTGGCGCATTGGCCAGTTGAGGACATGACCATCTTGGTGGGACGCTTCTTGGAGCAATGTTGCAAGATTCCCGTTAGGCATGTAATCATAGACAAGTAGTCTGAGGTCCGGGGGGCCAGCATAATACCCACGAAGAACTGTTAGGTTCCTGTGCTTCACCCTGCCAAGTGACTCCGCCTCTTTTCTGAACATGTTCTCATCAAGTGATGCATCTGGGAGTCGACAAATTGAGAGCACCATTCCATCATTGTAACAGGCCTTGTAGACCACTCCATAACGCGTTCTGCTCAGGACATGTTCCTCGTCAAATTCTCTAGTTGCTTCAATTGTTTCAGCAAGTGTGATTTTGTTATTGAACATAACAAGTTTGGGTCCACCATTCTCGCCACTGCCACGACCAGCACTCGTCCTTGAACTAGCCCTTGCAGGACTATGCTTCTTTTCTCCAGCTGCCTTCTCTTTGAGCTTCCTGCGCCACCTCAAGAGGTTGTAAGTGTAGAAGCAGCAGCATGATAAAAGGAGAAGAGCTCCACTGGCAGCCACTGCAATAAACATAATCAACCTATTCCCACCATTACCAGATGTCTCACATCTTCTATCCAATGGCTCCCCACACAAACCTTGGTTGCCAGCATAGTTCGATGAATCGTTAAAATGGGAGCCCAACATCACTGGAATTTGGCCTACCAAGTGATTGTGTGACACATTGAAACTCATCAAACTCGAGAGCGTGGTAAGATTAGCTGGGATTTCTCCAGTGAAGTTGTTAGCAGAGAGGTCAAGGGTAGTTAAGTTTGATAACCTGGACAGTGACTCTGGTATGTTCCCAGAAAGATCGTTAGAGTCTAGCACGAGCGATGTCAGGGATGAACAATTGGAAATATCTATTGGGACTTCGCCTGTCAAGTTGTTTCTACCCAAATCCAGCACACTCAAGTGGGAGAGACGTCCGATATCAGCAGGTATCTGGCCACTCAATGAATTTGAGTGCAGATTTAACTTCTCCAGAGCAGAGCAGTTACCCAATTCAGGAGGAATAGAACCATTTATGTGGTTGTTAGACAAAGAAAGCACAGCTAATGAGGTCAAGAACCCAAATGTAGATGGTATATGGCCAGAAAAGGAATTTGAAGAAAGATTCAAATATTGCATACCCAATAAGCTACTGAAACCTTCAGGAATATTACCAGACAACTTGTTTTCTTGCAAAGCTATAACTTGTAGATTAGGCAAACCAGCAAGATCAAATGGTATTTCCCCTGACAAATTCTGTCCACTCAAATCAACAACTGCTAACTTATACAAAGTCCCAATGCTAGTAGGAATGTCGCCTGAAAAGCCATTTTTACTCAGATTCAGAACCGATAGTTGCTGAAGATTCCCGATACCAACTGGCATACTTCCAGAAAAGTTGTTTCCACTGAGATTCAATATGCTTAAATTGCTTAAATCCATTAGCACCTCAGGCAAGCTTCCATTGAGACCATTTCTTCCTAAGTTCAGATTTTCAAGAATAGTCAAATTTCCAAAACTAGAAGGAATGGAACCCGAAAATTGATTCCCTCCCAGTGATAAAATCTTCAAGCTTCTAAGTTCACCTAAAAACATAGGAATTTCCCCCGTCATTTGATTGCCTTCAAGATCAAGAACCTTCAAGTTACTGCATTTCGTAATCTCAAACGGAAGTGCACCCCTGAATAAATTATTCCCCATTCTCAGTTCCTCCAATCTCCCCAAATTCCCAATAGCACTAGGGACTTCACCAGAGAACAAATTCCGCGACAAATCCAGGGACGTTAACCCCGAATTGTTCATCAAAATCAAAGGAAATTCACCTTTTATTTGATTATGTTGAAGATCCAAAATTTGCAAGGAACTAAAACAATTAGACTCCTCATGCTTAACGAAATTAGTAAACTCATTAAAGCCCAACTGAACAATCCTAAGGGAAGGAGCATAAATTGAAACATTACAGAACAATGAAGCTGGCAAGGAACCAGAAAGATTATTGTGTGATAAATTTATGACCTGAAGCTTCGGTAAAGCAGCAATAGCCGCCGGAATAACACCTGTAATAGCATTTCCCTCAGCACTCAAGTGAACCAACGATGAACAGTTCGCAATTGCTGAAGGCAATGTACCTTGCAAGTTGTTGTACGCAAGCCAAAGATACTGAAGCTGCTGAAGCCGGCCGAGACTCACCGGAATTTCTCCGGAAAACCGATTGTACGAGAGATTGATGAAAAGTAACTGTGTCACGTCAGACAAATTCCTCGGAATGTCACCTGATAACAAATTCGACGAGAGATCAAAGTACCGTAAGCTCCGAGGAAGCTCACCGGGGAGTTCGCCGGAGAGTTGATTTCCGGCAACATTAAGGATTTGTAAATCGGTAAGATTGAACATTTCCGGCGGGAGTTTACCGGAAAACGCATTGCTCTGTAAGAAAACAGAATGCAAAAGGGTACATTTGGATAAAGAAGCAGGGATAGTTCCGTTAAAGGAGTTGGAACGGAGGCTTAACTTACGCAGCATGCGCAGGTTAGCGATTTGGGGAGTGAGCGGCCCACTGAGTTGCAAATGAGGGAGGCGGAGTTCACTGACTCGAGCATTCACGCAAAAAACGCCGCGCCAATCGCAGGGAGCAGAAGGGGAAGAAGAATCCCAGTCAGTGAGCGCACCGAGTGGGTCGTGAATACTGAGTTTGAAAGAAGTGAGGGCTTGAATTTCTGAAATGGTTTGTGGGTTTCGTTGAGCGGAGCATAATGTGGAGAGAAAAACAAGAAAGAGAAGTAAAAAAGCCGCCATGAAAGAAGAAAGTAAAGAGTATCAGTAGGGAAATGTAGTGGATTTAGTGAAGGTTAAAAGCAGCGTATGATAATGATAAAAAGGGGGAAGTTTCAGACTGGTAATGGCCATATGCTGTTGCAGAAGCAGAGGCCCCTCGCTTACACAGAGAGTGAGAGTGTAAGGAGGAGGTGGAACAACACTTTTCAAAAGAAGGGGCCTAAGGTTACTACTGTGGTTAATATGGGTTGCCACTTTTTAACATTTTATTTATGGGTTGAATTATTAGGCCCTGTTGCTAACTTATTTTCTCTAAAGCAAAAAATATTTTATTTAAATATTAATAATAAGAGGAAAGTCCTTAGTCGTACTGCTACTTTCATGTGTGATGCTCATCTTGACATATTAAATTATGTTGTTTCTTTTTTGTTACCTACTAAATCCACATGCTCTAGATTTGGCTTGAGTTTCGTGCAAGTGTCCCCAAAAGTTGAAAGAGCAAGCTTATTATTTAGTAGCCTGCTTGCACAAGTTTTTTTTTGGCCAAAAATATTTATTTTTTGTCAAAAGTGTTTTTGGCTAAAAATTGAGGTATTTGGCCAACCTTTTAGAAGGAAATAAATATTTTTGAGGAGAAGTAGAGGTAGTTTTGGAGAATCAGAAAAAAGTAGTTGTTTTTCAAAATCACTTTTTTGAGAAGTACTTTTGACAAAAATACACTTAGAAGTAGTTTTCAAAAGTTTAGTCAAACTCTAATTACTGCTTAAAAGTGTTTTTCAAATTAAATAAATTGCTTATAACCAAAAATATTTTTTAAAAAGTATTTCTCAAAATAAGCGGATTTTAGAAGTGTGGTATAGATTTGGGAAAAGAAGAAAGGCGCGAGTTTTCAACTAAGCATTTGTGCGAGTCTAGTTTTGCTTTCTGAAGGCTTCTCATTGTTTAGTTTCATACTTTAAACACTGTTCGGTTACCTTATTGAATTGATTTGTCAACTTTGGGAATTTCATGAGAAATAAATCAGCGTTTGAATTTGTTAACTTTGCTTTTTGGTTTAGTTAAATACAAAACGGCTTAGGAGTATTACTTTTTGAATTGCAGCTATTTTAGGTTAAAAAAGAATTTTTATTTGCTTTGGAAATCGAAGTTTATTTTTCCGTTCAAATAACTTTCTCGAGCCAAATATGAAGTTCACTATATTAGAATACATTTTCACTTTTATCAATTTTAGCAAATCAAGAGAAAAGACAATTTTTTTTCTTGTTTTATCCTTATTATTAATTATTTATTTTCCAAATTATTTTTCAATACATTTTAAAATGATATCATTATTACGAGTAAAATTACAAAATACATACTCATTCCGGTCCACTTTACGTGATTTTTTGCCTTTTTTTTATTTAACTTCTTCTTTTAAAGTTGTCCTTGGAGTAAAAAGCCCAAGAATAATTTGTTATATTTTTAATGAACAAATTAATGTTAATATGATCAATTTCATTGTTAATTAATACTAAAAGATAAATTTCTTAATAAATGCAAAGTTAAAAATGAACAACTAAAATTAATCAGTGAGGTAGTAGTTACTTACTCTTAAACCTACCGTGCTAGAAAACTAAATCCTTGTGGCAAATGCCGCAAATCATTCAAATTTGATCCCAAAATAGTCCAAATAATTAAAAGTTGCCGAAAGTATGAATTGATAGCATTAAATTGAAAAGTGAAGTGAGTTATTCATAAAAGGAAAACAAATAAAAGAAAATGCTAGGCAGTGGTATTTTATCACAAGGATGCACAGTAACCCCTTTATAGCTGTAATTGTTAATGCATATAATATAATGGCACATAAATTGTAATAAAGGCGAATATAATAATTGGGCGAGGCAAGTATATTAATTTACTACTAGTACCTGCAATTAACTCAAATTAACTTTTGTACAACATTAATTACAATAAAAGTGGGTGGATCCTGGTCAGTGGTGAGCTCCTGTATTCTTAAAGATGTGTTAAATCCCAGATTAATGCTGCCCTAAGCCTGGTACAGTTAAAAATTTGTCAGTTATTTAAACTTTTTATCCCCAGATTAGCTTTTGTACTTTGACTTTCTTTTGAAATGTGAGCTAGTCAAATGGAGGTGGGGAAAAAAAAGCAGACAAAAATCTCTACTCAGGGATTTTGTTTTGAATTCTCAGTGGGATAGTTTATGTAAATTGTGTAGAACATATTCAAACTCAAACATGGGTACTGTAGAAGTTTTATCAAGGCAAATTTCTACTTTGTTGACTCTTGGTTTGGGAACTTTGTATTGCATTCTGAGTTGGTAGGACCACAAAAACCTATCACCTCAAGAGGTAAGAAAAAAAGGAAGATGGAATTCTTTTTGTTTTAAAATTGCAATTATGAGACTGCATGTGTTTTTTATTTTATTTTTTATCTCTTCCTAAAAATTATAGACATGTAATAGGCTGATAGCCAGCAACATTTAGGTCTAATTTTCCCTTCTTATTGGGTATTTCTTTAAGAGCTTATAACGTGTCATAAATTTAAAGCAGCTAAGAATGAAAAGTTGCATTCACCTGATCACAGAAATAAAGTTCAGCCCTTTCGATGTAATCTGCCATTTCATGCCCGCTTTGAGACTATCTATGCAAAAGGGTATGATTTGATTCAGGTGACAAACAACATGACACTGATGAACCCATCAAACACAAATTAAATACAGTCTCCTCTTATAACTGGAACAAATACTGCGTCCGTGAATATTTGATTTGTTCCTTTCCTTATTGTTCCTACCATAAGGGGTTGTTCTGAAACAATTTTGCATCAAATTACAGTCAGTTATCCCATTTTTCAGCTTGTTATCTACAAGATGATTGCAAAGCTTTGCAATTGTATATGAAAAATTTCCTCAAGACATTCTTCTATTGATTAAACTTCAATATCGACTTACCAAAATAAAAACTTTGTTCAATTTGTAAAATAATCTTAAGTACTAGTAACTTATTGCAGAATCCAATAAAACAAAGTAAAAGTGCTAATCAAGAAAATAATACAATAAATAAAGATGGAATGCTAATTTAACTCAAAGAATTTAAAAAGGGTTGATTTAAAATTTGATGTGGAAGTTTTAAGGACATCAAGAAGTAAAGATTTTCATTAGATGCATAGTTCTTGATTGACTGAAAATAGAGAAAGAAGGGGAGGAAGACATACTCATCTTTCTTATCCTATGTGGTACTCAAACACTAGTGTTACAATGCAGTACAATTTGTTTCTAAGTTTGGCGATTGATCTCTATTTATCAAAAGGTAAATGAAGCCTTTTTATTTCTAAGATAACAGTCACTCTATGCAGTAAAATTCTGAGTTCGTCATTGACCACACAACCCGTTGTTTTTCTACTAATGTTGACAATGTCTGAAGCTAATTCATTGTAACGTCAGATTATTTCCAAAGCAACACTTTGCAAGAGCTCATTCATAATTTCATTTGTCAGGCATGTATAGTAGCAGCAGCCCTTTCTCCATCCAAAAATTCCCCCCGTCCAATCCTGCAGATAACCAGTTTGAGAATCTGGACATAAGTTGCAAAGACAAATGTCTGAGCTAGAGAGGACAAGAACATCATCTCTCTAGCAACATCTTAAGCATTCTAAAAGAGACATACTCTGCTTCAAAATCAAGAGCCCCAACTATCTCCTGAAACATCAATGACAAGTAGATACCAACATTAACATTACATTGCTTCACGAAGCCAATATATGCAGCTTCAGTGCGAAACTTGACTAGTTCAGCTAGCGGGGATAAACCTTCTAAACCTGCCCTTCCAGTAAGCTACAAAATGTAGACCCCAATTTTCTATCGAGGATATATATCCAATAGAAATTTACAATCATCCTCTATATTGCTTGATCTTAGCATAGTCCTGCTCAAGTTCAACTCCAGATGGTTTTTGAGGGATCACTTTTTTGGATCAAAGGGCCCACTATCAGGGGTGGATGTAGCTTATCGTTCGTCTCAACATACAAAGTATAGAATATATGTAAAAACCTGTTAAAATCTTAACAATAATTTTAACAATACAACAAGTTTAATGCTGAAAATCTTAAAATTAAGTAGAACCCATCCTGGATCCGCCTTTGCAGCCATTATAGTTGATCACAAAGTATCCTCTGCATTCCTGGTGTTATCTAGAGCAGCATATATAGCATTTGCATCCCTATGTTCAAGTCCATCTCTCAAGCCTAGTATCTAATATTGCACTTTGCATTTTGTATTCTCTTCTCCATATTCTCAATAAAGGGCAATTCTGTGTATGAGCAGCTATATAGAATTTTAGCCTATTCATTTCACTCCAGAACCATGCTTTGATTAGACATTCGCAGTCGCGGGTAAAGGTGACAAAATGGTTAAAAGAAAACAGTTAACCACCCATATTATCCATTAAAAAATGGGTTGTATAATGAATTTTTTAAAAATGGGTCAAATATGGATAAGAACCATATTATCCATTTAGAAAATGGATAACTAATGGATCTAACTTTTACATTTGTAAAGCTTCAAATTGGGGTTCCTCAAGTTAGGGGGACTAAGAATTCTCCCAAAAGTGATTATATCCGCCGGTTAACTCGTTTTTTATCCGTATTAAATATGGGTCGGGTTGGATAATTGATTCATTTTTCATTATCCGTTTTTGACCCGAACTATATCCGACCCGCCCGTTTGCCACTCCTAATCGTGTGTAAAGATTTTTGTTTGCTTTTTACCACTTTTCTTAATAAGCTACTTGGGGGATAAATAGTTGAAAATTTAATGCTAATTGGAGGGTACAGTAAATAGTTGAAAAGTTAATTAAAGACAAGAGCTGATCTTAACATAAAAAATCAGCTACAGTAAAGAAATGACGTACGAATATAATTGTAAAACTCATAACTCTGTTGGTATTATTTATAATGCAAAGTCAAAAACTTCTTTTTGAAAATTCATTTACAACCAATAGTCATGGGTCTTTTTATTTTTCAAGTGTTCTATCTATTTCCAAGTGGCTTCTTACATTAAGCCTTAACGCCAAGTGTTGAATGACTTTGACAAATGGCTATGCAAATGTATCATGTGTGTTCATGCATGGAAAATTAGGTACACTTGTTAATATTGAAGTCAAGTGGACTAATATATTTGGACAAGTGCTAAAAGGCTCTCCACAGTTGTCATACATGCAACCTCCCTAATTGCCTATAAATAAGATGATCATTAGCCATCATATTCACTCAATTCTTAACCAATAATTTATCTTGCTAATCATTATTTTCTTTCTACAATATTTTAATTTCTGTAACAGCTACAGAAAATACCTTCATCTTCTCTTCCTTCTAGGCAATTGTTTTCTGCAAATTCTAAACTTTCAACCACGAGTGCACGTATTTGGAGGTGCTGTGGAACCTTGAGGAGCGACCGGTCTTAACGATTTACACCCAGTCGGGCCAAAATCTCTTTCAAGGCAGTGACTTGCCACGATACAATATTTTTTATAAGTTGTTCTTTCCTTCTTGTTCTTAGTCAATATTATCTACTCATTTTCCTTACAATTTGAAAGCGATTTCGCATATAATATTGACTAATGGCCACCACTTTGAACAAACACTTCCTGATCTCTCAAAACTTGAGCCTTTAGATGGAAACAATTATAAGCATTGGTCACAGAAACTTTTAATTTTCTTGGAACAATTAAAAGTTGATTATATTTTGTTTAACGATCCTCCTGCTGATATTGTAGCTGATAATTCTAATTTTGTCAATATTGTTGTTACTGATGATGCTGCTAAGAAGAAATTTGAAAAGGATAATAAAATTGTGAGAGGGAATCTGCTTAACCATATGACTAACCCTTTCTTTCATTTGTTTATAAATTATAAATCTGCTAAAGTTGTATAGGACAGTTTGGAGAAGAAATATGGTATTGATGATGCGGGAAAAAAGAAGTATGTTGTTGGAAAGTGGATCAAGTTTAAGATGGTCGATGATAAGCCAATCATGGAACAGGTTCACGAGTATGAGAACTTGACTGCTGATGTTTTGAACGAGGGCATGGAGATGTGTAAGATTCTTCAAGCTAATGTTCTGCTTGAAAAGTTTTCACCTTCCTGGAGTGATTACAGCAATCAACTGAAACACAAAAAGAAAAACTTAACTCTTCAAGAACTGATCAGTCACATGAGGACTGAGGAAGCAAACCGTCTCAAAGATGAGGAGTCTGAACGACTTAAGGATAAGATGAAATCTCTCTCTTAATTCTTCTAAAGCTAACCTTGTGGAATCTTCTTGTAATTTAGGGAAAGATAGGTTTAAATGAAAACAAAAGAAAGGACATGTGAAGAAGCAGAATTACTTCAATAAGTCGGAGGACCATATTCAAAAGTTGAAAAGACCTTGCTATGTCTGCGACAAAATTGGTCACAAGGCTTTTCAGTACAACCACAGACAAGGACAAAGCTCAAAGATTGGAGGAAAAACTCCACTCCAAGCTAACCTTACTGAGGGTGGTGATGTCATTGCTACTGTGGTTGTTGAGGCGAACATGGTGGCTAATAAGATTGACTGGATACTAGACACAGGCACTTCAAGGCACATTTGCACCAACAAGGAGCTGTTTCGCGACTTTGAGGAATCTGCTGATGGCGAGTGTGTCTACATGGGTAACTCCACTACAACTAGAGTTATGGGTAAAGGAAAAATTCTCCTTCAGTTAACTTCTGGAAAAACTTTAGCCTTGAACAATGTTCTGTATGTACCCTCCCTTTATAGAAACTTAGTTTTGGCTTCTTAACGAAGCAGGTCTTAAACTTGGTTTTGAATCTGATAAAGTTGCTATTTCTTGTGGAGGAGACTTTGTTGGGAAGGGTTACCTTAGTGGGAATTTATTTGTACTGATTATCGCTCAAGAGATTACTAATAATGCTAGTACTTTTAATTCTGCTTATATTGTTGAGTCTATTGATTTGTGGCATGGTGGACTAGGTCATGCCAATATTGCTTCTATTAAAAGACTTAGAAAAATGGAATTAATTCCTGCAATTAATATTGATAATTTTTCTAAGTGTCCCATTTGTGTAGAAGCAAAACATACCAAAAAGCCTTTTAAAAATGCAACTAGTAGAAAAATAGAATTGCTTGAACTAGTACATTTAGACTTAGCAGATTTCAAGAACACTGTTAGTAAGGGTGAAAAGAAATACTACATCACCTTTGTAAACGATTTTTCTAGATACACTAAGGTATATCTTCTTAAGTCAAAAGATGAGGCTGAAAACATGTTTTTGAAATACAAGGCAGAAGTAGAGAATCAATTAGACAGAAAAATCAAGAGGCTTAGGTCTGACTGGGGTGGTGAATATAGTACTAATACTCTAGAAGCCTTTTGTGAGAAAAATGGTATTACATGAGGTTAGTGTTCCCTATACTCCCCAACAAAATGGTGTAACCGAACAAAAAAATAGAACCCTTGAGGAAATGATGAATTCTATGCTTTTGAGTTCGGATTTATCTGATAATATGTGGGGGGAAGCTGTTTTATCTGCATGCTATGTTCTTAATAAAGTCCTTCATAAAAAGTTAGATAAAACCCCGTATGAGTTATGGAAAGGAGTTGTCCCTAACTTGAAAATTCTGAAAGTGTGGGGGTGTTTGGCTATGGTTGGTCTACCTGAATTTAAACAAGTAACTGTTGGACCCAAGACTTTTGATGTTATTTTCATTGGTTATGCTCAAAACAGTGTTGCATATAGATTTATGTCTTTGAATGATAGTTCTATTTGTGAATCTAGAATGCAGAATTTTTTGAGCATGTTTTTCCATTGAAAAATAATGTGCCTAGTGTTATGCCTAATAATGCTTTTACATCTATGTCAGTTAATTCTCATATTGTGCCTTCTTCTAGTTTACTGCTAATGAGCATGAAAATGAACTTAGAATAAGTAAGAGGCATAGAATTGAAGCTAGCTTTGGTCCTGACTTTATTGCTACTTTCTTGACTGAAAATTTTGATCTTGATATTTTGAGTGATGAATTAGTGTCAATCTATTTAATAGGAGAAGTATGGTGGATACCCGTTTGTGGTCAAACAAAGCCATATGAGACCTCAATATGCACTACATTTCCTATCCCTATGGCGTGTGGTAGTGCTTTATAAGGTTGAACTTACTTTTCTCTTAATGTTCCATAGCCTTAAGGTAGTCTATGTGTAGATAGACTTGATGGAATCACCTACGTGAGTGTAAATGTGCAGTCGCCTTTTATGAAAGACTTGGGATGTCTTTCTAGAGCACTCATAAGACCAAGGTATGTGCATGACCATAAAAACACTTTGTTAGTATCACGGAGTTTGCATAAAATTAAGGATATAGTATGTGTTGGGGGGGTCTCAACTAATGTCCATTCAGTTCGAGAGTACTTCACTTTGTAGATGTTAGTTGTTGCCTCTTTTCACTACGTGTCAATTCAATTTGAAAAATATTGACGCTTAAGTACATGTTCCTTCTTTTGCCCAAAATCATTCTATTTTTTTTCTTTGCATTAGTGGGAGATTGTTGGTATTATTTATAATGCAAAGTCAATTTTTTTTTTTGAAAATCCATTTACAACCAATAGCCATGGGTCTTTTTATTTTTTAAGTGTTCTATCTATTTCCAAGTGGCTTCTTGCATGAAGCCTTAAAGCCAAGTGTTGAATGACTTTGACAAATGGCTATGCAAATGTATCATGTGTCTTCATGCATGGAAGACTAGGTACACTTGTTAATATTGAAGTCAAGTGGACTAATATATTTGGACAATTGTTAAAAGGCTCTCCACACTTATCATACATGCAACCTCCCTAATTGCCTATAAATATGATGATCATTATCCATTATATTCACTCAATTATTAACCAATAATTTATCTTGCTAATCGTTATTTTCTTCCTACAATATTTTAATTTCTGTAACAGCTACAGAAAATACCTTCATCTTCCCTTCCCTTCGCTTTCTTGAGCCGAGGGTCTCCTGGAAATAACCTCTCTGCCCCTCGGGGTAGGGGTAAGGTCTGCGTACCTATTACCCTCCCCAGACCCCACTAGTTGGATTATACTGGGTTGTTGTTTTTGTTGTTGTTGTTGTTGTTGTTGTTGTTGTTCCCTTCTTTCTGGGCAACTGTTTTGTGCAAATTCTAAACTTCCAGCCACACGTGCACGTGTTTAGAGGTGCTGTAGAATCTTGGGGAGCGACCGATCTTAACGATTTGTACCTAATTGGGCCGAAATCGCTTTCAAGGCAGTGGCTTGCCACGACACATTATTTTTTATAAGTTATTCTTTCCTTCTTGTTCTTAGTCAATATTATCTACTCATTTTCCTTACAAACTCAACTATTCATTTTGGACTTGAATACAAATCCAATTATTCATTCCGTTCCCCCATGCCACCATTTATATACTTCTCTAATTCAAAAATTAGAAAATAGAAGAAAATCCTAGTCACTACATTTATTGGTGCATGCAGATTACTTGAAATATTATGGAGCAGAAGCTGAGGGAATTAGAAGAAGCGAAGTTGCAACATACACCAAGGCGATAACCATAAAAAGCAAACAGATAATGGCTACGGCGAGAGAGGTTGCTATGGATAAAAGTCTTCCTTGGGGATGTGATATACGGTTGGCATTTTCAACCATAAAAAGCCAAGACAAAATAGTTAGACTTATAAGGTAAGAGCTTGCTGTAAGTAGAATCTTTTGATCGGAAAAGGAATCCTCTTCTTGTGCCTTGTCCATAACCTCCATTCCTATCATGGCTGCGTATACACTAAATAACCCTATGATTATCAGACAAATAAACTGGAACCCGTCGCTGTTTTTTCAATTGATGGCGACGACATCATTTTACCTCTTTTTGCTAATGTATTATTGATGTCAAGGGCGGCTCTAGGTTGAAGTCCTTCTCTTCGGCCCCCAAATATTTACTACTGTATTATTATTATTATTATAATATATTTATATAACTTTTAATAAAAGATTTTTAGTTTTAAAATTTTCTCAAATTCGGTTGAGGTAGGATGAGTGACTTAATGCGATAAATGTTTTTCTCTTATTAAATAAAATAATATATTTATCTCATCATCAATTCTACTTTTCTTACTCTATGAGTCTTTTTATATTTCTCAGGATTTTACTTTTTAATTTCAACTCATATTCTCTATGTTTTTTTTGGAGAATTCACTAGGCATTGTACCTAACGCTGAATTTTATATATTTAGAGTTAAAGTACAACAAGGAGGGGGACCTAAATTGTACTTCCGAATAAGTGGTTGGTATTAGATGACTATTAACTATACAACCATTTGATACTTTACAAGAGTGTGAAGTCATACCTAAATAGGTGTACCATTTTGCTAACCACAAATGGTAGCCTAATGATTTACAAAAACTAAATGAGGTTAGGTCAGCTATAAAACTAGAATTGGAGGACTCCTCCAATATACGTTTGCTCCTATAATACAACAGAAGACATGTTCTCCCTATGTGAGGTGACAAAAACATAATACAACAACATATGGGAGATAGTAAAGGCTACATCAAAGTTATCTTCATGTTAACTTGAGTACAAGAAGTCATTGTAAAAGTAACCCAAGTAGATGCCAAAAATTGTGCAGAAAACTATCCAGAAACTGTGTTGCATATTGTTGATTGTTCAATTTCAATCAACTCCAAGTATTCAGAGAAGTTGATGCTACTTGGTTGTTGTCTTGTAACATCTGTGACACTACTGAGTGTTGAGCAATGCAATGTCCAAAGGGGCTTG
Source organism: Nicotiana sylvestris (assembly GCF_000393655.2). Taxonomy (NCBI): domain Eukaryota; kingdom Viridiplantae; phylum Streptophyta; class Magnoliopsida; order Solanales; family Solanaceae; genus Nicotiana; species Nicotiana sylvestris. Next base: position 80,190,375 of record NC_091058.1, read on the forward strand.
TTGACATAAGAGAGGAAGCAACAACTGTCCTGCTGATTCTTGTGATTCTAGGTAGATGGAAAATGCCAACCACATTGGTATACATTCAATAGAATGAGCACATACAGTGTTGATACCACACCTTGAATGTATACCAATGCTGCGAGTTTACTTCCGTTACTTGCAAAAAAGAAAAACAAGGTTAGGTAAAAAATTGTCTGATTTCTATTTCTGGTTAAAGTGGAGGAGAGGTTGCTGCTGCTATTGTTATTGCTGTTGAGCATGTTGCTTTTGATAGATAGGTTAGCTCCCATTATTTCAACAGTATCAACCATATCCATGAGAGGAGCTAGAGGTTGAAGCAAGCTATGATGGGCATATGATTCTACTAGTTTTTTTGTGTCTGAATGCAGGGGTGCTTAGAAGGTCCTGCTGGATCTGACCTCTAATGTGGTTGGGGAGAGACTGAGTGGAATAAAAATGGTTTATGGATGATAGGTTGTCTCTGAGTTTGGAAAGGAAGTCTACGGGCAATTGGCCTCCCTATACACATGTGAGAATTTGATTTCTTCACATTGGCCACATAGTTGTCTTAGATTCATCAGTTGCATCTTTAAATTCCATGGAGGGTCAATGTCAGTGGTAAGCCAATGAATGAGCAGTGTTGAGTCAACTTCTAAGTGTACTTTGTTGTGGCCATTGTCAACACACCGCTTAATTCCTAAGGTTGTTGCTTCTACTTCAGTTTGGTTATTGGTACCTTCTCCCAATGGAGCAGCTAAGGCATGAATAAATGTACCACTGCAGTTCCTTATTATTGCCCCACCCCTACACTTTTTCGATTGTTTGGTGCACTCCCATCACTATTGATTTTTAGAAATCCATGTCCAGGTCTGCTCCAAACAACCTGCCTGACATTGATGTAGTGTTTGGTGCTCTCAGCAATGGGATATAAATCCTCCCATTTTATTGACCAGCAAATTGAGGGGTAGGTTGTTTGCATGAGCATGTGAATATCTGAGTTGATGGAGTAGATAACTCTGGTGAAGGAGGAAGTTTTGTTGCCATATTTTGCACTGCACCTGTTCTTCCAAATGTTCCAGCAAATAATAGTTGGTACAGTGTCAAGTAAAAGCTTCTGCACTTCATTGTTTCTTTTCTGAAGCCACCATTTCATCAAAAGAAGTCTTAGAGGCATTTTAGTAGTGTGGATACTAGATTGTCCTGCAAACGTTTTCCATACTGCCAAATTGGCCCCTACTGAAAATATGATCCATAAATTCTGCCTCAAGTGTATAACAACATAAACACTTGGATACAGTAGGGCTACTAAATAATAGCACCCTATCATATATAGGTAGTTTGTTTCTGAGGGCTCTCCACATACAGAAGGACCATTTGAAAGGGATCTTCTTATGCCATGTCATTTTATTAGAGAAACATCTATGCCTCTTCTTCCTAATCAAGTCCCATGCAGAAGAGCATGTGAAGATTCCTTTCACATTTGGGGTCCAAATAGGTTGGTCTTGGATTTTAGGGTTGTGATAGATTTGGATTTGGAGGATGGCAGGTATTAAAGGACATTGTGTGGTCTTCCTCATTCACTTCTGTGCTAATAAAGAGCACCATCTCCCAACCAGTTATCCCACCAAAAATTGCAGCTACCAGAATGTAGTCTCCAAGTGATGTGTTTTTCAGATTCTTTCTTATTAATCATCATTTTCTTCCATTTTTGTGATTGCCCAGAGTTCCATTTTTTGGAAATGGAATTTGATCTCTGGCAATATTTAGCTCTGAGAAACTTGCTCCATAGTGAGTCTTTAGTTCTGAAAAGCCACCATTTTTCGAATTTCATGGTTTGGCAGAAATCTTCCATTGATTTGATGCCAACACCTCCTTCTTCAGTTGGAAATGTCAATTTTTGCCAAGAAGCCCGGTGGTATATGTTTTTATCTTTCTCCATTCCCCAAAAGAAGTTAGCTGCTAACTTCTCGACCCGCCTCAGTATAGTTTTGGGAGGGGGTGATGGCGTTAAGGCTGACAACAGATGTGTAGGTATAGATTGGAGAACATGCTTAATCATAGTGGCTCTGCCTCCATAAGAGAGGATTCTGCTTTGCCACCCTTTAATTCTGCTTATCACCTTGGCTACCAGAGAATTGAAGTATACTATTCTCATTCTTCCTATGTATAATGGACACCCCATGTAGGTAATGGGAGATTCTTTCTTGGTGAAGCCTGTGATCTGCTGAACTCCTCTGATGGTAGCTGGGAATGCAGGGGGAGAAACCATGAAGTGGCTTTTTTGCCTGTTGATTTGCTGCCTAGATGTGTGTTCATAATTGTTGAGAATCTCCATAATCTTCTGCAATGATGCTCTACCTCCTGATGTGAAGATTATGATGTCATCGACAAAGGTTAGGTGGTTGATTTGTGGATCCCTCCACTCTATGTATAAACCATTAAAGAATTGATCATGGGTGAGGTTGTTGAGCATCTTAAAAAGAAGTTCAACTCTTATGATAAACAAGGATGGGGCCAGTGGATCTCCTTGTTTCAAACCTCTGGTAGAGTGAAAAAAACCACATCTAGTGCCAGTGATGATTATTGAGTACCAATTGTTTCCCATAGTTCTCCATATCATGTCAATTATTCTTTCATTGAATCCCATTATTCTCAGCATAATACATGTATAGCTCCAGGATACCCTATCATAAGCTTTTGCCATGTCCAGCTTGATAATAACATTTGACCCTTTGTTTGGTTTTCGATGCCTTGCACAATTTCTTGTGCAAGCATTATGTTTTCAAAAATACTCCTGCCCTTAACAAAACCAGACTAATTGGGTAAAATGATTCTGGGAAGGATTGGGCTAAGTTTGGAACAAATAACCTTTGAGATGATTTTGTTAACAAAATTGGTGAGGCTGATAGGTCTGTATTCAGTGAAGGAGTTGAGAAATTCAACCTTTGGTATCAAAATTAGGCAGGCACTAGTCATGTACTTAGGCATTTCTAAACCACCAAAGAAGGCTAGGACAACCTGTAGTATATCAACCTTGATGATGTCCCAGCAGGATTGAAAGAACTTTCCATTCATACCATCAGGACCTGCTGTACTTATTAGACTCATTAAGAATACCACTTCCTTGAGTTCTTCAATAGTTGGATCTCTGGTGAGGAGATCATTTTCTTCATCTGTGATGAATGATGGGATGCAAGATAGCAGGTCTTCTTTAATGATGCCACCAGTTTCTGTAAATAGATCCTGATAGTAGTCACAAGCAGCTTCCCCTATAGCTTCATCACCTTGCACCCACTCACCTTCAATGTCTTTGATTTTATGAAGAAACAACTTTCTTCTTCTTCCTCTTATTAAATTATGGAAGTATATTGAATTTGCATCAGCATCTTTGAACCACTGAAGCTTTGTTTTTTGCTTCAGAATAGACTCTTCCAGCTTCCTGTATTTTTTGTATTGAGTTGTTACTTCATGAAAGTTCATTCTGTCATCTGTATCATTTGTTTAATCCCAAGTCATTTTTGCCTGCTTAACCTTTTCTTCATATTCCTTGGCCTTCTAGAAAATATCCCCATATTCGTGCCTCGACCATTTACTTAAGGTATTAGAGACTGCTTTAAGTTTTTGATGGAAGATCCACATAGCATGCCTCTGACTTCCTGATTCCAAATTTCTTGAACCAGAGGGATGAAGCCTTCATTTTCCACCCAACAGTTGAGAAACTTGAAGTATTTTTTTTGCTAGTATCCTGTTTGACATTCATCTCCATTATTAGGGGATTGTGGTCAGACCCAGTGGAGGCTAAGTGTGAAATGGTGGTAGCTGGGAATGAGATTAACCAATTGTCATTTACCATGTCGCCGTCCAATCTCTTCTAAATTACTGATCCTGGACCTCTGCCATTGGACCAAGTATATCTAGGGCCATAAAACCCCAGGTCTACAAGTCCACAATCTTCTATCATACTGAGGAAGTCCAGGCTCTTACTCAGTTGGTATGGTAGACCCCCTATCTTTTCTTCAATGGATGCAATAACATTGAAATCTCTATTCACGCACCATGGGATGGTACATGTCAAAGATTTCTGCCTCAGTACCTCCCATAGTGGTCTTCTAAGATTTTCTTTGCACTTGGAATAGACAATAGTTAATTGGAAAATTTCAACTGCTTCTACATGCTTTAGCTCAATAGTCATTTGCTTCTCATCTTGGTCAATGACTGACCCTGTATAGTCTTGATCCCAAAAGATCCAGATTTTTTGTTGATATTTGACGGTGCATGATGCATGGAGAATTGAATTATGTAGTAATTGATATGATTGTTGTCAAGAAAAGGTTTTAGGAGTGAAATGAAGGATAGTTTGTGAAGATGTTTGAGAGTTTTGAGTCTTTCAATGGCTCCATAGGTTCTTATACATCTTATATTCCATGTGATTGTACTAATCATTAAAAGTGTTTGGGAGGTTGTGCTTTGGTGGAAGGGTAGAGATGGTTGCTTTGCTTCTGGTGAGGTAGTGCAGTGGCTTATTTCTGGGAGAGAGTCCTTGTGCATCAATATTGTAGCAGAATCAGGGTGACCATTAAAAGCAGTAAGGAGATGACTGCAAGTGTCATCTTCTTTCAGGTCTTCACTATGTTCATTATCTGCTTCATCACTAATATCAACTTCATCCACAGGCTGTATGTGCATATACTCATCTACTGCATCATGCAAAGGTGAGGGTACAACTAATGCCATAATACCTACTTCCTCTTTTAGAGGTGAGAGTTCTACATATTTCACAGTTCCTACTTCCTTTGCAAGAGATGAGAGTGCTACATGAGACATAGTTCCTACTTCCTCTATCCGGATTTGAGTAGCAGGGTCAGCCCCAGTTCCTACTTCCTTTGATACAGGTGAAAGACCAGTAGAAATCATAGTACCTGCTTTCTTCCAATGAGGTGAGTGTGATGACCCAAAGGGTCTTCTTGTGTTTTAGAATCCGAATCCGGGTTTCGAGGCCTTAAAAACCTTATTTTCTTCCTTCTCGATTTGCGTGCGCGGTCTGGGCATGTTTTCAGAAAGCCTTTATGTGAAATATAAGAAAAATATTGAATTTGGCATCTAAAATTTATTAAAGTTGACTTTGGTCAATGTTTTGGATAAACGGACCCGGACCCATAATTTGACGGTCCTATAGGGTCCGCAGTAAAATATGGGACTTGGGTGTATGCCCGGAATCGAATTCTGAGATCCCTAGCCCAAGAACTTTTTTTTAAAGAAAATTATTTACTGGAAAATATAAGGACTTTTGGAAATGAAATGATATGTGATCTTGATGGTATCGTGCCCGTATTTTGGTTCCGAAATCCGGTACAGGTTTAATATAATATTTAAGTTGTATCTGTGAAATTTGGTAAGAATCGAAATTGATTTGACGTGATTCGGACATCCGATGGTGAAAATAGTAAATTTGAAGTGTTCTTGAGGAAAAATCTTGAGTTTGAGGTTAAATTCGTAGTTGTTGATGTTATTTTGGCGATTTGATCGCATGAGCAAGTCCATATGATGCTTTTAGACTTGTGTGCATGTTTGCTTTGGAGCCCCGAGGGCTCGGGTGAGTTACAGATAGGCTTCGGGGTGTATAGACTTAGGAAAAGACATGTGTTGCACAATTCCAGAAAAATTGCAGGTCTTTGAACCTGGGCTCTCGCGGTCCGCGGAGGAATTTTGTGGCGGTGCTGGGGATTCCACTGGCGCGGTAGGATTTCACGATCATCGGTGGGCAAGGCTAAAGTTTCTGCGACCGCGCCCGTTATTTCGCTGTCAGCCGTGAGTTTCGCGGGCACGACCCTTTTTCTGCGATTAGTGTTTGAGGATCTGTGAGGGCTATATAAACGGGACTTTTTATCCATTTTTATCTTTTTCAAAACCCTAAGGCATAAGAGGCAATTTTTGAAATACTCTTTCTTCCCTAAATCATAAGTAAGTGATTTTAAACTCATTTCTTTCACTCTTTAACTTCTTTTTACAAGATTTCATCCTAGAATCTGGGGTTTTCATGGTGGAATTGGGAATTTTGGGTAGAACGTAGGAATATTGAAATTTGAGGATTTAGACCTCAAATTGAGGTTGGATTCCAAAACCAATTGTATATCCGGGCTCGGGGGTGAATGGGTAATCCGGCTTTGGCCCAAATTTTGGGTTTGGACTAAGCAGGCCCGGGGTCGATTTTTGACTTCTTGGGAAAACCATTGGGAAATCTATATTTATGTATTAGAATTGGTTTATTTAGCATTTATTGATGTTATTAAGTAATTTGTGACTAGGTACAAGCGGAGTAGAAGTGGAACCGAGAGGTAAAACGGTAATTGAGGTTTGATTTTGTTCGTAGAATCGAGGTAAGTTTTTGGTCTAACCTTAGCTTGAGGGAATAGGTGTTGTGATCTTATTTGCTACGTGTTAGTGTTGAGTACGATGTATAGGTGTGGTGACAAGTGTTACACCTCCTTTTTTCCTACACCCCGTAAAGGGTATAATGGAGTTTTTCCAATTAAAGGACAATCGAAACGGGATTATTTACATTAAATTCAGAGTCGTCACTTGGGATAATTTATGGTGTCCCAAGTCACCGGTTAGAATCCCGAATCGAGGAAAATTTTGACTCTGTATTACAGTGCGCGAGCCAGAAATCCAGGTAAGGAATTCTGTTAACCCGGGAGAAGGTATTAGACACTCCCGAATTCCGTGGTTCTAGCACGGTCGCTTAACAATTTATACTTGGCTTAAATTATTTAATTACGTGTTTAGAAACTGCATGCATTTTACCTTTACTACTTTTAACTACGTGATTTGCTCGTACTTAAAGAATTATCGTGTTACGCATATGTATACTCGTGTGGTTTGGCGTGTCAAGAGTCATGTCACGCGTACGCGTACACAATTCACAACACTTAGTTTATTAAAAAAAAACTTAGTCAAAGTCGCGCGGACGCATACCTTAATTTATTTTGAAAATTGTAATTATGTCACGCGAACATGTACGCAATCACGATGATTGATTTATTAAGATCATACCTAAAAGCATACTATCGATTTGATTCTGATGTAAATATGTGAATGCAAGATTTTCATGGATCAACAGTGAGCCTTCCTCATTCTCACATTTTGGGATTAAATTTTTTTAAGAAATAATTAAATACTTGCAGTCTTAAGAACTATGTTAACAGAAAACAAAAATATTACCACACAAAGCGACAAATTTTGCTAACAGAAAACTGAGCAAAACGAAAAATGAAACTTTATAGTCTTTTGATATTAAAACAAAACTTCAAACAAGCTACCTAGAGCACTTTATGAATTATATATCTTAAGCACATAATCTTTCTTCTCCCCTCTTTTTTTTTTAAAAAAAAATAAATTCCTACCAAATTAATACTTAGAAATTCCTACCAAACATTCCTACCAAATGAGTTTGTTGAGATCTACTGAAATCGAAACGACGTAGTTCTGTCCCTATACTACGTCATTTTGATGGTTTTAGAGACTGAAAGTTTGGACCGAGTATGGGGCGTGTTTTTGGGCTTGGAAATTTGGGTTTAAAGAACAGCCCAAACTTTGATTTTCATTTCTTTACTTTTCAAATTAATTCCTTCTTTTCCTTGTTTTATTTTTTTCAAAATTAAAATCCTAAATTAAGTTATAACACCAAAATTAATATTAAAAATACTAATCCTCTCTAAATTATAATTATCATGAATAATTAAATACTGAATTAAAGAAAAACACACAATTTGACTAAAAATGTGTTATTATATATTTTCTTCTTTTTTTTTTCATTTTTGTAAAACACCTAATTATTAATTAATCCAAACATGTAAGATCAAATCCTAAATGCAAATGCTATATTTTTGTTTTTTTAATACATTAATAAAATTAAACATGCCCACAAATATATGCAAACAATCGGGAAAATCACACAATAATTCCTAAAATAACACATAATTAAGGACAAGACCTAATTTTGGGAATTATTTTGGAGTAATTCGTATGAGGCAAAAATCACGTGCTCACAGCTGCCCCTCTTTGTCCGGAAACACGAAGAGTTTTCGTGCAAAGATAAAGTGAGCGGATACGAGCAATTTTTTCCTGTTTGAACACTCCGTGGGAAGCATTTTTGAAAGATTTGACCGAACCTCTGCTTCAAAGGTTTCCTACATATCCTTGACTATAAAGGAATCAGGTCAATGTAGTTCGGGAAGTTTTGGTAGCTGGGACTACCATGAAGCTGTGGTTTTGCTGTTACTGCTGTTGCTGCTGCTGATACCGCCTATTGACCTCCTTATTACACCATGACAAAAATGAAGAAGCTAGACTAAGCTATAATCTATGCTTTACAAAGATTTATTTCCAAACTTGATCTTGTGACTGATGTTGCCTCGTTGACTTGTATTTTCCTCAAAAGTTCCTTTGTGGCTGACTTGAATAGTATTCTTTGAAATGCTTTCCCTGCTTCTCCAGGCGGGCGCCTGATTGCTGAACCTTTTAAATGTCTTCCTTTGATTATTGTTTCCTCTCCTCTGTTCTCCAGACGGGCTCCTGATTATTTGAAATTTGAATTGCTTTTTCCCTTCGTTCTCCAGGCGGGCTCTTGACTACTTGAAATTCGAATTGTATTCCCTTGTTCTCCAGGTGGGCTCCTGATTGTTGAGACTCGAAATGTATTCCCTTATTCTCCAGGTGGGCTCCTGATTTCAACAAAATAGACAAAAACAAAGAAACATTTCTGCCCCAGTTTGGTAGATGGGCATATATAATCATGTTACCAAATATCAGTAAGAACTTGAAAGTGGAAACTTGAATTATACTCCCTTGTTCTCCAGGTGGGCGCCTGATTGCTAAACTTGAATTGTTGTTCCTTGTTCTCCAGGTGGACGCCTGATTGCTGATACTTTAACTGTTGTTCCTTGTTCTCCAGGTGGACACCTGATTGCTGATAGTTCAACAGTTATTTCTTGTTCTCTAGGTGGACGCCTGATTGCTGATAGTTCAACTGTTGTTCCTTGTTCTCCAGGTGGACGCCTGATTGCTGATACTTCAACTGTTGTTCCTTGTTCTTCAGGTGGACGCCTGATTGCTGATACTTCAACTGTTGTTCCTTGTTCTCCAGGTGGACGCCTGATTGCTGATACTTCAACTGTTGTTCCTTGTTCTCCAGGTGGACGCCTGATTGCTGATACTGCAACTGTTGTTCCTTGTTCTCCAGGTGGACGCCTGATTGCTGATACTTCAACTGTTTTTCCTTGTTCTCCAGGTGGACGCCCAATTGCTGATACTGCAACTGTTGTTCCTTGTTCTCCAGGTGGACGCCTGATTGCTGATACTTCAACTGTTGTTCCTTGTTCTCCAGGTGGACGCCTGATTGCTGATACTTCAACTGTTGTTCCTTGTTCTCCAGGTGGACGCCTGACTTCAACAAAAATAAACAAAACAAAAGAAAGTTTTCTGCCCCAGTTTGGTAGCTGGGCGCATCTGTGAGTGTTAAACTGAAGCATATTACCAAATATTAATATGAATTTGAAAGCTATATCCCATTATCCAGGAGGGTCCTGATAACTATTAACTAAACGACAATTTTAAATCTAAGCTATATCTTTTAAAGGCATGACTTCTGCTAAATCTTGTTATCTAAACCAGTTTTAAACTATGTCCCATTATCCAGGAGGGTCCTGATAACTCTTACGCGAACTTTGAAGCCAACTTATATTCCTTTTGGTGCATATTTGTCCTATATTTACTACTTATGATTGTTTTAAAGTTTAACCTAGGTCCCATTTTTCCAGGAGGGTCCTGAAAACTCTTAATTAACGACTATCCTATCAATAAAAGCTTTAAAGCCAACTTATATTCTTTTGGGGTACATTTATACTAGATCTTGCTACTCATGATTGTTTTGAATTTTAAACTGAGTCCCATTTTTCAGGAGGGTCCTGATCAAACCTGCATGGTACTTGCTTTCCTCACAGGGTGCTTCCTGAAACAAATGCCATCTTTGCCCCTGTTTCAAATCAAAGAAGATCTTGTCAGTTTAAAACGTGGTGGTTAGTTGTGGCATTCTTGCTGGGGAGGGTTTTCTCTTTGCCATGCTTTGCTTCAACAGACTGCCTTGAACCGGTCGAAAGGACTGTTTTGACCTCATGACTAATCCTTAACTGCAGGATCCCCAACTGTTGTTTTCACTTCTGACCCTTCTGTCTGAACTCGTATATATCCCATGACATTACTGAACCATTCCACCGGTTCCACTTTTGCTTACACCCTATGTCTCATTTTTCATCATATTATCTCCAGCATGTCCTAGCGTATTTTTCTTTGTGCAATTTCGAATCTTGGTAGTATACTTTGACATTCCTTCCTATTTGTTGGAACAAAGCTAACCTTGGAAGAACTTTAGAGGAGTAAAAATTAACAACAATGAAATGCGACGATTTTGAGAATTAAGAATAAAGAAGAAAGTCCAAATTTGGATGACTGTTGGAGATAGGAAAAAGGAACTCATCTGAGTGGAGTCACTGACACAAATAATCATGGTATGCATTTTGGATTAATCAGCCCAGTCTATTTAACCAATCTCTTTTCCAATTGTTTTACTTTATTCTCCAAGATTTCCACAACCCAATTTTACTTTCCGCCAATATTATGGACCTTGTTCGACTTGCAGTGCCCTGAAGGGTTTTCACCGACAAACCTCTCTCATTTGTTTGTTCCTTAATTCCTTGTCGCCTTATGGTGCCCGCGAAGGTTTTCACCGATAAGACTCTCTCATTTTTACTTTCTCTCAGCTTTCGTCGCCTCATGGTGCCCGTGAGGGTTTTCACCCATAAGACTCTCTCATTTTCATTACTTTTCCTGCTTGGACCAGAGTGTTATCCTGATATGAATCACCTCTATTTGCTCAAATTGGTATCTCTCGAAGACTGATCGAAAGGTCTTTCTTTGGACCGTAATGTGGGATTTTGGATAGGGTTAGAAAGAAAGGGTATCAAAGGCTCAAAATAATTTGACAGGGGTTTAAAATTACAATTCTTGGAATCACATTTCTTAGTACAAGTACAACTTCTACCCCAGTTTCTTACTTGGGGATCTTTTGATATTTTATTTTACTATGACCGAGCCGTGAGGCTGCCTACGTATCCTTAACAGGAATCAGGTCAAACGTAGTTCACACCTGAATTTCCTTTTTGCTATACTTTCTCTTTTCACTTCTTTTCTTTTCTCTTTTCTCATTTTCTTTCTTTTCTCTCTTTTTCGTTATTGATTCCAAAAGAGGGGTATGAAAGAAATAAATAAGGCTCAGAAAGGGGATACAAAGGGTAAAGTGTTTAGATAGCAGAACAAATTGCCTTCGTCATTCCAATCTTTGAAACAATGCCAAGTACAAACAATCAACAATTATAACAAAGAAATCATACATAATATCTCTTGACCGCGTCAGAATTGATGGCCATGTCTATGCATTTTCCTTCGATATCTATTAAACATAGAGTGCCATTGGATAATACTCTGGTCACAATGAATGGCCCTTGCCAATTCGGGGCGAACTTGCCTTTTGCTTCAACCTGACGTGGAAGAATACGTTTCAGCACTTGCTGACCCACTTCAAACTTTCGGGGACGCACCCTTTTGTTGTATGCTCTTGCCATTCTTTTTTTATATAACTGGCCATGACATACTGCTGCCAATCTTTTTTCATCAATCAATTTCAATTGATCCAAACGGGTTTTGACCCACTCATCATCATCAATCTTAGCCTCAGCGACAATCCGAAAGGAAGGGATTTCAATTTCTGCAGGTATTACTACTTCAGTGCCATATACCAACAAATAAGGAGTTGCACCTACCGAAGTGCGAACAGTAGTGCGATATCCCAACAACACAAATGGTAATTTGTCGTGCCATTGCCTCGAACATTCTACCATTTTCCGAAGTATCTTCTTTATGTTTTTGTTGGCTGCTTCGACTGCTCCATTCGCCTTGGGACGATATGGGGTAGAATTGCGATGTGTAATCTTAAACTGTTGACATACCTCTTCCTTCAAGTTACTGTTAATATTAGCACCATTATCTGTGATGATCATCTTTGGGATTCCGAATCGACGGATTATATTTGAGTGAACAAAATCGACCACTGCTTTCTTGGTCACCGATTTGAAAGTTTTTGCCTCAACCCATTTGGTGAAATAATCAATGGCTACCAGAATGAACTTGTGCCCGTTGGATGTTGCTGGCTCAATTGGTCCAATGACATCCATGCCCCAAGCAACGAAGGGCCATGGTACCAACATTGTGTGCAATTCCGATGATGGAGAATGAATCAAATCTCCGTGTATCTGGCACTGATGACATTTGCGCACAAAATTGATACAATCTCGCTCCATGGTAAGCCAATAATAGCCTGCTTGGAGAATTTTCTTCGCCAACACATATCCGCTCATATGTGGTCCGCAGACTCCCGAATGTACTTCGGACATGACAGTCATAGCTTGTCTAGCATCTATGCATCTTAATAATCCAAGGTCTGGTGTTCTCTTATACAAAACTCCTCCACTTAAAAAGAATCCATTTGCCAACCGTCGAATTGTTCTCTTTTGATCCCCCGTGGCTTGCACTGGATATACCCCCATTCTGATGTACTCCTTGATATCGTGGAACCATGGTTCGCCATCAAGTTCTTCTTCAATCATGTTACAATAAGCATGCTGATCTCGGACTTGAATATGCAGAGGATTGACATAAGATTTGTTCGGATGGTGCAACATTGATGCCAAGGTAGCCAAAGCATCGGCGACCTCATTATGGACCCTTGGAATATGCCTGAACTCCACTGATCGAAACCGTTGACAAAGATCATGTAAACATTGTCGGTACGGTATGAGCTTCAAGTCTCGTGTTTCCCATTCTCCTTGAATTTGATTTACCAGAAGATCCGAGTCTCCCAAGACCAAGATTTCCTGGATATCCATGTCTGCAGCTAGCCTTAGACCCAAAATACAGGCTTCATACTCAGCCATATTGTTGGTGCAATAAAACCAAAGCTGAGCCATAACAGGATAGTGATGCCCTGTTTCAGAAATAAACACAGCTCCTATCTCGACTCCTTTTATGTTGGCAGCCCCATCAAAGAAAAGTTTCCAGCCTGGTTTTCCAATTTGCTCCAGTTCATCGATATACATCACTTCTTCATCGGGAAAATAAGTTCTCAATGGCTCGTAATCTTCATCGACCGGGTTTTTGGCTAAATGATCGGCCAATGCTTGAGCTTTCATCGCAGTCCGAGTCACATAGATGATGTCAAACTCTGTGAGCAATATTTGCCACTTTGCAAGTTTCCCAGTAGGCATAGGCTTTTGAAAGATATACTTCAACGGATCCAATCACGAAATGAGGTAAGTAGTGTAGGATGACAAATAATGTTTCAATTTCTGAGCCACCCAAGTTAGGGCACAACATGTCCTTTCCAGATGAGTGTACTTAACCTCATAAGCCGTGAACTTCTTGCTAAGATAGTAGATATCCTGTTCCTTTCTGCCGGTAATGTCATGCTGCCCCAGTACATAGCCAAATGAATTTTCCAAGATTGTTAAGTAAAGAATCAAAGGTCTCCCTAGTTCTGGCGGAACCAGCACAGGTGGGTTTGACAAGTATCCTTTTATCTTATTAAATGATTCTTGACACTCATCAGTCCACTTGATCGCATCATCCTTCTTCAGCAATTTGAAAATAGGCTCACAAGTTGTCGTGAGCTGAGCAATAAACCTGTTGATGTAGTTCAACCTCCCTAACAAACTCATCATTTCAGTCTTGTTCCTCGGAGGTGGCAATTCTTAGAGGGCTTTGATCTTTGATGGGTCCAACTCGATGCCTCGCCGACTGACTATGAATCCCAACAGCTTTCCGGATGGAACACCAAATGCGCACTTGGCAGGGTTAAGCTTGAGGTTGTACCTGCGAAGTCTCAGGAAGAATTTCCTCAAATCCCCAACATGGTCGGCTTGATGCTTTGATTTTATGATCACATCATCCACGTATACCTCAATCTCCTTATGTACCATACCATGAAACACCGTAGTCATTGCTCTCATGTAAGTTGCCCAAGCGTTCTTCAAACCAAATGGCATTACTCGGTAGCAATAAGTTCCCCACGGCGTGATGAATGTCGTCTTTTCTGCATCTTCTTCATCCATTAAAATCTGATGATACCCGACATAGCAATCCACAAAAGATCCTATCTCATGCTTGGCACAATTATCGATCAAAATGTGGATATTGGGTAGTGGGAAGTTATCCTTCGGACTTGCTTTGTTGAGATTGCGGTAGTCGACGCATACTTTGATCTTGCCGTCTTTCTTTGGCACAGGCACGACATTAGCCAACCAAACAGGATATCGAGTGACCCGAATGACCTTTGCATCCAACTGTTTGGTGATTTCTTCTTTAATTTTCACACTCATATCAGTTTTGAATTTCCTTAACTTTTGCTTGACGGGAGGAAACACTGGATCGGTGGGCAATTTGTGGACCACTAAATCAGTGCTCAAGCCCGGCATGTCATCATATGACCATGCAAAAACATATTTGAATTCGATGAGTGCTTTGATTAACACTTCCTGGATCTTTGGCTCGAGGTGGACACTTATTTTAGTCTCTCGGATATTATATGTGTCTCCTAAATTGACGGCTTCTGTATCATTCAGGTTGGGTTTGGATTTTTCTTCGAAGTGAATTAACTCATTACTAATCTCTTCGAAGACCTCATCCTTATCGTATTCTGATTCGTAATCACAACCTACTTCTTGAACTATTATTTCGGAATTAGATTGATTTTTAAGACTGGACTGATGATTCCTTATACATGCCATATCACTAGAGCCAGCGGAAAAATAACTGTACAGAAAAGAAAAGAAAAACTATCAAGAATGATAAAGAAAGGGAAACTGCATTTCATTTAATGAAACAAGGTTTGCGCACTTCAAACAGACTGAAAGATAAAAATCTGGATTACAACCCTGGAATGATCCAGACAAACTGAAGGAAAATCAAAATAAACCAGCAAGACTCCTTTCGAATGGGGAGAGGAGTGGCTTTCCAACTATTAAGCTTTGTTTCTGGCCCAACGAATTGAATTTCTGCGTTGCTAGGACCTTCACCACTTTCCACCATGTTCACACCGTCAAACAACTTTTCAAATCTTTCAATTAACTCCTCGTCAGGATTAATCATAGAATTAGGAATTGTTGTTACTGGGCGACTTCTGGTACCGGACTTGACAAAAGATTTGAAAAGACATGGGACTGGCTTTGGAAGGACCCATGCCTTCTGTTTCAGCTTTCTGGCCTTTCTTATGTCTGCGGCAGTGGGCTTGAATCTCAAATCAAATGTTCCCAAGTTTTCGGGAAGAGACACCGGCTGTATGATGCCTTGCAAAGATGAGCCAAACCCTTTACCGAGTACAAAACCATTCTTCAACATCTCATAGGCTACCATGATTGATGCGGCGGTTATCTTTGGATTTGGAATATGTTTCCCCTTTGGAACTTTCTCTACCAACATCGTGTCAGAAACCTGGTAGACCCATGGTCCCTGGTCATCTTCCACTTCAATAACTGGTACAATGGCATTGCTGTGAGCACATAAACTGTCTTCCCCATGCACAACTATTTCCTGTCTATCCCATTCAAATTTGACTACCTGGTGTAGTGTTGATGGGACTGCTTTAGCGGCATGGATCCATGGTCGACCCAACAGTAAATTATAGGAAACAACTATATCCAGCACCTGAAACTCCATTGTGAACTCAACTGGCCCTATCGTCAGCTCCAACACTATGTCCCCAACCGAATCTTTACCTCTGCCGTCAAATCCCCGCACGCAAATACTGTTCTTATGGATCCTCTCATCTTCTATTTTTAACTTGCTTAGAGTGGAGAGAGGACAGATGTTTGCGCTTGACCCGTTGTCAACCAATACCCTGGTTACCATAGAGTTCTCACATTTTAATGTGAGGTAAAGAGCTCTGTTGTGCTTAGTACCTTCTACAGGCAATTCATCATCGGAGAATGTGACTCTGTTTACTTCGAAGATTTTGTTGGCTATTTTTTCCAAGTTGTTCACGGAGTTCTTATTGGGAACGTGCGCCTCATTCAAGATCTTCATTAAAGCTTGACGGTGCTCGTCCGAATGGATCAATAATGATAATAGGGAAATTTGAGCGGGCGCCTTTCTTAATTGTTCCACGATAGAGTAGTCATGTAGCTTCATCTTCCTCAAGAATTCTTCTACTTCTTCTTCAGTTACGACTTTTTTTATTAGTGCTGGATTATTTTTAGCTCTTCTTAACTCCTCGGGAGTAAAACACCTTCTCGAGCGAGTCAAACCCTATACTTCACAGATTTCTTCCTTGACTTCCTTCCCTTTGTACATCACCATTACCCGTTCGTAATTCCATGGAATAGCCTTGCTGTTGATTATTGGTAACTGGGTTACTAGCTTGATAATAACCCGATTTGTGCGGGCTCCTTCGACGATTATGATGGGTTTGCTGGTCGCTCCCGGTACAATCACTTTTACCCCTTCTTGTTTCGTTTTAACTCTGCTTGAAGACCCCTTCTCTACTTCCACAGATGGCTCAACACTCTTTTTGCTTTGCTTGAACACCAACTTTTCATCTGTTGATTGTTCATCTGTCTTGACTCCACTAGACCAAATCATCACGACGGTTTGTGATGGCTTCTTGGGTTCCCCCTTAGCATGCACTATTTCGATCATATTTGCCTCCTGATGGGCCGACATCATATTTTTGTTGATATTGGGTGCTTCAAGAGCTTGAACTTCAATTCTATTGGTATCAATCAGCTCCTGTATCACACTTTTCAAGTGCCAGCACTTTTCTGTATCATGAACCGGAGTACCAAAACAATACTTACAGCTGACAGTATAGTCAAGATTCTTTGGAAGTGGATTTGGCAGTTTGGACTGTATCGGCCTTAGTATATCTAGCTGTTTTAGCCTGTGGAACAGACTGGTGTATGATTCTCCCAATGGAGTAAAGGTTTTCTTTTTCTGCAATCTTTCACCCTTGAGTGCTTGACTAGGCCTGAAACTTGGTCCGAGAGTGTTTTGGTAGGCTCGTGGATGTGGATAAGTATTTGGTAGGACATGAGCACACCATTGAGCGTGGGCAGGAGGTTGGTTGTATGCTTGTGCATGGCGGACAGAAAAATGAGGTTTTGGTGGGGGATAGTAGTGTTGGGGTGGATTGTGGTGATAAGTTTGTTGGTAGGGTCGAGGTTGATTGTAGTGGTAAGGTGAACCTCTGGATCCGGACCAAGTTCCTAAATCAACCATTGCTGCTTCCTCTCTCTTCTTCTTCCCAATCCCTCTTATGCTGCCCTGAATAGCCTGAGTAGTCGCTTTGATAGCCGAATAGCTTATGATTTTATTCATCTTAAGGCCTTCTTCTACCATGACCCCCATCTTTACTACTTCGTTGAATGAATTTCCCACAGCTAAGACCAAATGGCCATAGTAAGTAGGTTCCAAAGCCTGTAGGAAGTAATCTACCATCTCACTTTCCTTCATTGGGGGATCTACTCTTGCTGCTTGCTCCCTCCATCTGAAACCATATTCTCTGAAGCTTTCACTGTGCTTCTTCTCAAGTTTAGTCAAGGACAGTCGATCTGGAATGATCTCAAGATTGTATTGGAAGTGACAAGCAAATTCTTGCGCCAGATCATCCCATGTGTACCATCTCCCATGGTCTTGGCGGGTATACCATTCCAATGCTGATTCACTCAAACTCTGACTGAAGTAAGCCATTACCAATTCGTCTTTTCCTCCAGCTCCCCTCATCTTGCTGCAGAAACCTCTCAAGTGGGCTACTGGATCGCTGTGCCCATTGTATAGATCGAACTTGGGCATCTTGAAACCTGCCGGTAATTGCACATTCGGGAACAGACATAGGTCCTTGTAGGCCACGCTGACTTGCCCTCCCAACCCCCGCATGTCTCTGAATGATTGTTCTAAGCTTTTAACTTTCCTGAACATCTCCTCCTGTTCGGTATTTTTGACTAGTTTATTAACTTCTATCGGGAGGTCATAGCAAGAAGTATATGAATGGGTTTCTGGGGCTTTGAAAGTGGACTTAGAAGGGTAGTATTGGTTGTCTTGGGCCGGGAACATAGGCTCGCTAGGAAATCTGTGGAGTGTAGCTGGTGGAGGTGCTACGAAGACAGGAGTTACTGGTGGCGGAGGGTATAGAATTGATTTTGGTAGTGGAGCTTGTGGCATATGAGAAGTAGTGCCATGGTAATGTTGGTAAATGGGAAAGCTTGGATCGATGGCAGGATGATCCTGAGCCTGAGCCGGTGGTGGGGTGGAAGCAGGGTTAGCAGGGTAAGCTGGGGGTGATTGTCCTTTAGACCAGGCCTGATACATCTCGGCCATCTGTTGCTTAAGTTTGAGCATCTCCTCTTTCATTTTACTGACGTCCAACTCCTCTACCTCAACACTTGTGTCGACATCCGGGATAGACATGATTTCTGGTATTGGTCCTTTTGATCTGGTTTGGTAATGATAATGTGCCAGTATACTCTAGATAAACTAACTGCTTGAATTCTCTGGAAAACAACAAACTTGTTAGTTTTTGGAGTTTAACACATATGCAATTACACGTTGGGATGCAATGCACCTAGGCAATTAACCATTTTCTATCATGTATTTGCTCGGTTGCTTGTGTCATCCCAGCTTTTCCTGACCTTTCACTCACGCCTATCTTTATTTCCCTCCCCTTTTTCATTTTATTCTTTTCTTTTGGTTGTGGTCGAATCTTATGAAGATTGCCTACGTATCATGACCCTGCGAGAATCAGACCTTTGCATAGTTCTTGTGGAAACAATTATTAATACTCTTATTTATTTTAACAAACGAAACAATACAAAGACAAAAATTACATTTGGACAACACTTTAAGAAAATGGTTTAAAAGACTCGACACAGACTCAAACTAAAACATGACTATTATACGAAGAGTTCCAACAACTATGACTACGCTCCACTACACAATCTTTTGCTTTCAATCACTGGATCATCTGCTCATGGTGGGGTTTGACCCGGCTGACCTCCTAGTGTACGGTACATTCTTTCTAACTCCATCGCAAGATGACGGGCAAAAGTAGGTGCATGCTCTAGAAACCTTCCATAATCCATCCCTTGGCAGTTTACATAACTTTCAGAGGTGTAAACAACCAAATCATGGATTTGTGCTCTGAAATCTTAACTTTGAGAGGTGTAAATAACCAAATCATGGATTTGTGCTCTGAAATCTTGGAGATTTTGGTCTTGGTTTTGCAATCGCTGTTGGTGAGTGGTAGCTATATCTCTTATGCGGTCTTCGCGATCTAAAGCTGACTCCAATTGAGCTCGAAGTCTGGCCTGATCGAGTCTTGCCTGTGCTCTCTCCCTATCAATATCTACGTGCTGATGTTCTCTATTGTACCTTCTCATTTCTTCCAACTATGCATGGAGTTGAGCTTCTGAATGTATCCAATGGTCCTTCTCTCTCTTGAATTGAGCCATTTCTTCTTCACATCTCATTACTTGGCGTTCCTTACTAGATTTGGCCTCCTCATTTAACTGTATGATTTTTTCCTTAGCTTTGTCTAATGCCTTCTCAGTTTTTGTCAAGATGGAGTCATAATATTGCATTTTTTCCATCAGATTGGCAATGATTTTATGATATTTCCAACTTCTCACTGGCGCTTCAGAGGCTTTCTTCATCTGTTGAAACTGAGCTTGGAGAGTTTTATTTTCGCTAATCAGACTCTTCTTTTCACCTTATGTTTCTTGTGCCTGTAAGTCTTTCTCCAAATTGAGGTTCCTCAGGCTTTCTTCTAAGGCATGAATAGTTGCTTTGTACCCCTTTTCCTTTTCAACCCAGGCCAACCGTTCTTGGATTTTGTCATCAAAGGCTTGAACATGCGATCTTTTTATGGGACTTTTAGGATCAGGTTCTGGTGCATCATCTACACAGGATCTTTTCTCAAACCACCTAGCATAACCCGGATTTATCTCACCTTTCGAAGGATCTGGAACTTGGGTATCATCTTTCAAGTATCGACAACCATTCCAAATCTGCTGGATTAAAGCCTCAGGGAGAGTGGCTTCGGGGTGCAGTTCGATCACTTGCACACTCAAATCTTCATCATCAGGCACCACTTGGTATCTTCCTAGCTGTCTTAGAACTCTCTGTGGCGCATACGGCTGGACATTTCTTAAACCCAACAACAACAAATAACTCTTTAAGGTTGACATGTGTATCACCTCTCTTACTGGGAGCCACCCCAAAGTCCACTCAATTTGACTCGCCATTAAAGATCTTAAGTGGGATATCCAGGCTTCCACCCCTTCTGGAGATTTATAATCTTTTATTCTTTCTTCATAACTCTCGATGAAATTGTCCTTGCTTGGACCATACTGCATGAACTTGGGGTGATATCGAAGATGTTCAGTCAAACACATTTGCAACAAAATATTGCAACCTTCGAAGAATTTTGCCCCGAATTTACACAAAGTCAACGCCCGATAAATGTCTAATAGAATGATCGGGGCAAGAGTGTGATGTTTTTTGGTAGTGAGGACTTGTACGACTCTGGCTATGCGAATATCAGTTGTCCGCTCTTTGTTTGGGAAGACCATGATTCCCAGAAAAGCCACCATGAAAGCGAAGCGACGGTGAATCTGCCAGGTGTCCTTGTTTTGTTTGTTAGTGAGGCCCTTTTCATGAATTTCAAATCCATCCGGCCTTCCGAACCTTGAATATAGGAAGTTGAAGGAACAACACCCTTTGACAACGTTGCTTTTTCTGATTTGATTACTGATATTTAGAAGACCAAAGAATCGGTGTACTGAGGGAGCCTTTGGGAATATAAGATTCTGGTTTCTCAAATCTTCGTCAAAACCGGAATATCCAGCTATTTCTTCTAATGTGGGAGTAAGCTCGAAATCAGAGAAGCGAAAGACATTGTGAACAGGGTCCCAAAAAGTCACTAGCACCGTAATCAAATCATCGCGTGGTTTAACTTTCATAATATCTGTGAGAGCTCCCAAATACTTAATGACCCATTTCTGACCATCTCCTCCTAACTCATGCCACCACATCTGAAGCCAAAATAGAAACTCATCTACATCTGTGAACGGTGGGTTTTGGATGGTGCTCATTTTGTACCTGTGAGTGATTTTAATTTAAAAAAAAAACAAAATCAAGACTCATTTTGAAAAAAATCATTACTATTAAAAAATATTCGTATAAAGAAAAAAAACACTTCGATGAAGAAAATTTAAAGGCTGTGTTTACTAGCCGGCAATTTTTTTTTTTGAAAGAAAAAAAAATGACCAAAGGCGACTGTTCTTGCAAAAAACAGCCTTTCGGCGCCCTTTTGGAGACATTCGGCATAAGAATAGCATCGCCTTACTTATGACAACACAATGACATTTATGTACCCACATTTTTAATTATCTATTTTTTTTTTTTAATATATTTAAAAAAAATAATATTTGGGCCCGACGTGGGTTGCCTACGTATCTCACATCAGCGAGAATCAAACTTACATAGTTCGAAATAATAA
Organism: Nicotiana sylvestris; assembly: GCF_000393655.2. Classification (NCBI taxonomy): domain Eukaryota; kingdom Viridiplantae; phylum Streptophyta; class Magnoliopsida; order Solanales; family Solanaceae; genus Nicotiana; species Nicotiana sylvestris. The sequence continues at coordinate 80,212,033 of NC_091058.1, forward strand.
AACTATTTTTTTTAAAGAAACACAAAACAGAGTTGCCAAATATAACAATTATTCTAAGCTCAAATTCTTGAACCTGAACCAGAGATTCTGGGTTCCGTTCCCCAGCAGAGTCGCCAGAGCTGTCACACCTCCTTTTTTCCTACACCCCGTAAAGGGTATAAGAGAGTTTTTCCAATTAAAGGACAATCGAAACAGGATTATTTACATTAAATTCAGAGTCGCCACTTGGCATAATTTATGGTGTCCCAAGTCACCGGTTAGAATCCCGAATCGAGGAAAATATTGACTCTGTATTACAGTCTGCGAGCTAGAAATCCAGGTAAGGAATTCTGTTAACCCGGGAGAAGGTATTAGGCACTCCCGAATTCCGTGGTTCTAGCACGGTCGCTTAACAATTTATACTTGGCTTAAATTATTTAATTACGTGTTTAGAAACTGCATGCATTTTACCTTTACCGCTTTTAACTACGTGATTTGCTCGTACTTAAAGAATTATCGTGTTACGCATACGTATACTCGTGTGGTTTGGCGTGTCAAGAGTCATGTCACGCGTACGTGGGCACAATTCACAACACTTAGTTTATTAAAAAAAACTTAGTCAAAGTCGCGCGGACGCGTACCTTAATTTATTTTGAAAATCGTAATTATGTCACGCAAACATGTACGCAATCACGATGATTGATTTATTAAGATCATACCTAAAATCATACTATCGATTTGATTCTAATATAAATATGTGAATGCAAGATTTTCATGGATCAACAGCGAGCCTTCCTCATTCTCACATTTTGGGATTAAATTTTTTTTAAAAAAAATAAATACTTGCAGTCTTAAGAACTATGTTAACAGAAAATAAAAATATTACCACACAAAGCGACAAATTTTGCTAACAGAAAACTGAGCAAAACGAAAAATGAAACTTTATAGTCTTTTGATATTAAAACAAAACTTCATACAAGCTACCTAGAGCACTTTATGAATTATATATCTTAAGCACATAATCTTTCTCTAGCACATAATCTTTCTTATCCCCTCTTTTTTTTTTTTAAAAAAAAAATAAAACGTTCCTACCAAATTAATACTTAGAAATTTCCAACTTTCATGGCTAGGTAGTTAAAAATTATAAATGTTTAATTAGAGAAGACAAACTTTTCTTTATGTAAAAGAAACTTACTACAATCTTATAAAGAAAGTTTATTATAGTTTATAGTCTATTCACAAGAATGATTAGAAAAAGTTAACCTATTTGTGACTTAAGGATACTATAACACTATTTTTGTCCATAATTAACAACTCTTTATTACTATTTTAAAAGTTTGGCCGTAATTGCGTGAACATATACCTCGATTTATTTTTAGAAAAATCATAATTATATCCCGCGAATGTGTACACAATCACGAGGATAGACAAAGTCGTGCCTAAAGCATGCTCATACTGTATAATAAATGATAAAGACATTAAATGGAAGCAATAAAATATCCAAATTCGAAATTCTCGTTATTCTGTTCGACTTCATTACTTAATTTCATTTAATCACAATTACCCCCAATGACCCATTTGTTCCCTTTAGCTAATGTACGAATTCAACATTAATTACACAAATTTTCCAAAATCAATTTAATTAATTAGTTTTGTAATTAATTCCAACGAAAGACCTTGCTTCGATGTATTAAACTAACAATGAAAGAATAAGTAATTAGGCACATTCATCACATTAAATATAAAAGTTCTCACCAAATATGGCCTTTAGAAGTATTTTTCCATGAAACTAATAGGTTCTACTTAATATCATAACAAACTCACATTTAATTAAATTTCCATTAGTAATTACAAATAGCATATGGAAATATCATGTCAAAACGTATCAAACAAACAGTGCTACAAGAAACTGGTCAATGAGAAAAAAAGTGGTTAAAATGGAGTACAATTCATAGCTCAGATAGCAGGAACACCACATCTTATTCACTAACTCCGTTCAACTCATACATCACCATAATCATAAGGCAGTATGCATACGACTAAAAATTCTATCCCAATCTAACTCAAACAGATTTACAAGAAAGAGAAACAATTAAACAGGGGTAATGGACAATAAGCAATTCTTCTTAACAAGTAAACTAAACTACAAACACGACTATTACTCAAAAGCTCCATATTTCCATTTGATTCCAAACCAAGCTTTACATTAGGTGAAATATAGAAGCGTGTACCTGGAAATGAGAGTAAAGAGGGGTAAGGTGCAGCAGTAGCCTCAACAGGACTCAACAGTAAAAATAAACCAAAGGAAAACAGTTTTTTAGCCAAATTCAGCCCAGTAGAAGGATTAATTGATACTTAGAAATCAAAAACAATCAGAACTTGAACCAAACACTTGAAAACCAGCACATTCAAATTATTTCAACCTATGATTATTCAGGAATTGTTTCACAAATGAAAAGCCTCAAAATTCTCCCAAATTCTAATGGAACAGTTAGTATATATTTTTTCAATATTTCAGAATCTCTGTCTCTATCTCTTTTCTGTGTGTTCCAGCTCCCTTAAATAGGCATTCAATTAGTGCCTTTTCCACTACAACTTATCTTCTCCATTTTAAATTATCCACTCAGATTAGTGCTTTTAGTTAATTCAATAATGCAAATACTACCCTACCACTATTAGAAGCTTCTCAATTAGTGACCACTTGCATAAAACTCATAATAGTCAATTCTTATCAACACAATTAAACAAGAATTTAAACCAAATTATTGAACTTATCCTAATTACTCTGACTAAACCTAGAATACGAAGGACTCAAAGGTTGCCATAATTAACAGAAGAAATCAAGAAGTCAGATGACATGAACAATAGCTAAAGAAACTCATGAATAAATCGGACCAAATTGACGAACAATTTTTAGTTCGACACAGAAACTAAACTAAAACAAATTGAATCCGACCAAATAACCATTCTAAAAATAAAAGAAAGTAGCAGAGGAAGAAAAATAAAAAAAAAAGAATCAGAAAAACTAAAATTAGGACACCTACCTCCAAATGATCGAACCCCATCTTGAATTAGATCTTAAATTTTGAATATGAAGCCGGAATAGACCTTAATCGAGTGTTCTTGACTAAGAACACACAACTAAGGTCGATTTCGACCTCAAATCCTCCAATATCTACTCGATTTGAAGTTTGGGATTTTTGTTTTTTTTAGAATCGAACAGTTATGGTGTCATTCGAAGGGTGTGAAGTGGGGATTTGGAAAGAGGGTAGTGAGATGGTTCTGGGGTATCGATTTGGGGCTGGTTGGGTAAGCTAGGGTTCGGGGTCAGATCTTCAATCCAAGATTCGAAGAGTCACGGGGTGATTCGATGAAAAGGGAGCGGGGATTTGGCATAAGGGGAGTGAGGGGGTTCTGCGGTGTAATTTTGAAAGGGATTGGACCACCGGAATCGCCGTGAGGTGATTTCCGGTGGGCGGATGGCGGTGGTGTGAGGCGGCGTTGCATTGGGTCTCTGAAGAGATGAGAGACGAAGGAGGGTAGGGGGTTCTGAGAGGGGTAAAGGGGTTTGGATTTTGGGTATATTAAAATGGGTAATTAATTCGGGCCGTTGGATAATTGGAATCCAACGGCTCAGATTAGCTCATTAAATGAAACGGGGTCATTTTGGTTTCATGGGGGGCGGACCGGTTTAGGGGCAGGTCCGGGTCGGGTAATGGAAATGGGGCGAAGTTCTGGTCGTTGGATGTAGATGAATGGATGGTTGAGATCTATTGAAATCGAAATGACGTAGTTCTGTCCCTATACTACGTCGTTTTGATGGTTTCAGAGACTGGAAGTTTGGACCGGGTATGGGGCGTGTTTTTGGGCCTGGAAATTTGGGTTTAAAGAACAGCCCAAACTTTGATTTTCATTTCTTTACTTTTCAAATTAATTCCTTCTTTTCCTTGTTTTATTTTTTTCAAAATTAAAATCCTAAATTAAGTTATAACACCAAAATTAATATTAAAAATACTAATCCTCTCTAAATTATAATTATCATGAATAATTAAATACTAAATTAAAGAAAAGCACACAATTTGACTAAAAATGTGTTATTATATGTTTTCTTCTTTTTTTTTTCATTTTTGTAAAACACCTAATTATTAATTAATCCAAACATGTAAGATCAAATCCTAAATGCAAATGCTATATTTTTGTAGTTTTAATGCATTAATAAAATTAAACATGCTCACAAATATATGCAAACAATCAGGAAAATCACACAATAATTCCTAAAATAACACATAATTAAAGACAAGACCTAATTTTGGGAATTATTTTGGAGTAATTCGTATGAGGCAAAAATCACGTGCTCACAACAAGTATCTATACGTTGGTGTCAAGCATGCCCGTGAGTCTTATACCATTATTGTTATGACTCTTACTGTGTACTGTCCATGCTTAAATTGATGATTATCCATGTTGAACAAGACTTATGATATTTCTTGGTAATTGACCGTTGTTGAGTATTGACTCAAGTTGAGACTTATTATGCGAAGTTAATAGTTGAAACGAGGTTGGTTATAACTGATTCCCTTGCCGGGTCATTATTGTTGCCATTGTTGATTCCCTTGCCGGGATGTTATTGTTATTATTATTGATTCCATTGCTGGGATGTTATTACTTCTATTGTTTGGGTGAGGAAGAGTGTAAAGCGCGAAGGGTGATGCCGTGCCGATATTGTGAGTGTTAACACATCAAGGGTGATGCCATGCCATAATTTGAGAGCTAATGCACGAAGGGTAATGCCGTGCCATGATTATGAGAGGTAATGCACGAAGGGTGATGCTGTGCCGTTTCTATTGTTTCATATGGTGAGAACGAGAGTAAAAGAACAAAGGGTGATGCTATGCACGTGTTACTATTTCATTATTCTTGTTGTTACAAATATGATGTCCATTATGCTTCTCTATTGGTTTACTGTTAGAATTTGATACTTCCCGCAACATGTTCCCCTTCCCATCTTTATCTGTTATTTCCTGTTATTATTGTTCTGTTCGTATACGATTTAACTGTACAGGTTATATGATTGTCGTGTCCTAGCCTCGTCACTACTTCGCCGAGGTTAGGCTTGACACTTACCAGTACATGGAGTCAGTTGTACTGATACTGCACTCTGCACTTTCTGTGCAGATTTCAGTGTCGGATCCTATGAGTAGCTTGAGGTAGCTGCCTTCAGTCTAAGGAGATCTAGGTAGATCTGTTGGCATTCGCACAGCCTAAAGTCCCCCTTCCCTGATTTAGTTTTCTGGTGTCTCTTCTATTTTTAGGATAATTGTACTTCTTTCAGACTTGTATTTGTAGTAAAAATCTTAGTCGTTCGTGAATTGTGACACCCGATTTTTGGGGTTAGCTATGTATTAGATTGTTGGTTTGCTATATCACTTCTGCATTTCATAATTATTTTATTTTAGTTATTATTTGTTTCTGTTAAATTAATAATAATAGTAGTAAAACTGTAACTGTTGGCTTGCCTAGCTCTCACGAGTAGGCACCATCACAACTCCCGAAGGTGGGAAAATCCGGATCGTGACAAGTTGGTATCAGTGCACTAGGTTGCCTAGGTCTCACAATTCACGAACAAGCTTAGTAGAGTCTGAGGGATCGATACGGAGACATTTGTGTTGATACCCAATTTTCCCTATATATTTTTAATATACATAAATACTTTCAAAATAGCATATATATGCATATATAAGCATGCACAAGGTTCTTATAATTTTTCTATAATTTTAAATTGATTTATTTCTTACCCTTTTACTCATAAAATCTCCAATAATTATCCCTCAAATCATTGTTGCGGTAATCTAGTCATATAAATTCTATATTCATGCCAAAATATTGTTACAATATTTTTAGTACATTTTTATAATTGCATTTTGCATTTTTAAAGCTAATTTGCATATAATTACAATATTAGCCTTATTAGTGTACAATTACGCTTTATATGCACAAAATGATCTTCTATATTTTTAAAATATTAAATATCTATTTTAAATCATTTTATTACACAAGATTATTTTTTAGAAATGATTTATCATTTATTATAAATTATATAGGGTTAAATTGGCTATTTAAAACATAGCCAAATTGAATTTCAATTTTAGCCTAATTAAACTCAATACCCCAGTCCAATTTCATATTAAACCACCCGACCAGACCCTTAATACATCTACTCGACCCAGAACCCATCATATCATGGCCGTTGATCTGAAAGATCAATGACCCCTTTTGATTCTTTCCTTTTTTAATTCTAAACAACCCCTAACCCTAATCATTTTCCACATACCGCCGCCCTAAAATCCTCTTTCAGATCAACGACCCATATTTATTCTTTCCTTTTTGAATTCCAAACAACCCCTAACCCTAATCATTTTCCACATACCACCGCCCTAAAATCCTCTCTACTCTCAATACACTCTCAACCTACCCTAGCCCTTCAATCACCGACCTCCCATCTCCGGTCATCTGCGGTGATCTCTCATTGTCTCCTATGCCTCCAATGGCTTCTCTTATGACATGCTTGCCTTCTCTAAGGTCTTCAAGGGCCCAGGGTCATGCCGACTTGCATCTAGGGTTCGTCACCTGCCTGTTCTTGGCTACTCCAGTGTGATTTCAAGCAAAATCATGCTGTATTTGCAACGATCCTTGGGTTTTCTAAGCATGTTCTTCATCTCTATATGGGTTTCTTTCGAAACCCTAATTTCTTTTCTACGCCTCCTAGATCTGTACAGATCTAGGACGATTTAAGTTTGTTTCTTTAATATTTTACACTGTCCTTGAGCTTCTTTACAAGAATCGTTGATTTCAAGTGTTTTTCAGCTCCTTCTAAAACTAGGGTTTTCGAAACTTCCTTTTTAAAAACCTTGTTTAACTAATTCTTTGTGTTTAAACTTCTATTTCTTGCATATTTTGACTGATTCTATGATTTTACTACATCTTCAACTTGTCTATGTTGAAAGCCCTAATTTTAGTGTTCTTCATTTGGTTTTTATGACTGACCGGTTCTCGTTTGAGTTTCCGTGACTATCTAGCCTCGAATATGTTTCTACTGAGTTTCATAGGCTAACCTACATCAATTCTATGTGCTTGTGTTCATCTTAACTGTTCAAGACTTGCCTCTTTTTATCAGTGTTGTTTAACTTTCATGTTTGCTAGAGTTGTATGTCGACCTTTTACTATCCATGTCTTACTTTATTTATATGCTAAACACTGACTCATGACTTTCTCTTTGATTGATTCTGGATCCCGTGTTTCTTGGTTTGATTGGAAGACCTTCTTTTAAACCTTCGATTCCTACCATTTCTATTCAATTTGATTGATTTACTTACCTTGTCTGCATTGGTACTTGATTCTTACTGACTATCTCCTTAATTAGAGTTTTTCTGAACTTAGCCCTAATTATTTACCCTATACTTACTATATTTGAAATCTTTCCTTAAATGTCGTACATTGATTTATTTCCTTATTTGTTATTTAACTCCTTAATTGAATGGAAGTACTTACATTGATTTGATTCTGATTAGTATATGGTTCCATAATTATTGCTGAACTTTGAATCTTGCCTAATTTTCTATCTATTTTCAAAATATAAATACCCTGCTCTTTCATTAACACAGACACGAACAGATTGGTTCAAAAACTCTCTCTCACACTTAAAGCTTTCTTCTTTGTTTCTTTGTTACTTGTTATCATTCTGAATTAGTTGGCTGAAAACCACGGCTAATTATTACGCTATCCTATTCTTCACCTTGTGTTTACTATCTCTATACTGGTATGCTCTAATTTCAATTTAAGTCCCAAAAATAATATGTTTCTTTTACTACTTTAGTTCATCATGTTCCTGATTTGTTTCTACCTATGGTTTTGCTGTTCAACATGTAATTAATCTCGTTGCTTCATCTAATTGTGCTAGCCCTGTCTTACCTCTTTAGGGTCAACATGCTCTCATGAACTAGTAATTTGACTCTACTCTATTTAATGCTTGTATACTGTTGCCTAGTTCTAGTATGCACTTATTGGGCTATTGCCCCAAGTTTTTATAATATAATTCTCAGCCATGTTTAGTATAAAATCCTATACTCCACTATCTCCCAACTCCCATGAATCTCCTTAGGCATCTCTGGTTCTGTAACTGTGTTCTAATTATCACTCCTGAATCTATGTCTTACTACTTGCACCAAGTTCAAAGGACTTCTGCATGTTATGTGTTCATCATACCTGCTTTATTTGTCCCCAACCCCCAATTGACCCTGTGTGGAGATTTGTTCCCTGAGTGTTTGCTGAACTTGTTTGACTGACCTGCTGTTTGTTTAATTACATAACTATTCTTAAAAGCTGTTTTACTAAACAACCCTCTTATTTACAAAATTATTTCAACTAAGTCTCTTTCACAATGATTTCCTGCTAAAAACCTTTTCAAACTATGTCAAGCACTCTCACTCTACTCCTAAGCCTCTAGGTTCTGCCCTCTCCAGTGTGTGTACTGCCTTGGGATCCTTCTGAGACCCTTCTGAACTCTGGCACACTAAGGCTGGTCCTTCCACACTGCACATACTCAATTTGGTTATAAAGTCTAGGTGTGAGCACTGCCCGGGATCCTTGAGATCCTTAGGGAACTCTAACGCACCTGGACAATGATATTGTCTATGAAATTGGCATTTGAGACTATTAGAGGTTTGGGAAATCACTTGGGCCTGCTTCAGGTTCCCTATAGCGTAACTTCTTTTTTTCTTAATCTATGTAATTCATTCATCTGGTTTGTAATAATTTATAAACGAATAATAGGGTGATTAGTGAAAGGGGTGGGTAGTCACATATTTGTGGGGTAATATAGGTAGAAACCATGCCTATAGGATTTTATATTTGTTATGTCTGTTGTACCATATTAGAAATCATGCCTATAGGATCATTTAATATAATTGTTATGTTTGCCTCACCATGCTAGAAATTATGCCTATAGGGTTAAATGGTCCCAAATAATAGAAATCACGTCCATAGATTTAAAAATCAACTTCACACGTAGATACCATACTTAATCATGTGTTCAAGTTCAAGTTTCTGTTCTAATGGGTATCCACATTCGTTTCCACTAGAAAATCATGCCTATAAGTTTCTAAACAACTAGATATCATGCTTATAGGGAACAACATCAAAAGTTCTGCCTATAAATCTAAAATTAGCTTAGTTTAAATAAGTCAGTTCAATTCATGTTAGTCTACTTCGAAACTGGTCTAACTAGTGGTTTGTTTTCCTGAAATGAATTCTTTCAAATACTGCCTTCACTATCACTAGACATCATGCCTATAGGAACTCAAGAGTCTGTTTTAAAATCTACCCATTGTTTTACCATATCAAATGTAGTTATCATTCTCTTAGAACACCATTATTCAGCATTTAGGCAAGCCTATTGGGCGTGTTTAAATTCTGCAACTCTGAAACTGTTTCTACTACTTAATGTTGTTTAGATTTAACAGGTCTAATCAGTAGGGAAGTTAAATAGGATCCTTCACATATTGTCCTAGTTCAATACTTTACAACCTCTGCTCACTTAGATATCATGTTCTAGGATTTGTTTTCTTAAGTGTTTGAATATTGTTTGAAGACATGCAATTATGTGAGTTAATCGCTCTAGGTGCCCTAACGCACCATAATCCGTTAGGTGGCTGTATGCATAGGTCTTTATAGTTCAAACCTTCTATTCCTCTGTCGCCTTCAACACCCTGAACTCGGCTCCTCAACTTCCTGAGTTCTTCAGCCATATTTTTAATGAGCAGGTCCTTCTCGGAGGATTCTGGTGTATAGGAGATTAGTTGGGTATAGTTAGGTATAGTTTCTACATATATAAGGTTGCTTTGATGGGTGCCAGGGATTTAGGTGTAATGATGGTCATTGGTGGAGTTTTGGGGATCAGGAATGGGTTGTGGTGTGTTTTGGGGAGTGTGGTAAGTGGTGGTTGGTGGGTACTAAATTGGTTGATAGTGATGTTGTGGCGGAGTTGGTAATGGCAGTGGATTGAGATTTTGGGGTGGAGTTGCATATTGATTTGGTGCGGTAGGATTTTGTGGGTGTTGGTTTTGTGTGTTCTGGGGAGGTATTGGGTTCTTTGTGTTCTCTTGGTTGATGTCGGGGACATTCAGGGCGAGTGACAAGTTTGCCAAGTTTCGAACCTGCTCAAGTTTTCCTTGCAATTCCAGTATCTTTTGTTCCAGTCTCATGACTAGATCATTTGGGGCCGGAGTACTACGACCATCTGAGGTTTCTGCGTTCTCAGAATTCTCCTTTCGAATGCCACTTAAGTCGTCCATTTTTTCTTTTCCTTTGCTTTTTATGTTGCTTGGAAGAGGAGGAGGTGGAGGGCCTTTGGATCTGGTATGATACACTGATGAGGCCAGTATGGAAATCTTCGATCCTCTTTATGACTTTACCTTCCAGCTCCACTATTCCTCGCTCCAGATATTCCAGTTTCCTATTGGAAGTGACTGCCATTTCTTTCCATTCCTCGATCAACCTTACATTCCTCTCATGTATTTCCCGGTGCTCATTCTCAGAGTCGTGGACCCTTTTGTGCAGCCTGTTTTATTTGACTTGATCTTCAGCTTCTTCATCTATGATTCTGTTCCCTCGACCGGCCCCTGGTGCACTATTCTTTCAGATTGTCCTCTAACCATGCCGGGTAGAGAGGCTCACACCCTCCGTGATACCTGTCTGGCTCAACGGTGTTATTTTCCACAAGGATTTTGCAGTGCCATATGTGCTGAGCTTGGCACTTGTAAAGGACGTCGTCGTCTTGAAAGTCAGCCCTGAAATGACTCATCTTGACAACCCTTGGTACAACCTATTTCCTGCATGCTTGCCTCATAACTCGGATAGGGACATATGGGTATATCCCTCTTGTATACTAAAAATAATCTCGTATACTAAAATGATTTAAAATAGATATTTAATATTTTAAAAATATAGAAGATCGTTTTGTGCATATAAAGCGTAATTGTACACTAATAAGGCTAATATCGCAATTATATGCAAATTAGCTTTAAAAATGCAAAATGCAATTATAAAAATGTACTAAAAATATTTTAACAATATTTTGGCATGAATATAGAATTTAGGTGATTAAATTACCACAACAATAATTTGAGGGATAATTATTGGAGATTTTATTACTAAAAGGGGAGGAAATAAATTAATTTAAAATCTTTAAAATTATAGGAACTTTGTGCATGCTTATATATGCATATATATGCTATTTTGAAAGTATTATGCATATTAAAAATATATAGGAAGAAATTGGGTATCAACAACTGCCCTTTTTACCCGGGAAGGATGAAAGAGTTTTTGGGTAAAGAAATGATGGCCAATTTTGACCGGACGGGGTGCTTTGAAAGATAGGGGCCGGACTCCGGTCTTCGAACTGCCTACATATCCCTAGTTTTACAGGAATCAGGCCATGTGTAGTTCTGGATTTATCTGTGGAATATGTCGATGAAATTATTGCAAGAACGAACACGGGATGCCAAAGCGGCTATGGTTAGGGCTTAGGACAGTTGGACAAACTGGAGCGAGATCGCTCCTGCTAGGATAATGGTTTCTTACTGGTTACCTGCAGATAAAAGATGCTACAAACATGTATTTGCAAAAATTTAATCATGATGCAAATTTCCGTTGGACCATGAAGGTTGTCTTCAAACGGTTAAAGATGACGTCCTCAGACTATGACGTCCTGGGCCATGAATTGTCCGGTGAGGAATTCGCAGGCCATGAAATGATGTTCTCAGGCCATGAAGATGGTGCCTCCGAACCATGACGCCTTTGAATAATGATATGCAAGTTCGAGAGATCCTCAGGCCATGGCATAGTGTCTTCAGGCTATGAGGATGATGCCTTTAGACTATGACACCTTTGGATAGATTGGCGATAATTCAGCCCATGATATGCAATAATATGATGTTAACAAGACATGGCTTAGTCTTGTGAAATGGAGGGCAGATCTTAGCCCGACAGAAGAGCAAACAAATAGTGCTAGAAATAAAGTAAAATTTGTGCAAAAAGGAACAGTGCTTAGTCCTTATGCAAATGGGGAGGAAAGTATTAGCCTCATGCAAATGTCAAGGCATGTATTAGCCTCATGTAGGTAAGGAGTCAATGATTAGTCTCGTGCAAGTAGGGAGGAAGGGATTAGCCTCATGCAGGTATGGAGTCGACGATTAGACTCATGGAAATAGGGAGGCAGGGATTAGCCTCATGCAGGTATGGAGTCAAGGATTAGACTCATGCAAATAGGGAGGCATGTATTAGCCTTATACAGGTATGGAGTCAAGGATTAGACTCATGCAAGTAGGGAGGCAAAGATTAGCCTTAAGTAGGTATAGAGTCAAGGATTAGACTCATGCAAGTATAGATGCAGGGATTAGCCTCATACAAGTATGGAGTCAAGGATTAGACTCATGCAAATAGGGAGGCAGAAATTTAGCCTCATGCAAGTATGGAGTCAAGGATTAGACTCATGCAAGCAGGGAGGAAGGGATTAGCCTCATGCAGGTATGGAGTCAAGAATTAGACTCATGCAAATAGGGAGGTAGGGATTAGCCTCATGAAGGTATGGAGTCTAGGATTAGACTCACGCAAATAGGGAGACATGGATTAGCCTCATGCAGGTATGGAGTCAAGGATTAGACTCATACAAATAGGGAGGCAGGATTATCGTCATGCAGGTATGGAGTCAAGGATTAGACTCATGCAAATAGGGAGGCAGGGATTAGCCTCTTGCAGGTATGGAGTCAATGATTAGACTCATGCAAATAGGGAGGCAAGGATTAGCCCCATGCAGGTATGGATTCAAGGATTAGACAAATGCAAATAGGGAGGTAGGGATTAGCCTCTTGCATGTGGAGTCACGGATTAGACTCATGCAAATAGGGAGGCAAGGATTAGCCCCATGTAGGTATGGAGTCAAGAATTAGACTCATGCAAATAGGGAGGCAAGGATTAGCCTCATGTATGTATGGAGTCAAGGATTATACTCATGCAAATATGGAGGCAGGGATTAGCCTCATGTAGGTATGAAGTCAAGGATTAGACTCATGCAAATAGGGAGGCAAGGATTAACCTCATGCAGGTATGGAGTCAAGGATTAGACTCATGCAAATAGGGAGGAAGGGATTAGCCTCATGTAGGTATGGAGTCAAGGATTAGACTCGTGTAAATAGGGAGGCAGGGATTAGCCTCATGCAAGTATAGAGTCAAGGATTAGAATCATGCAAATAGGGAGGCAGGGATTAGCCTCATGCAGATAGGGAGGCAAGGATTAGCCTCATGCAGATAGTGAGGCAAGGATTAGCCTCATGCAAGTATGGAGGCAAAGATTAGCCTCATGCAAATAGGGAGGCAAGGATTAGCCTCATACAAAGAGCACGTAGCAAATAAGAGTAGTATATGTCTTAGTTGGAGATATATTTGGTGTCTGGTGGCCTGATTGATAGTGATATTGCTACGTGGATGTTACTGTTACGTCGGATGTGCCTGTGTTCAAAGAAAAATTGTAAGTTTTGTGGGGGGGGGGGGAAGATTGGTTCGTACTTCTGTCGACTAGCTTTGCTTTGCTCCATTCTGAAATCCTTTCGAGTTCCCCTGGGTGACACCTGACTGCTATGAAAATAGAGTTTTCAAAAATATGCAATTTGATAAAAAATAGAGTTATTTTAGAAATATATTGATACATTCGATGAACTAGTGACCGTAACACATTTCAAAGGCATTACAGCTCTCTTATGTTGGAATTTTGAGGGTCATCCTCAAAATTCTGCCCCAGTTTGGTGGATGATCTTTTAACTGTTTGCGGATAATAAGCCTTGCTAGATCTTCTTCAGAATTTTGAGAATACTGATTACTGATTACTGACTTTTTGGCATGCGACGGCGTTGGCTGGACTTGCTCTGGAATTCTCCGTCCATTTCTGCAAGTATGAGTGCTCCTCCTGTTAGTACCCTGTGAACCATATATGGACCTTGCCATTTGGGAGAGAATTTCCCTTTGGCTTCATCTTGATATGGTAAGATTTATACACCTCTATTTCTTTGTGTATCATATCATGGAATATGGTTGTCATGGTTCTCATATAAGTAGCCCCAACATTCTTCAGACTGAATGGCATCGTCTTGTAACAGTATACACCCCACGGTGTGATGAAAGCTGTCTTCTCTGCATCTTCTTCATCCATCCAAATCTGGTGATAACCCGCAAAGCAATCTACAAAGGATTGGAGTTCATTCTTGGTGCAATTATCGATCATGATGTGTATATTTGGCAGTGGGAAGTCATCCTTGGGACTTGCTCTGTTTAAATCCCGATAGTCAACACATACTTTGACCTTCCCATCCTTCTTCAGAACTGGCACAATGTTAGCTAACCAGGTTGGGTATTCAACCACCCTGAGAACTTTGGCTTTGATTTGCTTGGTAACTTCCTCCTTGATTTTTAGTCTCATGTCCGGTTTGAACTTTCTGAGTTTCTACTTGACTGGCGGACACATGGGATTAGTAGGCAACTTGTGAGCCACTATAGATGTGCTCAAAATGGTCATATTATCATATGACCATGCGAAAATATCCTCATACTCTTTTAGGAACTGAATGTACTCTTCCTTCTATGTTGGTGACAAGTGAATGCTAATGCGAGTCTCCTTGACGGTTTTGGTGTCTCCCAAATTTACTGTTTCGGTCTCGTCCAGATTGTACTTAGGCTTATTTTCAAAATTTTCAACCTCCTTGACAATTTCCTCGGGTATCTCATCTTCTTCCTCTAAATCACTATTCTTATGTTGCATTGCCTGATTACATGTCACAGTCACTGGTTCATCAGGAAAAGTAATAATAATGCTGTAGAAAGGAAAAATGTAAAGATAAAGAGCAAATGCATTTGATTAAAACTTGAAAAATTTTCCAGACAAAATACGGCTCGAGGAATCGAGCATTTATTTTGAAATAAGTAAATCTTAAAACAAAATTACAGGAAATCTTAAGTGCCTAGAATGGCTATAGAAGTAATTTTGCCAAGCTACCCAGGGACTTGGCGAGCTCGGGATGGTGTGGCAGTCCAGTTCTTGAGAACATCTCCCTTCTTTACGGCCTAAATAGTGATGCCTTCTTCCTACTCCTCCTCAATTATGGCACTACATTCCATATAATCATCTTCCAAGAACAAATTCTTCAACCCGGCTAGTGCTTCCTCTTCTACAGTCCCCCATATCGTATCAGCTTGGTGAAAAGCTTGTTCCAAACGTGGCACCGGCTGCTCAAGAGGGTAATACGGTCCACGCCATGGAAGAAACTAATCATTGTACTCTTTCCATATAAACTGGTATCCGAGCCCAAAGGTGGTACCTTGATTTTTCAGCTGTATCGGTTTAGTAATACCTTGAAGATTCTTTCCCAACCCCTTGCCAGGTTCATATTCGTACCATGTAATATGCTTTCTATTTTGTTACTCCACCACTTATCCTTCTCGACGGCTTTGACCCGTTCAATATGATGATAGGTTTCCCCTCCTAGCCTCCTTCTATGTCCAATGGTCGGGATAGTTTGACTGGTGTAGATGGGGTTACTCCCATATCCATGGATGATCACCTCCTGATGGCTCCATTCGAATTTCACGGCTTGAGGTAGTGTGGAGGCACGGCTCCAGTAACATGGATCCATGGTCGGTTATATGAGGTCGGTATGTCAAGCATCTAAAACTCGACGTCAAACTAAGTTGGCCCCATCTGCAAGCAAAGGTTGATTTCCCCGATCGTGGCCCTCTAGGACCCATCAAAAGCTTTCATATTCTTGTTTCCTACCCATATCTCATGGAAACCTTTGTCCAACCTTTTCAGAGTGTCCAACAGACAAATATTTAGGCTTGAACCTCCGTCAACCAGGACCCTGGCAATGAACTTGTCTTCAAATTGCACTGTGATATGCAATGATCAATTGTGATTCAAACCCTCAGGCGGTAGCTCATCTTCGTGGAAGATAATCTTATGGCTCTCCAGCACTTGCCCAACCATGTTGGCCATTTGTCCACCAGTGATGTTATTGAGTACATAAGCCTCGTTCAGTACTTTCATCAAAACGTTCTTGTGTGCCTCTGAATTCTGCAATAGTGACAAGATAGATATTTGAGCAGGGACTTTGTTCAGATGGTCAACAATAGAATACTCATTTTCTTGTACTTTCCTCCACAGGTCATCTGGTCCGATCACAATGATAGGCTGCCTAGTAGTGGCTTCCTTACTTGAACCTCCCAAATGTTCAGGTGTATAGACTCTTCCAGTTCTTGTCATTCCTTGTGCAGCGTCAGATTCCCTTACCTTGTCCTTTCCTTTTCATCGTGCCTCGGCAACATAATCCCAGGATATTCTTTTGAGTTGAATGGGGGTGTGGTTGATACTGTCACAGTGAAAGGTGTGACCACTTATACTTCAAATGGAGCGGGGGTGGCTACAAGCGGAGCCACCTCTACCTCGATTGGTGACTGAGTCTGTACCATAATAGGGGTAAGTGTGACAACAACTTTAAAGTCATCACCTTCTCGAATAAGCCCAATTGACCTCTCAGGGTCCCATTCTTCGTTCATCTCTATCACATATTCCCCACCACCTCTATGATCAGGGAGGGGGTTGTCGCAAACATTAGGTGCGTCTTCCTTTGCTTGTATGACATTGTTGTCAATTAGCGTCTGGATCTTATCCTTCAATGTTCGGCACTCAGCAGTGGTGTGCCCCTTCATACCGGAATGGTACGCACAAGTTTTGTTAGGATTGACCCATTGGCATGGATTTTCTAATGCCACAGCGGGAATAGGAGTGACGTAAACTGCAGCTTTCAACCTTTCATATAGTTGGTCGATGGGCTCAGCAATAGTAGTGTATTATCTGGGTGGCTTGCGGTTAAATTGGGTCTTAGTATTGGAAAGTTTTGGTGATTTGGAGGCGATTGGAAATGGGATGGTTGGGAATTATAAGTGTGATGGACAGTGGCTGGTTGGGAATATATGGAAAATGAAGGCTGATATGTAAGCGGTGATGCTTGGCATGTGGGTGGAGGTGATTGATATATGGGTGGATGTGTTTGATATGTGGGTGGAGGTGTTTGATATGTGGGTGGAGGTGTTTGATAGACAAGAGGGATTATGGGCCCTGGGCTACCATTACTACCCCAACCTCTCTCTTCTTTGATATGCCACCTGATTGTAATACCTTATTTGTGGCCTGTAGTGCCTCAAAATTTGTTACCATCCCGCTCTTGATTCCTTCCTCGATCCTTTCTCCAAGCTTGATGATATCAGAGAATTTATAATTTTCGATAACCATCAACCTTTCATATACTGCGGATCCTATGCTTTGACAAAGAATTTGTTCATCTGTTCCTCGTCCAGAGATGGTTTGACCTTGGCTTCCTCCGATCTCCAATGAGTAGCATACTTATGGAAAGTCTTAGCAGGTTTCTTCTTAAGATTCTAAATGTAGAAAACATCAAGTGCATTCTCTGTGTTAAACCTGAACCAGTCCATGAAATCTGACGCCATACTTACCCAATTTGACCAATTTCTTGGGATTTTGGCTGATATACCGAGACAAAGCATCCCTAGTAAAATCCTCATAAAGAGCATCATCCGAATCTTTTCATCTTTCCCGACCCCGACAAGCTTGTCATAATAGGTCCTTAGATGAACCCTGGGATCACCTATGCCGTCGAACATTTTGAACTTGGGAGGTTTGTACCCCTCTGGTAGTTCTACATCTGGCTATATGCATAGGTCTTCATAGTTCAAACCTTCTATTCCTCTATGGCCTTCAACACCCTAAACTCGGACTCATCAACTTCCTGAGTTCTTCAGCCATATTTTTAATGAACAGGTCTTTCTCGGAGGATTTCAGTGTATAGAAGATTGGTTGAGTAGAGTGAGGTATAGTTTCCACATATATAGGGTTGCTTTGATGGGTACTAGAGATTTGGGTGTAATGAGGGTCATTGGTGGAGTTTTGGGGATTGGGAATGGGTTGTGGTGTGTTTTGGGGAGTGTGCTAAGTGGTGGTTGGTGGATACTGAATTGGTTGATGGTGATGTTGTGGCGGAGTTGGTATTGGTAGTGGATTGAGATTTTGGGGTGGAGTTGCATATTGATTTGGTGCGGTAGGATTTTGTGGATGTTGGTTTTATGTGTTCTACGGAGGTATTGGGTTCTTTGTGTTCTGTTGGTTGATGTCGGGGACATTCAGGGTAAGTGACAAGTTTGCCAAGTTACGAACCTGCTTAAGTTCTCCTTGCAATTCTAGTATCTTTTTTTCTAGTCTCAGGACTAGATTATTTGGGGCCGGAGTACTACGGCTATCTGAGGTTTCTGCGTTCTCAACATTCTCCTTTCGGATGCCACTTAAGTCGTCCATTTTTGCTTTTCCTTTGCCTTTTGTGTTGCTTGGAGGAGGAGGGGGTGGAGGGCCTCTAGATCTGGTATGGTACGCTGATGAGGCCAGTATGAGTGAACCAACCTAATGGGATGAGAATAATATAAATAAGGAAAAACAAAAAAAGGTAAAAAGTCAGCAAGGATCCTGAAATGTTTGCAGTATTTAAACACATATTGCGGAAATGCAAATTCGTGTCCTACTTTGGGAACCTCGTTGTGCCCGAGGTAGGCCTAGCGACAAATGAATTTGGAGAACTTTAAATGCCAACAAATTCTTCATTTCATAATATAAAAATAGACAAATCCCAAAACGACACTAAGATAATAATAAAAATAAGTCACTACTGTCACTTGACCTTATTACATTTTTAGGAAAAGCAAATAAATCTAGCCTATTTGGTCCCGGAAGGACCTTCCCCATATTTGATCTTCTTGACTCCATCATATAGGTTCCCCAGCTCGCGTAGACCCATCAACAAGTAGGCTCTGGCCAGATGTCCTCCTTCAGCTTCTTCAGCATTCTGGCAATCTTCGATCCACTTTATGACTTTACCTTCTAGCTCCACTATTCCTCGCTCCAGATATTCCAGTTTCCTGTTGGAAGTGACTGCGATTTCTTTCCATTCCTCGATCAACCTCACACTCCTCTCATGTATTTCCCGGTGCTTATTCTCAGAGTTGTGGACCCCTTTGCGCAACCTGTTGTATTTGACTTGAGCTTCAGCTTCTTCATTTATGATTCTGTTCCCTCGACCGGACCCTGGTTTCACCGTTCCTTTCAAATTGTCCTCTAACCATGCCGGGTAGAGAGGCTCACACCCTACGTGATACCTGTCTGGCTCAACGGTGTTCTTTTCCACAATAATTTTGCAGTGCCACATATGCTGAGCTTGACACTTGTAAGGGACGCCGTCATCTTGAAAGTCAGCCCTGAAATGAATCATCTTGACAACCCTTGGTACAACCTGTTTCCTAGTTGCTTGCCTTATAACTCGGATAGGGACATATGGGTATATCCCTCTCAACCTGATCAGCACCATGTACGGAGCATCCCTAGATCTGATGATGAATTCGTCTGTTGGGAACCATTCAAACATCCATTGCACCTGTTCCTCGATCAGATTGTCGAAGAACTCTACCCATTCTTTGGCACTCACTGGCTGAGTAAATATGACTGGAATGTAAGTCATCCACTTGGGGTGATGGAAGGCAATATGTTCGTTCCAAGCCCTTTGCGGAAATTCTTGGCGATAAAGACCCTTTTGGAAATGCTCCAACAACCTTAACTACAACAACACGTTACAACCCTTGAAATGCTTGACCCCTCTTTGACAGTGCTCCAGATCCCTGTAGATGTCGGTTATGATCATGGGGACTATGGTATATGTCTGTCCATTAATCCCTTCCATCTAAGTCTTGGCGACCATGGCCAACCTAATGTGGATTCTTCCCTTTTTTATTGGGAACACTATCAGACCTAAGAAGCATACAACAAATGCGAACACTCTGCGGTGGATGTGACCTAGAGAAGTGAGAGAGATCTCATCATGGTAGGTACGAAAAGACTTGCTATGGCCATACCTCTCGTACGGGTATTCGAAAGGTAGGTAAGATTCGTTCAAGCACACTAGGTTGACATTCTTCTTTAGCCCCATCATCTTTAAAAATCCCCTGCTAGTACGATTTTTTGGTACCAATAACCCGGGACTATCCCAAGTCAACCCCGCAAGCCCTCCAATTTCTTCTAGGAGTGGTGTCATTTCTATGTCACCAAAACGAAACACAGCCCTTTCACTATCCAAGAATAAAGTGGCAACCTCGATCAATTTGTTGTTTGGCTCAATATCTAGCAAGGAAGGCAGGTTACCCAGGTACTATCTCACATGTTTCTTGTCACTTGAGGAAAGTTCCTCTCACCAATCTAGTAGCATTGGTGGGATGTTTCTAACCATATCGAATCTGGGGACCTCATGCCTCATTTTCTACAAAACAAAAGAGATAGGCCTTACCTCCACCAGACTCGACTATTTATACATTTATGATCAACATATCGACATTTAGTTCTCCAAATTAATGCATAGAATGTGGTTGTGTCCGTTGGGATTATGGAAAACCCGATGGACTTTTGGATAAGGCTTATCTTAAAGGATCATTGGACAACATATTGATCCGACTAGGTTTGACCATGATGCATGCACAATTTTAATCAGAGTAAGGCTACTATGGGATTTTAGACTGGTACTCACAAGCGGACAACTTGAGGGGGAAGGCACGGAACCGTCGACTGCACCATTGATCGACTGGTTTTACCGCAAAAAAGCCTTTCTGAATTTAAGAGTAGTAAATAGAAAGAGCGCAACCACTCATTAAAGCGTTGCTATAGGATTTGATATGCACAAGTGAAATATGATGTGGAGCATGATTTATGCAATAATTAATAACATGTAGTCAAGTACTTGCAAGTAGGAAAAATAAATACAATATTTAAATAATTGAAAGACAGTTACAGGAAAAAGAAAACAAAGAGACAAGTCATTTTAAGGGATAAAGAATTATAAATGCTTAAAAGGAAACAGACAGTTAAATTCAAATAAGGGAGAAGAGTATGGGATAAAGCATGCTTGGATTAATAAAAATAAGTTCGTTGTGGTAAGAGCCTAAAGGTATCCCCAGCAGAGTCGCCATGCTGTCGCGCCTCCTTTTTTTCCTCCGTGGAGAAGAAGTTTGGGTTTCGACATTACATGGTGGGTAATAACTCATTTTCTTTTGGGAATTGGGTATTTGAAGAGTCACCACCTAACGGATTATGGTGCATTAGGGCACCTAGAGCGATTAACTCTTGGATTGGTTTGCATTACCAGATATTTAGGGTAAGGGCTCGAAATGACCTCGAGGGGAAGGTGTTAGGAACCCCTCTTGGTCCACAACTGTGGGTCCCGGCTGAACTTATACTTGTGAATTAGTCCATTAACAAATAAATAGTTTTAAACACATAATTGCAAATGAGAGCAAGTTGGATATTTTATGACTTAGATAATAGACAAAAGATTTGAACAAGTTGTGTACATATAAAACAAAGTTTTAAACGAAAGGAATTTGGGAAAGGAGGGGTCCTAGGTTGGTTAGCCTATAGGATCACCCACACAATGTCCGATAAACACTCCTCAATGAGGGGCTACACGTGACATTAGTTTGTAGTCATCATATTCCATATCTACCCTTCCCACCCCTTGGTCATAGTCTAAAGCATTCTAGTAATCTTGACAATGCGTATGCGTGCACTATCTATCCCTTCCTTGTGGCCCTAGAGGTATTTTAGGACCTCTAAATCTGGGCAGTTCTAGACAACCCCTAAGGTGCTTAAAAGCAGAAAATTCTAGGTGACAAGAAAGAACAATTTAGGACTGCATATAAAGCAAGTTAGAGGCTCACAGTTACCTCCTCAAGCATATCATATAAGTGCACGTCTTCAAACAACATTCAAACACTAAAGAAAACAAATCCTAGAACATGATATCTAAGTGAGCAAAGGTTGTAAAGTACTGATCTAGGCCAATATGTGAAGGATCCTATTTAACTTGCCTACTGATTAGAGTTGTTAAATCTAAACAACATTAAGTAGTAGAAACATGTTTACCGTGAAAATGGTAACAACAATTTAATTTGTAAATGAGATTCTAAAAATATGCGATCTATTCCCGAGCTAGTTGTTAGAGCAGTTGATGCTAATAACGTGAAGCTTAACGATGAAATGCGAGCTAAAACAAGACAATAATCAAACCGAAGGGGCCTGTTTCCCGGATGCAAAGCCGGTCGATAAGGACCTCAGGGTCGGGACTCAAATCGAGCTCGAGCTACCGGGGGCAACCAGGAATAGGATAACAATTAAGGATACGATCAAGCAAGGCTCTTTACGGCCAAAGTTGCGCAATATAGCATGAAATAAGTAAGAAGACAATAGATGTTAAAGCGGCCTCGAGCCAGTGAGAACGAACAAAATAGGAGAAAGAGAGAGATATTATTGCTTTAGTGGAGAAATGGAGCAACATCAGCCTTTTACAAAGTGGTATGGGTTCCCTTATATAGGCGAGGGAACACAGTATGGTACAAATATGTGGAAATTAAACACAAAGTATGGAGATGGGATGGTTTGACGTGATGCCTCAACATAGGCTCTAGATAGGTCGGGCTTGTCAGATGTAGCCATGTGCCTTGGGGGATTCCCTCCGTGTCCTGGCTTCAGTCTTCGTTTCCTCCGAGTCGGGATCCGACGAGCCCCGAGGTCGGGAACTTGGTCGCGGCCTCCCACCCTCGGTGCCCCGAGGCATGCTTCCGAAATGTCCCGACAGCGAGAAATCAAGTCTTCTAATTTCGCTGCATATAGATAATCTCCGCGTTTCCCATAATGAAGAGATGGGAAATGATTCTGACACTTGACTCCTTGAGCTTCTTTCGGTGACGATGTACCGATGATGCAACTGCTCTCTTGAGATTCATGGTGATTGGACATCCACAGGCTCGTTCTTTTCAACTTCATTAATTGCACCCCTTTGATTTTTGCTTTCGAACTTTGCTTTGTTTCTGTATTCTCTCATTCCCTTCGAGGCCCTTTGAATGCTTTCTTTTGTTTGCTGGCTGCTGATATCGGACTTGGGCGTGGGCGTCCGTCCTAGTCTTCTATTGATTGGCATAGCTCTCATCCGAATCCACGCCGTACTTCGGACCAATCTTGGATTGATCTGATAGGTCCGGGTTATCGACACCCTTTGAGTTGTATGGAGATCATGCGTCGAATTCTGGGGCCTTCGCGAATGTTACCCTGTACTGAAGGTCATCTTCGGGTACCCGGGGGTCCCTATTGATCTTGATGTAGATAGCCCCTTTAGAATGTACAGGATAGACTTCTGCTGAGGAGTTTGCCTGTATTTGGGCACTTCCTCGGACCTTCGTGGAGATTTCGCGATCGGAGCTTCCTGTGTTTATTCCTCTTTTCAGAAAGGGGGGATCACGAGACCAGATACTTGCCTTGCGTCAAGTGTTGGCGTTTAAAGCTTCCCGAAGTCCAACTTATTTAGGCCGGGGGTTCTTGACATAGAGTGCTATCTTGAGCTCGGAGATAATACAAACGGCCCCTCAAGTCTTGACTCCTCGTTGAAGTATGCTTTGTGGATCGGGTATTGACTTGTCGATCTGTATCGAGGTTGTTGGCTTCCCGGGGCCTGCCTCGGGCAGGTGAATCGTCGCTGCTTCTCGCATATATGTGGGTAGGCTTCGACTTTTTTGCAAGACTTCACTATTTTTATATAGCCTTCTTTCTGCTTTGGCATGGGGTACTTCATCTCTTTAAGCGCAAAAAGTGTTGGTACGCGCGCTTGCTTTGACCTGTTAGTTTCACCATAGTCATGGAAACCACTTCGGGGCCGATCCGGCAGGGGACATGGGGTATTGCTCCTAGTGCTTAGGAATCGAGGGAGTTCGCTCTGGAGACAGCATCCTTGATAAGAGAGTAACACCTGGAGATGGCGAGGAGATACTACGGGTGGAGCAAGGGGATAACACTGCAGGTGCTTTCCCCAGATAAGGGCATTGCGGACTCCACCAATGGATTCTTGAGCGTATACCTATACCCTTTTGCATTTGTCCCCCCTGATAGGGTCGTGCTTGATTTTTTCTTGAAGTATCGGGTTACCCTGGCACAGATTCATCCATCGTTTTGGTGTACAACGTTGATGATGAGGTTCTTCATGGAGAAGACCGGGCTTGAATTCACACTTGATCACCTTGTCAGGCTATATCGGCCCTTTCATCATCGAGGCCTGCTAACTCTGAGATGTCGCTCATCCACGCCCTTTGTTATTGATGACGAGGAAAGCGGGGATCGAGAGTGGGCCAGTTGGTTTATCCAGGTTCAGACGACCGACATTATCTCTGTGGAGTTTTTGCTATTTCCCGAAGGGTGGAATTATGCACATAAGTGAGGCATTTGGCGCTTTTTCAGATTTCGCCTATAGCAAAAATCAACTGAGTAATAATGTTGTCTCCTTTGTTGCAGCAACTTCTTGGATGCCGGGTGATGTCCATGATCTGCCCGGCTGGGTCTGAAAGTTGGTGACCCATTCGTCTTGTGACGAGCGTAGGTGGCGAGTTGTACTTCGTACCGGATGGGGAGCACAGTACCAAGGTATGTGTGTATGCTACCGTTGCCTTGCCTTCATATACCCCTCCCATTTGTGTTGGATTCGTTGTTTGTAGATACCGAAAAGTTCTTTGGGATGGGGCACCCGCGGTGTGATGGAGCCTTTAGTGGTGCTGGTCAGGCTCACATTTCTGAGGAAGGGGCGTCGCCTGGGTCCACTACTCTCGAACGCCTGATTCTCGGCCGACGGTTCCTTTGAGCGAATTCGCCATGCCCGAGGTCGGTTCTTCTGGGGCCGTAAGGTAAAGATCAACAGAAATGTGTTCCGACTTTGAGGAAGTCCTTCGGCTTCACTTTGTGGTGAGTTCATGTACAGTTTCCCCGTGCCTCGTGCCCTCCTCCCTCTATTGAGTTCATGCGGATATGATTGGGAAACTCGAATCTGACCTCTCAAAGGTTAGAGCCGAGATAATTGATGCCCCGGCAGAAGCGACACTAAGCCGAACCAAGGCCAATCATGAGATGGCGATTTGTATGAAGGATGTTGTTGATGCCCAAGCCGAGCTGAAGCGAGCCCTCGATCGAGGGAAGAGGATCGAGGAATATTCTTGTTGTAGATCCCGAAGAGAGGTACTCGAGGAGGTCGGTGCAAGGGGCTTCGCCCTCTCGGAGGAATTGGCTCGAGCAAGGGCAGACGAGCAGGACGCTCGGTTATTTCTTGTTGACGTTGTGGAGGGCAAATTTGACAAGATGTAGCCCTTTAGCGTAGAGTGTAGACTTTGCCATTTTATCGCTCCAGACTTTGCCATTTTGTCGCTTTAGACTTCTCCATTTTGTCGCTTTGGACTTTGCCATTTTGTCGCTTTGTCTTTGATATATGTAGGGCATGCGTGTAGATGGAGAATGCGCTTTTTTGCGCATGTAATATATAAGAAGAAACTTGAAACTTTATTTCTCTTGTACCTTTTTTCTGTTGTTTCTCTCGATCGGGCCGGCTGGTTTTGGTGTTTAGCGAGGTCCTCATAGGCCCGGAACGGATCGGACAAACTCGGAGGCTCTTAAGTGCAATCCTTGGCGCGAGCAGGTGCTGGGGCCTCCGTGCTTGGCCTGGCTATTTAGGCTTAGTCTCCGAGTTGGGCTCTGGGTCGAGCCTTCTTGTCCTCAAATTTATTGTGCCCGTGCAGGCAGGTAGCAATCGTTTTTATATCTTGCCCTTGGGCATTTGCCGTTCCAACTGTTTTGGGTCCAGTCTTCGAGTCGCATTGTGACTCGAGCTTCAATTGATCCTCAAGCTCTTTCCTGCCTGCATGGGTGGATGATGATGGCCCTTTATGCTCTGGGTCAAAGTGACCTTACAGGCACGTGGCCTGGCGGTTTACTCGGCCGGCGATAATGGCACTTATGCCATGCCCTCAGGCGTACTGCAGTTTTCGGGTCCAGTCTTTGAGTCACATTGCAATTTGATCTGTAATCGACCCTTAAACTTCCTCGATTTCCTGGCCGGCGATAGTGGCACTCATGCCCTTAGGCATATTGCAGTTTTCGGGTCCAGTCTTCGAGTCGCGTTGCGATTCGAGTTGTAATAAATTTCCTCGATTTCCTAGCCGGCAATAGTGGCACTTATGCCATTTTGTCTTTGAGACCTTTTAGTATGTGGCCCTGAGGTTTGCATAGTTAAATATTTTGGATCCGACCTCCGAATCGGGTTACGATTCGAGCTCATTTTAATCCTCAAGTTGTCAAAATTTTTTAGCCGGTGACAATGGCTCTTACGCTTTTTGGTCGTAAAGATCTTTCATTATGAAGCCCGTAGGCTTGCTTAGCTGGTGAAAATGGCTCTTATGTTGTTTTTGCCCGTGGGTTTTTTTGTAGGCTTTATTTCCGCTCGTTAAGGTCTTTTTAGAGTATTTTTGCCTGACCTGTCGTCGGTTCCAGAGGAACCTCGATTTCAAGTCGTTGTCGGCGATGTTTTGAGCACCTCGTAAGGTTCATAGCTCGTAGGTCGAGTAGATCGATGCTCTTGCAATTTAGAGCCGACATGGTCGGAGCTCGTGTTTGTCTGTTGAGGGAAGCCTGTTTTAACCGGTTCTTTCTGAAGTATATTCAAAGTAGTGGCCTGTGATTTTTAGCGACAGTCGGGCATCCCCGAGTCGTGTTATTTTGGTTGTATCAGTCGTTTTGACCGTAGCCATGTGCATTGGCCGTAGCCATTTTTGGTACCAAGCGATAGTTTAGGCGTCTACACCGAGGGTATGCCCTTTAGGGATTCTTACAAATACGATGTATAGCCTAAACTTCGGGGTTTTCATGCTTGTTAAGGTCTTATAGTTTGTCATGCCTATTGAGGTCTTATAGTTTGTCATGCATATTGAGGTCTTACAGTTTGTCATGCATATTGAGGTCTTACAGTTTGTATGATGTAGAATAGATCTGGTTATGCCGAGTCTTCCCGCTAGGGGTCTTACAGTTTAGGATTTTCCAGTGCACAGCGATTGGCGACAGTTTCAGAGTCATCGAGTTTGTTTAAGCTTGAAGACCGCTTCTCGTGAACTCGGAGTTGCATTGTGAGGGCTTTGTGAGCCCGGGGTTCTGACCCTAGGGTTGTGTGGGTGTTGAACCGTTTAAGTCTCCGAGTATCTCGGGACATATTCGACGGAGAGGCCTTTGCTGTGAATATGCCGAAATAGCCTTTTTCGAAGTATGAAATGCCAAAAAGATATTCTTTATTGCTTGGCATAAATATAGGCTGTAAATACATGTTGTCCTATTGTTGCGAGCTCAACCCACATGGGTACGGCTCCTCGGGCTGTTTGGCCCAGTGCATTACCTCCTGTTGGAGCCTCGTTCGTCATTTTCCAAAGCTGGGTGGATTGCAAAGTGAGTCCCGTAGGCCCTTTGAATTCTTTTTTAGGGAGTGTGCCAACATCGCCTCGTTGGAAAATCCTGCCGGCAAAAAACCTGTTTCGGGATAAAACGCCTAACTGAGGGAAAAAGAGTTCGACGCCTGCCCGAGGGCCCCTATGGGGTTTCATGATCAGGTGACCTAACAGTAGTACCGCTTGAGCATCGACACATTCTAGTTTCTTGGGAGTTGCTCGCCTTCCATGGTGCCAATCTTATAGGAGCCTTTGCCAACTATCCCGAGGACACGGTACGACCCTTCCCAATTCTGGCCTAGCTTCCCTTTATTGGGGTTTCGCGTGTTGAGAGTATCCTTCCTTAGGACTAAGTCTCTGATTCTGAAATATCAAAGATTCATTCTCATGTGGTAGTATTTTTCGATTTTCTGCTTCTAGGTAGCCATTCGAACCAGCGAGGCTTCTCGTCTTACATTGAGCAGCTCAAGGGCCGTTGCCATGGCCTCACTGTTTGATTCTTCGCTAACGTGCCGAAATCTGGCGCTTGGTTCCCCAACCTCCACTGGTATTAGTGCTTTGGCACCATACACTAGAGAGAAAGGTGTCTCCCTTATGTTTGATTTTGGAGTCGTCTGATACGCCCATAACACCCCGGGCAGCATCTCTCGCCATTGTCCCTTGGCGCTTTCTAATTTCTTCTTCAGGTTTTGAATGATGGTTTTATTCGTGGATTCGGCCTGGCCATTCGCACACGGGTGGTATGGCGTCGAAAGGATCCTTTTGATTTTGTTGTCCTCAATGAACTGTGTTACCTTGCTCCCGATGAATTGCCTCCCGTTGTCACATGTTATTTCGGATGGGATCCCAAACCGGCATATGACGTGTTCAATATAAAATTGATGGCTTCCTTCTCTCTTATCTTTTCGAAGGCCTGCGCTTCCACCCATTTTGAGAAGTAATCAGTCATAAACAAAATGAATCTAGCTTTACCTGGTGCCGTTGGCAAGGGGCCAACGATGTCCATTCCCCATTTCATGAATGGACATGGTGATAAAATGGAATGTAGCTGTTCGACGGGTTGGTGGATCATGGGGGCGAATATCTGACATTTGTCGCATCTTCGGACGAACTCCTTGGCGTCCCCTTCCATGCTATCCCAATTGTAGCCTGCTCTGATTACCTTTCGGACTAGGGAGTCTGCCCTGGAGTGGTTTCCGCAAGTTCCCTCGTGGATCTCTCAGAGCACATAATCTGTGTCACCCGATCCTAGGCATACTGACAGGGGGCCATCGAAAGTTCTCATGTACAGGGCCCCATTTTCTTCGAGCGAGAACCGGGCCATTTTGGTTTGTAAGGCCCTCGACTCTTTTGGATCGGCGGGCAGTTTCCCGTCCTTTAGATAAATGGTGTATTTGTTTCTCCAATCCCATGTCATGCTGGTGGAGTTGATTTTCGCGTGACCTTCCTCGACTACAGACTTGAAAAATTGGACAATAGCTCCGGGGAGCAGGTCTTCCTCCTCAGCAGACGATCCCAGGTTCACTAGGGAATCAACCTCGTTGTTCTGCTCTCGGGGTACATGGACTAAGGTCTATTCTTTGAAGTGGCGCAACATCATTTGGATCTTATCCAGATATCTCTGCATCCTGTCCTCCCGGGCTTTGTATCTCCGGTTCACTTGACTTACCACGAGGAGCGAGTCGCATTTTGCCTCAATAACCTCGGCTCCCAAGCCCTTAGAAAACTCCAAACCTACAATCATAGCCTCATACTTAGCTTCGTTGTTAGTTAGCTTTGTGGTTTTTATGGAATGTCTGATTATGCCGCCGACGGGCGGCTTTAGGACTATACCGAGTCCAGATCCTCTGACGTTTGTGGCACCATCCGTGAATAGGGTCCATACCCCGGAGGACGTGCTTGACTTTAGTAAAAGTTCCTTCTCTACCTCGGGGATGAGGGATGGAAAAAAATTGGCCACAAAATCCGCCAGGATTTGGGATTTAATGGTCGTCCAAGGTTGATACTCAATATCATATCCTTCGAGTTTATTGGCCCATTTGGCCAGTCGATCTGACAACTCAGGTTTGTGTAGTACGCTCCGGAGAGGATAAGTCGATAGGACACAAATACGGTGGCACTGAAAGTAAGGCTTCAGCTTGCGCAAGGCGCTTATTAGTGCGAGTGCCAATTTTTCTAGATGGGGGTACCGGGTTTCGACGTTCCCCAAGGTTCGGCTTACATAATACACAGGAAATTGCATACCTTGCTCTTCTTGGACTAATACAATGCTCACTGCTATTTTGGACACGACCACATTAGGTACAACGTTTCATCCTCCTTGGGCGTGTGCAGCAAATGCGGGCTAGACAGATACCGTTTTAGTTCTTCCAGGGCGTGTTGGCATTTCGGAGTCCATTCGAAGTTGATCTTTATTTTGAGTAGGGTGAAGAAGTGATGGCTTTTGTCTGACGACCTCGATATGAATCTACCTAGGGCCGCGATCCACCCCGTCAGCCGTTGGGCGGCTTTTATGTTGTTCACCATCGTAATTTCTTCGATGGCCCTTATTTTGTCGGGGTTGATCTCGACCCCCCTATTTGAGACCATGAAACCCAGGAATTTTCCCGAGCCTACTCCAAAGGCACATTTTTCGGGATTGAGCTTCATGTTGTAGCTTCTGAGGATATTGAAAGTTTCTTGCAAATGGGTCAGATGGTCCTCTGCGCGCAAGGATTTAACTAGCATATCATCAATGTATACTTCCATTGATTTACCTATTTGATGCACAAACATTTTATTAACTAGGCACTGGTATGTCGCCCCTGCATTTTTTAGCCCGAAGGGCATCACGTTATAGCAATATGTACCATATTTCGTGATGAATGAGGTCTTTTCCCGATCCTCGGGGTTCATCTGGATCTGATTGTACCTTGAGTAGGTATCGAGGAAGGTGAGGGTCTTATGGCTGGTCGTGGCATCGATCAGACGATCGATATTAGGCAGCGGGAAGGAATCTTTGGGGCATGCTTTGTTTAAATCTTTATAATCTACACACATCCTTAGCTTATTCCCCTTTTTTGGCACTACCACTACGTTAGCTAGCCATTTGGGATACTTTACCTCCCTAATGGATCCGATTTTAAGAAGTTTTGTTACCTCCTCTTTGATAAAGGCACGTTTTACCTCAGACTACGGTCTCCTCTTTTGCTTCACGGGTTTGAATTTGGGATCGACGCTCAGCCGGTGGAAGGTTATTTTCGGTGAGATACCTATTATATCTAGGTGGGACTGGGCAAAACAGTCGATATTGTTACTAAGAAATTGGATAAACCCTGTCTTGAGTTCGGGGATCAACCCCATTCCCAGGTATAACTTGAGATCCGGGAGGTTCTTGATCAGAACGGTCTATTCCAACTCTTCGACTATCGACTTGGTCGCATCCGATTCTTCAAGGGCAATGAAAGTTCGGGGGGCGAAGAAATCTTCCTCGTCGTCTCCAAGAGTCTGCATGCTTCTCTCCTCGTTTGAGTCCAAGTGCATGGGGGTCGGCGTCTCATTGTGGACCGCAAACATTTCCCTCGATGCCCGTTGTTCTCCATGTATTGTCGTGATGCCATCCCTTGTGGGGAACCTTATCACCTGGTGCAAGGTCGAGGGCACTGCCTTTATATTGTGTATCCAAGGCCTGCCAAGCAAGGCGTTGTATCTCATGTCGATGTCGATGACCTGAAACTCGGTGCTCTGGGTTATGCTAGATATGTTGATCGGGAGGGTGATTTCTCCTTTCGTTTCTTCTCCGATCGTGTTGAAGCCGTGGAGGATTCGAGGGATGGGAACAACTCGATCGATCAACCCCAGCTGTTCTACTACTTCCGACCTGATTATGTTGGCTGAACTGTCCGGGTCCACAAGCACACGTTTTATCCTTGTGCTGTTTAAGAGAAACGAGATCACTAGCGCATCATTATACGGTTCCCACAAGGCCTCGAGATCCTCTTTGCTGAATATGAGGGTTTCTTTGGATAAGAATTTTTGGGTCAATCCCTCTTCTGTAGCGGATGTTTTCGTTCATTTGGACAAGGGTCCTTGGAGATCGTTAGTTCCTTCTACAATCATGTGGACACTATGTTGGGGACCCCTCTATTTCGCACGAATTGAACCTGGGGTGCACCGGACTCTAGGTTGGTCGTGCCCTCTACTCTGTCGCTTTTAAGGTTTCGGCTTCTCATTTCACTAGCTGAACCAGGCATCCTGCCCTGAAAGTGAAGATCCTGGGCAAGAAGAAGTGTGAAAGATAACTTGCATTTTTGTAACGAAACCAACAAGAAAATAATCACTATTATTTTTAGCCCCACGGTGGGTGCCAAACTGTTAACTGTGAAAATGGTAACAACAATTAAATTTGTAAATAAGATTCTAAAAATACATGATCTATTCCTGAATAGTTGTTAGAGCAGTTGATGCTAAGAACGTGAAGCTTAACGATGAAATGCGAGCTAAAACAAGATAATAATCAAACCGAAGGGGCATGTTGCCCGGATGCAAAGATGGTCGATAAGGACCTCGGGGTCGGGACTCGAATCAAGCTCGATCTATCGGGGGAAACCAGGAATAGGATAACAATTAAGGATACGATCAAGCAAGGCTCTTTACAGCTAAAGTTGTGCAATATAGCATGAAATAAGTAAGAAGACAATAGATGTTAAAGTGGCCTCGAGCCAGTGAGAACGAACAAAATAGCAGAGAGAGAGATAGAGAGAGACATTATTGCTTTATTTGAGAAATGGAGCAACATCAGCCTTTTACAAAGTGGTATGGGTTCCCCTTATATAGGTGAGGAAACATGGTATGGTACAAATATATGGAGATTAAACACAAAGTACAGAGAGGGGATGGTTTGACGTGATGCCTCAACATAGGCTTTGGATAGGCCGGGCCTGTCAGACGTAGCCATGTGCCTTGGAGGCTTCCCCCTCCGTCCTGGCTTCGGTCTTCATTTCCTCCGAGTCGGGCTCCAACAAGCCTCGAGGTCGGGAACTTGTTCGCGGCCTCCCGCCCTCGGGGTCCCGAGGCATGCTTCCGAAATGTCCTGACAACGAGAAATCAAGTCTTCTGATTTCGCCGCATACAAAACAGTTTCAGAGTTGCAGAATTTAAACTCGTCCTATAGGCTTGCCTAAACACTGAATAGTGGTGTCCTAAGAGCATGATAACTACGTTTGATATGGTAAAATAGTGGGCAGATTTTAAACAGACTCTTGAGTTTCTATAGACATGCTGTCTAGTGATAGTGAATGCAGTATTTCTATAGACATTCTGTTTGAGGTTAAATTCGTAGTTGTTGATGTTATTTTGGCGATTTGATCACACGAGCAAGTCTGTATGATGTTTTTAGACTTATGTGCATGTTTGGTTTGGAGCCCTAAGGGCTCGGGTGAGTTACGGATAGGCTTCGGGGTGTATAGACTTAGGAAAAGACCTGTGCTGCACAATTCCAGAAAAATTGCAGGTCTCTAAACCTGGGGTCTCGCGATCCGCAGTGGAATTTCGCGGCCGTGCTGGGGATTCCGCTGCCGCGGTGGGATTTCGCGGTCATCGGTGGGCAAGGCTAAAGTTTCCGCAGTCGCGCCTGTTATTTCACTGTCAGCGGTGAGTTTCGCAGTCGCGGCCCTTTTTTCGTAGTCAGCATTTGAGGATCTGTAAGGTCAATATAAACGGGACTTTTCATCCATTTTCATCTTTTTTTCAAAACCCTAAGGCATAAGAGGCGATTTTTCAAATACTCTTTCTTCCCTAAATAATAAGTTATTTTAAACTCATTTCTTTCACTCTTTAATTTCTTTTTACAAAATTTCATCCTAGAATTTAGGATTTTCATGGTGGAATTGGGAATTTTGGGTAGAACATAGGAATATTGAAATTTGGGGATTTAGACCTCAAATTAAGGTCGGATTCCAAAATCAATTGTATATTTGGGCTCGGGGGTGAATGGGTAATCGGGTTTTGGTCCGAATTTCGAGTTTGGACCAAGCGGGCCCGGTGTCGATTTTTGACTTTTTGGGGAAAACATTGGGAAATCTATATTTACGCATTAGAATTGGTTTATTTAGCATTTATTGATGTAATTAAGTAATTTATGACTAGATACAAGCGGATTAGAAGTGGAACCGAGAGGTAAAGTGGTAATTGAGGCTTGATTTTGTCCGTAAAATCGAGGTAAGTATTTGGTCTAACCTTAGCTTGAGGGAATAAGTGTTGTAGTCTTATTTTGCTACGTGTTAGTGTTGAGTATGGCGTATAGGTGTGGTGACGAGTACTATACGTTGGTGTCCAGCATGCCCATGAGTCTTATACCATTATTGTTGTGACTCTTATTGTGTACTGTTCATGCTTAAATTGATGATTATCCATGTTGAATAAGATTTATGATATTTCTTGGTAATTGACCGTTGTTGAGTAATGACTCAAGTTCAGACTTATTATGTGAAGTTAACTGTTGAAACGAGGTTGGTTATAGTTGATTCCCTTGTCGTGTCGTTATTGTTGCCATTGTTCATTCCCTTGCTGGGACGTTATTGTTACTATTGTTGATTTCCTTGCCGGGATGTTATTACTTCTATTGTTTGGGTGAGGAAGAGTGTAAAGCATGAAGGGTGATGTCGTGCGTGATATTGTGAGTGAGTGTTAATGCATGAAGGGTGATGCCTTGCCGATATTGTGAGTGTTAACGCACGAAGGGTGATGTCGTGCCATGATATGAGAGCTAATGCACGAAGGTTGATGTCCTGCCATGATTTGAGAGTTAATGCACAGAGGGTGATGTCATGCCGATATTGAGAGAGTTAATGCACGATGGGTGATGCCATGTCGTTTCTATTGTTTCATATGGTGAGAACAAGAGTAAAAACATGAAGGGTGATGCCGTGCACGTGTTACTGTTTCATTATTCTTGTTGTTATAAATATGATGTCCATTATGCTTCTCTATTGGTTTACTGTTAGAATTTGATATTCCCCGCAGCATGTTCCCCTTCCCATCTTTATCTGTTATTTTCTGTTATTATTATTCTATTCGTATACGATTTAACTACACAGGTTTGTTTGATTGTCGTGTCCTAGCCTCGTCACTACTTCGCCGAGGTTAGGCTCGACACTTACCAGTACATGGGGTCGGTTGTACTGATACTGCACTCTGCACTTTCTGTGCAGATTTCGGTGCTGGATCCTGTGAGTAGCTTGAGGTAGCTGCCTTCAGTCCACGGAGACCAAGGTAGATCTGCTGGCATTCGCAGAGCCTGAAGTCTCACTTCCCCGCTTTAGTTTTCTGTTGTCTCTTCTATTTTTTAGAACAATTGTACTTCTTTTAGGCTTGTATTTGTAATAAAAATCTTAGTCGTTCATGGATAGTGACACCCGATCTTTTGGGGGTAGCTATGTATTAGACTGTTGGTTTGCTATATCACTTCTACATTTCATGATCATTTTATTTTAGTTATTATCTGTTACTGTTAAATTAATAATAATGGTGGTAAAACTGTAACTGTCGGCTTGCCTAGATCTCAGGAGTAGGCACCATCACGACTCCCCAAGGTGGGGAAATTTGAGTGACAGTGAGGGTGCTACATATGATTCTACTCATAAAGTCAAAGGTGAGGGTGCAACATGGGGTTGAGCGTCAGATTCCATAAGACTGTCTATAGAGTTGATATTTGTTTTAGCCAAAACAGCATCATGTTGTCTTTTCATTTGCCTTCTTTTCTTCTGACTTGGATTGTTTTTTGATTTTATCGGGGACAATTGATTTGCCATGGGACCTTTGCCTCTGTCAACTGTGATTCTGTGGTAATCATCTGTACCAATTACCCCGTTTGTTGCAATGCCATCCGTAGGAATTTTTTGAGTAGATTGCGGATTGATAACATAGCCTTGTGCATCATCAGTACCATAAGGAGCACCCACCCTCTTTGGATCCTCAATCTGATTAGTTATAGGTATGTCCTGACCATTCTCCTTCCCTCCATTAGTTTCTATATCAATCACAGTGGGGTTGGGAATGGGATGCTTCACATTCTCCAGAGCAACTGGAGGGTCAGCTTGTGAGCTAGGACCAGTACCTGAATTCTGGTTAGTGTTGGTTTCTTGTGCATCAGCTTGAGAGGAAACTAGTATAAGGGACTATTATCCTATTACATAATACATCCCTATTACATAATCAGTTTTAGAGGAAACATCTCTCTTCTTTTTCTTTTTCTGATTATATCCTAGTGAGTTAGTTTGCAACTAGCAGAAGATTTTAGAAACTAGAATAATAGATTTGGAGGGTGTTTGGATTGGCTTTTAAGTTGGTCAAATCAGCTTTTAAGCTCTTTTTAGCTTTTTTCAGTATTTGGTAAAGTCAAAAAGTACTTAAAATATGTTAAAAACTGCTTAAAACAAGCCAAAAGCAATAAGATGATCAACCCAACTTATTACTTTTTGGCTTAAATGCTATTTCTGTTGAAAAATCACTTTTTTAAAACCAATCCAAATGGACTCTGGTTGGGCGAGAGGCCAGCTAAAACTGATTATGTATTTTCCAGGGAGAATTTTCTGCCATGATATATAATTCAACTACTTTAGTAAAGATTGATTATGTTGAATTGGTCTATTCATCTTTATCAAGTTCAAAGGATTTAAAGTTAAATCTTAGACAAACTAATAATTCACATACTCTCAATGAATTGTTCGGAAAAAGCATGATGCCTTAGTTTTATACTCCACCTCCGCTTCAATTTATGAACCTATTTCTTTTTTATTCCATGCCAAAAAGAATGATCTCTTTTTATATTTGGAAAAATTTATTTTTATGTAATGATTTATAGTCATACAAAATATATGCGTCTTATTTTACACCATAAATTTAAAAATTCTCTTTTTTCTTAAACTCGGTGGCTAGTCAAATAGTTCACATAAATTAAAACGGAATAGCATGTGACATAAACCAAAACCAATGCCTAAAATCTTACTATTAATATATCAAAATTATGAAATTCGTTTCTTGGAAAAAAAATGATCATCCCAACTACATGGGACTGTTTCCACAACAACAGCAGTGGATAAGTCCAAATACGAATTCAGAGGTACGCTGATTAGCTAGGTACAATGGTGGTGCAAATCTCTAGGGTAGTAGTAGTAGTACACAAAAAGGAATACACCAAATGTTCATTTAAGGACTTAATTAGTATTAAGTTCATGAGTCTGAAGGATTAATACTAAAAAACCAAACGAATTTGAACGATGCATTGTAAGAGTTGGAGCATCAGAATGTAACTGTAATAGCTAAAGCAAGCATTTAGCCACATAATTGTGAAGTTAAAGCAAATAAAACATCTTACACCACATTAATTAAACTTCAGCAAATTAAACATTCTTACACTACATCAACTAAAACTTGTGAAAATTAAAACTCTAGGTGACACATCCCCTAACAATGACAGCATCAACAACTTGAAATCAGGGCTCAGGCGCACCAGGGAACTGCATTCGAGAGAAAAAAAGAAATGTTATAAGTACCATGGCCAATACCATTTTCAAAATCCAAGGAATAATATCTAAAATGAATAAACTGAAGTTTCTCAAATACATCATAGCAGAGAAGAAACAACCTTTAGATGAGAGAAACCAACAAAATAAATATTATATTAGAGCAAGCAACAAATATATACTGTAAACTCAACAAATAAAAAGAATATCTAGAATGAATAAACAGAAGTCTCTCAAATACATCAGAATAGAGAAGAACAAGAGAACCCAACAAAATAAATAGAGCAAGCAACCAACAAATATACCATATACCAGTAATAAGCATGCAACAAAGAGTAGTAAACAAGACTCTATATCTGCTACTAACCTTTTCACAAAAACATTCAACTTATTTCTCACCAAATAGCTAGCTGTGGGAGAAGGGGTTTTTGATGATACCTGTGGGAGTTCCTGCTCAGCTGGGGCAACCTCCTCCTCAGGTGCTGAAGCCTTTATCCAATCTTTAACCAAATTAAAAGCTGAAAGAAGGAGAGAGATCCCGCTACCAATAGCCAAGACAAAGTACATAACAATCATAAATATTGGAAGGTGGATGGTTTTGCTCACATAATGCAAAACCAGGGGAACGATACCACAACAGCTCACTAACCCAGATATGCATATGCATACAGCGTGATAGACAGGAATGTTGCCAAGTATATTGCAAATACCTGCCATTTTTTTTTTTGACTTGGGAAGGAGGAAATATTTTAGAAGGAAAGACGGATATGAGAGTATCAGTAATGAAGAAGAATATATAAAACAGAATCAGACGTTTGTTACGTCGGGATTCGTGAATCGTCCTTTTTTTTTTTTTTTAAGTTCCCCAATTATAAGTAAATTCTTGTTTTGATCCTTTTGGTAAATGATTAAACACATTTAAATTTTACTAAATTAAACTGTATTTTCTTGTATATAGAATTTATGTTATATTTAGACTAATTTCAGAACTATATTATCTTATATATCGAGTAACAATATAAATTTTATGTAGGTATGTGATTACTAATATTTCCAGTATGAATATTTTTATTTGATTGATCGTATAATAGTCATTTGATATGTTTGTTTGAAACAGTATCATATTTATATTTGTTAAGGTTACATAATTCGATACTCCAAGCATTTTAGACGGCTTCTTTTTTTTTCACGTGATTTATATGTATATATTGTTTGACTCAAAAGATATTGAAACTTTTTTGAACAAATCAATCAAAGAAAATGAAGGGTAAATCCTAGTTAAGGATAATTAACTCTAGATCCGAGATGAATAATATGAATAGAAAAATATAGCCGAGTATAAATGTTGACAGTGATTATGGCCAGATTTAATAGCATAAAGAAAGATACATTAAGTAACATTAAGTGACAATAAAATGTAAATAAAGGAAAGATTCACTCAATCTTGAGTGAGACGGATCTTCTTTCATTTGATAAAGATGAATGAAGACAAATAC
Source organism: Nicotiana sylvestris (assembly GCF_000393655.2). NCBI lineage: Eukaryota > Viridiplantae > Streptophyta > Magnoliopsida > Solanales > Solanaceae > Nicotiana > Nicotiana sylvestris. Next base: position 80,250,512 of record NC_091058.1, read on the forward strand.
AACAAATACAAGAACCTTAGGACCCTTGTTGGATCTAATGAAAGTATGGGATCATAGATCCTCCCATCTCTTTAGAGAGATGTGTTTGCATATTCTAGAGAGAGGGAGAAGGAAAGAGCCAGAGAGCTCCCCCGGGAAGTCCTCCCTTCCTGTGTCCTCCCTTCCTGTTTATGAGGATATTCCTAGAAAACCCCTAAAAGGAAAGGTACAATAAGAGGGAATATTCAGTAGAATATTCCTTTTGAAGATTCCACAGCAGACTAGTTGTTTCATCACTGCCCGACCTCGGCTTGTCCAACCTTGGCATGTCCGACCTCGGCCTTATTGATGACTGTCCGACCTTAGCTTTATTGATGACTAACCGACCTCGGACTTACATCTCCGTGTGCCGAATTTCTCTAATTTAATTTTGACCCATACATTTAGTCCCTCCGCTTATCGAGGTCATCTCTTGGTCGAGCTCGGTGAGCGGATTTCATTAATCGTAGTTCAAGAAATTTGGATGGCGAGGTCGACTAGTGTGGATCGCGGCTGAGGGTGCCGATCTTTAGGTCAAAGTGGTATTCCCGCGGGCTGATCTTTAGCAGAGTTTGATCAAAGCTAATGACTCGAGCGATGAGTCGATTGAGAAGATGGTAGAGTTAGGGAAGGCCGTCGAGGCCAGGATAGCGGCTTTGGCAAGGATGGCGGCATCGGAGGAGGTCACCTACTGTTAATTCGGGCGAGGACGAAGTTGATTCGGATGAGGCCGAACTCTTCTTTAATGGCGATGGCTCTTGGCCGTCGGGGTATTATTTCGAGCTGGTCAAAATGTTAACCCGTCGTGGTTCGATCGATGTCAAACTCTTCTTTTTGGCGAAGGACCTTAGTCTTAAAGGGTGTTATTTCGACTTATCGAAATGTTAACCCGTCGTCATTCAATCGAGGTCGAACTCTTCTTTTTGGCGAAGGCCTTTGGCCTTAAAGGGTGTTATTCGACTTATCAAAATGTTAACCCGTCGTCGTTCGATCGATGTCGAACTCTTCCTTTTGGCGAAGGCCCTTGGCCTTAAAGGGTGTTATTTCGACTTATCAAAATATTAACCCATCGTCGTTCGATCGAGGTCGAACTCTTCCTTTCGATGAAGGCCCTTGGCCTTAAAGGGTGTTATTTCGACTTATCAAAATGTTAACCCGTCATCGTTAGATTGAGGTCGAACTCTTCTTTTTGGCGAAGGCCCTTTGCCTTAAAGGGTGTTATTTCGACTTATCGAAATTTTAACCCGTCGTCGTTCGATCGATTTTTGGCGAAGGCCCTTGGCCTTAAAGGGTGTTATTTCGACTTATTGAAATGTTAACCCGTCGTCGTTCGATCGAGATCGAACTCTTCTTTTTGGCGAAGGCTCTTGGCCTTAGGGGTCGACCTCTTCTTTTTTGGTGAAGGCTCTAGGCTGTAGGGGTCGACCTCTTCTTTTCTGGCGATGGCCCTTAGCCTTAAAGGGTGTTATTTTAAACGTATCGAAGTGTTAACCCATCGTCGTTCGATCAAGGTCAAAATCTTCTTCTTTGGCAAAGGCCCTTGGCCTTAAAGGGTGTTATTTCGAACGTATCGAAATGTTAACCCATCGTCGTTCGATCAAGGTCGAACTCTTCTTCTTTGACGAAGGTCCTTGGACTTAAAGGGTGTTATTTCGAATGTATCGAAATGTCAACCCATCGTCGTTCGATCAAGGTCGAATTCTTCTTTTTTGGCAAAAGCCCTAGGCCTTAAAGGGTGTTATTTCAAACGTATCGAAATGTTAACTCGTCGTCGTTCGATCAAGGTTGAACTCTTCTTCTTTGGTGGAGGCCCTTGGCCTTAAAGGGTGTTATTTTGAACGTATCAAAATGTTAACCCATCGTCATTCGATCAAGGTCGAACTCTTCTTCTTTGGCGAAGGCCCTTGACCTTAAAGGGTGTTATTTCGAACGTATCGAAATGTTAACCCATCGTCGTTCGATCAAGGTCGAACTCTTCTTCTTTGGAGAAGGCCCTTGGCCTTAAAGGGTGTTATTTCGACTTATCGAAATGTTAATCCGTCGTCGTTCGATCGAGGTCGAACTCTTCTTTTTGGCCAAGGTAGTTGGCCTTAAAGGGTGTTATTTCGACTTATCGAAACGTTGACCCGTCGTCGTTCGATCGAGGTTGAACTCTTCCTTTTGGCGAAGGCCCTTGGCCTTAATGGGTGTTATTTTGACTTATCGAAATGTTAACCCATCGTCGTTTGATCGATGTCGAATTCTTGGGCTTAAAGGGTGTTATTTCGACTTATCAAAATGTTAACCCGTCGTCGTTCGATCGATGTCGAACTCTTCCTTTTGGCGAAGGCCCTTGGCCTTAAAAGGTGTTATTTTGATTTATCGAAATGTTAACTCGTCGTCGTTCGATCGAGGTCAAACTCTTCTTTTTAGTGAAGGCCCTTGGCCTTAATTGGTGTTGTTTCGACTTATCGAAATATTAACCCATCGTCGTTCGATCGATGTCAAACTCTTACTTTTGGTGAAGGCCCTTGGCCTTAAAGGGTGTTATTTTGACTTATCGAAATGTTAACCCGTCGTCGTTCGATCGAGGTCGAACTCTTCCTTGTGGAAAAGGCCCTTGGCTTTAAAGGGTGTTATTTTGACTTATCAAAATGTTAACCCGTCATCGTTCGATCGAGGTCGAACTCTTCTTTTTGGCAAAGGCTCTTGGCCGTAGGGGTCGACCTCTTCTTTTTTGACAAAGGCTCTTGGCCGTAGGGGTCGACCTCTTCTTTTCTGGCGATGGCCCTTGGCCTTAAAGGGTGTTATTTCGAGGGTATCAAAATGTTAACCCGTCATCGTTTGATCAAGGTCGAACTCTTCTTCTTTGGCGAAGGCCCTTGGACTTAAAGGGTGTTATTTCGAACGTATCGAAATGTTAACCCGTTGTCGTTCGATCAAGGTCAAACTCTTCTTCTTTGGCAAAGGCCCTTGACCTTATAGGGTGTTATTTTGAACGTATCAAAATGTTAACCCATCGTCATTCGATCAAGGTCGAATTCTTCTTCTTTGGCAAAGGCTCTTGGCCTTAAAGGGTGTTATTTCGAACATATCGAAATGTTAACCCGTCGTCGTTCGATCAAGGTCTAACTCTTCTTCTTTAGCGGAGGCCTTTGGCCTTAAAGGGTGTTATTTTGAACATATCGAAATGTTAACCCGTCGTCATTCGATCAAGGTCGAACTCTTCTTCTTTGGCGAAGGCCCTTGCCCTTAAAGGGTGTTATTTCGAATGTATCGAAATGTTAGCCCGTCATCGTTCGATCAAGGTCGAATTCTTCTTTTTTGGCGAAAGCCCTTGGCTTTAAAGGGTGTTATTTCAAACGTACCAAAATGTTAACCCGTCGTCGTTCGATCAAGGTCGAACTCTTCTTCTTTGGCGAAGGCCCTTGGCCTTAAAGGGTGTTATTTCGACTTATCAAAATGTTGACCCGTCGTCGTTCGATCAAGGTCCAACCCTTCCTTTTGGCGAAGGCCCTTTGCCTTAAAGGGTGTTATTTCGACTTATCGAAATGTTAACCCGTCGTCGTTCGATCAAGGTCGAACTCTTCTTCTTTAGCGAAGGCCCTTGGCCTTAAAGGGTATTTCGAAAGTATCAAAATGTTAACCCGTCGTCGTTCGATCAAGATCGAAATCTTCTTCTTTGGCGAAGGCCCTTGGCCTTAAAGGGTGTTCCCTTGGGGAGTCCCAATATGCTTAATTTTGCTTGTGCTGGGGAATATGATGCATTTACTGGGGGAGTCCCAGTTGTCTTAATTTTGCTTGCATTGAAGAATATGGTGCATTTCCTGGGTGAGTCCCAGTTTGCTTAATTTTGCTTGCGCTGGAGAATATGATGCATTTCCTGGGGGAGTCCAAGTTTGCTTAATTTTGCTTGCGTTGGAGAATATGATGTGTTTCCCGAGTGAGTCCCAGTTTATATGGTCTCTTGGCGTCTTCGGATTTTTTTATGATGGCGATCATTCCCTGTTCGTGTATCTGGGAGAATGCTCATGCTTCTATTCCATTTAGAAAATAGTCAGTTAAACCAAATGAAATCGTTCGTTACCTCGATTTGATCGGTCGGCGAGTGGAGAGGAGTGGCCACGTTCACTCCTCTGGTTATGCTTTTAGTGGCTGCTACCAGTTTGGCAATGCCGTCTGCTTCGATATCCAGTGCTCGAGAGATTTGATCGAGTTGGCATTCGCCGGACTCGGGTAACGGCTTGCGGATCTCGGTGTGGTATTCTTGCAATATTTGTTTCTTGATTTGAAAAGTCTCTGTGACTTGATTGACAACTAACACTCCGAAATATATCCATGTTTGATTGTTTCAAAGTTGTAGAGTGGCCGCAGAACCAAACGCAATACAATCCGATGAGAAAGCCGCCAATCTTGGTGCCTTTTTAATAAACTTTTACCTTATATAAAAAAAAAGTTAACTAGGTAGATGTAAATGTATACTAGCTGTAAGCTTTCTTGCTCGCTAGTTAGGTGAGAAAATAAGTAGTGGAGGCATCTGCATAGGTAGGATAAGCCGTAACTGAGTAGAGTGTCACTGTTTGTTTGTTTGGTTGGTTTCGTATGCAGCTCTAAATGGGCCATAAGAGAATTTGATATATCAGCAGTCTATGTAAAACTCATTTGTGTACTATTCATATACTTGGTAAACTCAAGGCCGAATATAATGGCCCTTCAAACTTGGTGCGGGGTGTCAGTTAGACACCTTAACTTTGTAGAGGTAGATAGGACCTCAACTAAAACTTTTATTATTTCAGAGAAATCAAATCAAATAAGCAAAAAGATAAGTCAAGTCAACAGGAAAAAAGGTGAGATATTACGATCAAAATCAGGAGCAGATTCTTGCTTTGTCTCGTTTATAGAGAATAATATTTAATAATGTAATATTATATTTGGAAGAAATGGTTGGTTATAAGAAGTCTTGCTAGGGTTAGAACACTGTAGTAGGAGTACTTTTCCATTCCCTCCATTTACAGTAACAAGCATGGATTAAAGGGAGTAGAATTGAAAAATACGAATGATTAGGTTTAAGATATCACTCATCTGGATTGAATATATTATCCATATATTTTTTAGAGATCTAGAGAAAACTAGAATCTTAACTAGAAAATCCCCACAGACGGCGCCAAATTGTTTGACTCAAAAGATATTGAAACCTTTTTGAACAAATCAATCAAAGAAAATGAAGGGTAAATCCTAGTTAAGGATAATTAACTCTAGATCCGAGATGAATAATATGAATAGAAAAACATAGCCGAGTATAAATGTTGACAGTGATTATGGCCAGATTTAATAGCATAAAGAAAGATGCATTAAATAACATTAAGTGGCAATAAAATATAAATAAAGGAAAAGATTCACCCAATCTTGAGTGACACGGATCTTCTTTCATTTGATAAAGATAAATGATAGACAAATACAAGAACCTTAGGACGACCCTTGTTGGATCTGATGACGGTATGGGATCATAGATCATCCCATCTCTTTAGAGAGATGTGTTTACATATATTCTAGAGAGAGGGAGAAGGAAAGAGCCAGAGAGCTCCCCCGGGAAGTCCTCCCTTCCTGTTTATAAGGGGTATTCCTAGAAAAACCCTAAAAGAAAAGGTACAATTAGAGGGAATATTCAATAGAATATTCCTTTTGAGGATTCCACGGCAGACTAGTTGTTTTATCACTGCCCGACCTCAGTTTGTCCGACGTTGGCCTGTCCGACCTTAGCTTTATTGATGACTGTCCGACTTCGGCCTTACGTCTCCGCGTGCCGAATTTTTCTGATCTAATTTTGACCCATAAAGATATATATATATATCCTTCTCGTTTAATTTTTTTGATCATATAGGAGTTATACTTCACTCTAATTACAGAACGTCGACATTAAACGTCTATTTCAAATGTAGCTAAAATTTCTACGTACCTACTAGGCTACTACTTATACTGATTGTTGTCAAATGCGATCATTATCTTTATATTCTATAACCTGCCAATTTCATATGAATATTTTCGTGGAAGAGAGTGATATGTGAATCGGATTATATAAAATCAGGCGTTAGTTGTTACCTGGGAAATCATGCACCATTCTTATAATTCTTAATACAAAGAATCAAACGTTCCATAAAAATTAATATTTAAATTTTAATTCTTACATAACTAATCCTCACATTTCTAATCCCTATATTATAATTTATACATTTAAATTATTGCCCAACCAAACAATGTTAATAAACCAAAATCTAACTTAAGCCAAATTATTTTCGGAATAGAATCGGTTATTTATGTAGTATTTTACCCATATAATAACTTTTACCTATATCACTCATTTTTATAATTTTTTGTAAAAGTACCTCTTTATAACAAGCATAAAATACTAATAGATTCATTACCTATAAAAAAGATGAAGCAATGGTGGCCTGGTAAAAAGAATTGTTGATTCACTGATGGCGTAATGTTTTTCGGATTAAGGAATTCTTATTTACTTTTAAAAGAAAAGGATTGAAGAAGAAGAGAGAAGTTTGAACAATTATTTAGAGAATGTTTTTTAACAGAATCAAGCATGCATGAAAATCAGAGCTAATTATTCATAGCCTTGAAATTTTTGTTTTGCACTCCTGTTTTTAAAGAGAAAATACAAAATTCAGCATCTTCCTCACAATAGAAAATTAAAATATGTAGCTTCTACAACAATTCAAAATCTTTTGTTTTTTTTCCCTAGAAGCTTAGTAGGCTAATTCATGAATTGAATTAAATGGGGCCTTATAATTTAACTAATTTAGACTTAATTAAATGAAGATTCACGCTCTTTAAATATCCTATCAGAAAAAGAGAGTGAATTCTTAGACCCACAAGTAACGGGAAATAAAGACCAGCAGTATATCCAATATATGGAGTTATTACAATAAAAATGTGCAGCGCGGGCATCCTTCTAGTTCAAAGTTCGTTATAATAATCAAATTGAAATAGACAAAAATTGATCTGCCATATTCAACCGTTAAAACTTTAAACTCGACTGACCATTTTTTACATTGTGCATCTTTAAAAGCAAAATTAACATGCTTAAAAATAAATAGTATTAACATTCGACACCATTTTAGATTAGACGGAAAATGATCAATGAAAGGAAAAGTTGTTAACATTCCAAATTGTAAATCATGAGTCAAGTATTTCAAATGGACGGGCAATATAATTATTTGAAAATGAAAGTTGCTAGCATACTGGTTTTGTTGTGTGTGTGTGAGAGAGTTCTAACAATATCGTTAATTTCCATCTTTATCTAAGTAACTGATTGATGCACGAAATAAGAAGGAACTATCATCAACTAAAATAGTCTTATTTTATTGGAGGGGAGAGGGGCTCTTGTGTTACGAGGGACTGGTTTGTTACTAGTGAGGAACCAACATTTCAGTTATCCACTCAACTTTTGGTGTGACAGAGATAAAGCCCAAAAATTAAACAAGATAAAAAATTTATAAAATCATACTAATGAAAATTTAGAAGGAATAAAAAGGAAAGAGAAAAAAGGCGAAGATTCTGGACCTTCGGGAACTTCAAACATGCATGAAGATGAGAGCTAATTACTCATAGCCTTGAAACAGATGTAGACATTCTTTTACATCCAAATGAACTTTATTATAGGCACTAGAATCGCAAAACATTACACAGTGCAAAAACTTGGAAAATAAAGAGTAACTAACTAGTACGAACATGAAACTAAATGAAGCGTGAAATCTAGGAACATTACGTGAGTGCAAAACAGGAACGGACAGATCTATTATGCAAAAAAGGAAATAGTGCATGAACAGATGAAGATCTACGTACTACCATGATCAAGGTTATCTTAGCTTCCTTGGGGAGCCATGGATAAACCATCCGAGCGACGTTGCGGAGCAGCAGAGGTTCTCCAGATAAGGCTTTTCTCACATCTTCAACAACAATGTAAATCTGAAGGAGGGTGACGCTACCGAGAAAGATAGCCAAAAAGAAGGCAAACACAATAACCCCAGTTGATACATGGTCGGTCGTGGAGTTTTTGTGTAAATAATGCCTTACCAAAAATGTTATTGGCCAAGAGGAAATAGCACCAGTGAATGTTGCACATCCTGCATATATATTTGTAAGGGAAGTTGTAAATGATATTACCAATGATGGATGGTTGGTCCATTTTATACACGCTAAAAATTGAAATGAGCCACCCGCAACTGCTCTCTAAGATTCTATAACAAACTTTCTGGATTAACTCACTTGCATGCCCACGGCGCGTGATATTTTGCCATTTCCCATAGGCATGGTGATGAGGAGAATAATCCACGTCAGCATAAAGCTTTCATATTCCAGGTTTCTTTTTTAATTTTACAAAATTTATTAAAAGTCTCTCCAATGAAATCTATTTATTTTGATATATTGTTTTAATTATTATAAAATAATAAATATCTAATAGTTGAGTAAGACTGTTATAGAAATATAATTTTACAAAGAATATATTGTTATAATGATTGTGTGTTGTTATTATAAGTAAAAGCACATAAAATGGCCGAATTATAGTGTAAAAAAAGCTCGATCGATTTTCCGCAATTGAATTCACTTCTGCCTTGGGATTTTTGAATCAAAACTTATCGGTAATTCATGTCACTTTAATTTTAGTATTCTTTTACCATAATTATCATTGATTTTTTCTTACTATATTTTGCCAACATTGCGGGTTATTCAATTGAAGAATATATATTCTAAGGATTTAAGGATGTTCCATAATTTTTATAGCGTAAAAAAAACCAAAAATTAGAAGGAATAAGGAGAATACAATTAGAAGAATATATATTCTAAATATTTACGGATGTGCAATGATTTTTATAGTGTAAAAAGCCACTTTAATGTCACTTTAAGTTTAGGGTTCTTTCATTAAAATCACCCAGAAATTAATGTCATTTATGATTTAGTATTCTTTTACCAAAATTATCATAAGATACAAAGCGATTTTTGAATTTTCTAGAATTTTAGAACCAAAATTATTTAAAATAAGAAAGAGTTGAACACTTCTATAAAAGAGCCACTTTTTCACATTCTTTATCATAAACTCTTGATAGTATCTGTATACGGGTAAAACTGAGCCCACTGCATGACTCGACTTTCCGGTGAGCCAAATGAAGTAGGAACGTGATCGTAGTGTATCAGAGTCAAAGCGAAGAACCTCTCGTATCGGGGCGCGGGCAAAACACCTACCCTCTGAGATATCAGGGGCATATCCCCTGGGTTCGATTTAAGGATCGAGGCTTCGAAGAGCATTAATAAACAGATGCGCACGACTAACAAAGGGCTGTGATGTCTTTACTTGACCAGATATCACGGTGTGAATCTCGGCCCGTATCGGCGAAAATCAGTGATTAGCAAAACGGAAGATTTTTACCTTTTTTAGAATTGTACTTAGGGTAAGACTCCACTACTATATAAAGGGGAGTCTGACTATTCATTAGGCACTTTTTTTAACATGCACATCAAGGCAATACACTGTTATTTTTTCTTACTTTTGTTCATTAATTTCTCTATTACTATGAGCCCGAGACCGAAGGCAGACACTTCATTAAGCTATTGTCGAGTCCGGGATCACTCCCGCTATTGGTTTGCCAATTTATTACGTCATTTATTTATATAATCTAACGCTATTAGTCATTTGGATTGAATTAATCCACATATCCTTAAAACCACTTATAAATTCAATTGTTATCCGCTTTTTAGGGTAAACAGTTTGGCGTCCACCGTCGGGCTAAGGATAATAGTAGCAATTTGATACAAATTTCCGTAACGCACTTTGCTTTACTCTTGTTCTTTGAGATTTTAATTTCAGGTAAATTTTATAATGTCAAACTCTCAATCTGCTCACTTGAACATTGGTGCTGACTTTGGCCACCAAGGCGAGAACAACAATATAATGCCCAGCAACAAGGTTCCCCCTGTTAACCCTAACGGAGCCCTGGCCGCGGACCCTATCGACGTCAACTCCCATGTGGCCATCGATGCTAACTTGCCCACCGACCTAGAAAACACCGTTCGTGGAGGAATCATGTTGGTAGCTAGAGGTACGCACGATTGTGAAAGCGACGGGTGATCTCGCCCAAATCACACCTCAAATTGGGGTTGTGAAGCGATTGATTGCAATAATAATTACCCAACTAGGAGTCGGGATCGAATCCACAGGGAACGTAGATGGGATTAGTGGTATATATTTGGACTAAGCGCGTAAAGTGTCTAAGTTGCACTTCACAAACTTTGTTTTGATTCTACTTCAAAATTATGCTACGGTTTGCAATTATAAAATATGAAACTAGAGAATAATATTTTTGTGGTTGTTTTTTCAATATGTAAAAGGTCTAGGATGTGACTTCCACCTAGGTATTTACCTAACGGGCTGAGGGCTCTAGAGGGAGTTTCATTAGTCGGGGTGTATTATATCAATCGACACATAATTACCCACTCAATACCTCTCGATAAGAGTGTGATTTTGCCCAATTTGGCTTTCTCAAGCCTAAATGGTTATTGTACAAAATAATTGATAAATGATCAAGTCGGGTCTTACTATCTCTAAGTTCAACCCTTTAATTGGGACTATCAATTTCTTGAGTTCTCGTTAGCCAAGTTTTCCTAGACTAAGTCTCTCTTTCTCAAGTAGAGACTAAGTCAAATAAATTTGAATCAGTGTTTGCAACCATCAATTCTACAGTTAAAGCAAGAACTAGGCTAAATATTACACACGACCATAAACAAGCCCTAAATCAAACACCCATTAGGTACCCACACTAGGGTTAGGTCATAACTCTAGCTAGAAATTTAGCTACTCATAGTGGGTAATGAAGAAAATAGAGAAGAAATGATACTCATATTGAAAGATTAAAAGACACAAATCCAATGTTTAATCACTAAAATTGCCAAACCAGTAAAGAAAAATGACTACAGATGTTTGGATATTCAAAACTTGACCAAAATTCATCAAAAAAGAATATTTATACATAGCTAGAAATTTCGGACAAAAATACCATTTCGGAGGTTCTACGGCTGCACAATTCCATTTGCGGTTCGCACTTCTTCTTCAGTCTTGGCAAGAGATTGGTCTGGGCCGCATAATTTTGGATTGCGGCCGCATGTTGATTGTTATGCGGTCCGCACAATAGTGAGTGCGACCGCACAGGCCCTTTCTACGGACCGCACAATTCTAAATGCGGTTGCATGGCTGACTTCTACGGCCTCACAATAATTGTGCGGTCCACATATCCTTGAGGCTTGAACTAGGACTTTTCTGATCTTGAACTCTAACATGGATTCTGCATCCACACAATAATTGTGCGGCCCGCTTATTGCTCTTGGGCACTGTTGGATTTCCTTTGCATTCTACGGCTACATAAGGAATTCTGCGGTCCGCACATTAACCCATTTTCCTGATTTTTGTCCTTGAGTCCATATTACTCCCTTTTTAGTTGGATTTTATCTTTGTGGCTCATTTTCTAATACTCCTACATTTAAGTACATTTCATCAGTTTCGGAAATACAATTAAGCACTTTTGGACTAAAATAAAAGTAAAAAGGCACTAATAAGTAGTCAAAATCCCCACTTATCAACTCCCCCAAACTTAAGCTTTTGCTTGTCCTCAAGCAGTTAATATAGTTCCCACCTCCACAAACTAATAGGTTTTCCAACTATGCTAAGGTGAGTCAAACACACATCAATTGGGACCAACAATTACTGATGACGTCCAAATCCACTACTAAAAAGTAAATAATTTACCCAAATATGAGTCGGGCTCGAATCCCACAAAGAACAATATGTAGGTGGGTAGGAATGTAAGAGAATTATCACTTGTTATGCAATTCCAAACACTAAGAAGGGTGATTGAGAAAATATTATAGCTAATTGCGAAAATGTAAACTAACCTAGAAAGCAAGTAAAATAATGGCTACAAGTATGGATACACAGGGAATTACACTCAAGTAACGATCTAATGTATTTCACGATTTTACAAATATGAGCGAGTTTATGTTAATTAGCCTCGGATAATAATTCCAATTAGCTTCTTTCGAAGACTAACAAGACCTTCTAATTGAATTATCCCTAAAACAATTAAGAGATTAAGCACACTCGATTATGACTACAAGTAGTTCAATCCTATCCCTAGGTAGAATCTACAAAATGAGGGTTAAAACCTCATGTTCTTGTTAATTAATCTTTCCCAACCCCGAATAATATTTCCCAAAATTAACTCAAAGTTAATGGGCGAGTCCTAGAGTTAGCTAATCCCTTTGTAAACATTAAAGAACAAGAATAATTAAAGAAATAAAAACTCACTTTATAATAAATAAAAATCATTCAACACATACGCACAACAAGATATTTAATCCACACTTTAAACATGAATATTTCCATAAACAAGTTCAAGTGTTGACATAAATACTACACACTTAGATATACAATACAAAGTAAGGAAATGTAGAAATGAGCATAAATGAGCAAGAAATTCTCAACCAAAAGCTTCAAATCTTCAAGACCCAAGTATGTGTGCAAGAACCCTAACTTCTAAAACTTGTTCTCTCTAGTCTAAAGACTAAAAATTAAGCCAAAGATATTTTACAAATGAGCTGGTTTGGGGTCAAAATCGTGAAATTCCAAAATTTCCTAGTTTTTCCGCCCAGTTTCTTCTCCGCATTCGCGATAAATACTTCGCATTCGCGAAGGTTTGTTTCCTTCAGCTTAGCGTTCGCGATTGTCACTTCGCATTTGCGAATGTTTGAGTTTTGCTGCTTCGCATTCGCGAAGGTTTGGCTTCCTATTTCTTCGTGTTAGCGTTACACCATCGCTTTTGCGAAGGGTAAATCACTGGGCAGACTTCTATTGTCCATTTTATCTCCTTTTTGACTCGTTGTCACTTGGTTTCTTCATTATCACTTCTAAATCACATACAACCTGCAAAATAGAAGTAAATGACATTAAACACACGATTTTATCAACCAAATATAGAAAAAATCTAAGTTTAAAGACGAGATAAGTTGGTAAAATCTCCACTTATCAATTACCCACAACTCTTATGAATTATCAACAAGGCAATGATTTGACTTTTTAAGCATAATAGTTCTAATATGACACTAGAGCATCAAGAGTTGACTTTATTCATTAAGGAAACTCGCTCTTTCATGTAGGTTATTGTGGATCTCAAACTCCTCCTCCTCTACTATCCGTTAGCATATCTCACTTAAGAATGTAGCACTCAATTCAAGAATTTGAGAAAGTTCGCTCATCTCTCTTAAAATAATGTCACAAGTACGACTCTAGGTACCATATGCTTGCCCTTCATGTAAATTACCACTAATGCAAGTTCACTGTCACGACCCCAAAACTGACCCAGTCATGATAGCGCCTATCATGAAACTATGCCAGTCGACACATTTCCAAAATAATCCACATCTCATTTAAAACTTAAGTAAAATTATTTTTCAACTGAAATCCGGTAAAAGATATAAAGTTAAAATCAAACAAAGCGGAAAAATACAAGCCCGACCTCGGGTGTCACTAAGTCATGAGCAATGCTACAATAGTTCCGAAACAAGACAAGACCAAAATAGTCTGGAAATAGTAACAATGTACTAGTAGGAAGATAGAGAAGGAGAAAAGCGGAACTGCGATCGCCAGGCAGCTACCTCGCTATCTCTGTGAAGTTCGCGACTGGAATTGTCAACAGTCGCTACCGTGTCCTAAGATACCTGGATCTGCACACAAGGTGCATGGGGTAGCGTGAGTACACCAACTCAGTAAGTAACAAGTCCAAACTATAGACTGACAGGTAGTGACGAACCAAAACCTCAATAGGTAATACAATTAAACTGTACCGTAAAGTAGGCAAGCTTGTAGTTCAAGTATTCAACTCAACAGTATATAAATACAATTTGAATAGTGTGGAGTATAAAGCTCAGCAAAACTCTACGTACCAAGGCACAAAAGGCATGAAAAATGTATCATGTACCTCCACTTTCAAGTCCTCAACCATTTGGTACTGTATATGGCAATCCGGTTCAGGTAAGATCCATCACGGAATATATATATACATCACTGACCTCAATCATCCAGTACTAAGGAAGGCAATTCCAGCCCTATGGAGAAGATCCATCTCTAGGTATAAATACTTCGCACAAGATCCATGTCCAGGGAAGATCCATCACTCAATAACATCAACTACACTCACTGGGGGTGTATAGACTCCAGAGGTGTTCTTTTCAGCCCAATCGCTATAACAAGACAACGAAGGCATAATTAATATCCCGATGCGGCGTGCAGCCCAATCCCATACTCTCACTCAATATGAGGCTCTAGGCCTCACTCAGTCATCCCTCTCTAGTCTCACACAGAGGCTCAAAACGCCATGATACTAGCCTAAAACAATAATATGATGTGCCAAATAACAATAATCGAGACTGAGACATGATATAATATGCATGAACAAGACCGAGTACAGAATATCAATGAAGATAATGATATGACAACAAGAAACGACCTCTTGGGTCTCAACAGTATCGGCGTGAAGCCTAAACATGATAATTAACATGATTTACAGCTCATTAACTTGATCACACGATCTCAACACAGATATCAGTAAGAAAGAGTCACTAAGCGGTGCCATGGAATGATCAACCACAATTCTCACGGTGCACGCCCACACGCCCGTCACTTGGCATTTGCGTCACCTCAATAGTAATCATAGAATGCATAGTTTGGGGTTTCGAACCCTTATAACAAAGTTTGAAAGTGTTATTTACCTCAAACCAAGCCAAAACTCTAGCCCGCGATGCCCTTGCCTCTCGATTCGGCCTCTAAATGCTCTGAATCTAGCCAAAATCAGTATATTATCATCAATATACGCTAAAGGAATGAAACCCATACGAAAATTATCAAATTAGACAAAACTCCCGAATTTGGCTCAATACGGCCCCCGGGCCCACATCTCGGCATCCGTTAAAAATCACAAAACTAGAAAGCACATTCACTCGCGAGTCTACCCATATCAAATTTACCAAATCCGACATCAAATGGTCCTCCAAATCCCTAAAATCACTCTCTAAACTTTCTTCCATTTCCCCCCAATTTTCACCCCAAATTCCCAAATTAAATGATAAAAATCAAGACATAATCATGGAATTTAACCAAATTTGAGTCAATAACACTTACCCCAATCAATCCTCTAAAAATCCCCTCCAAAATCGCCTTCTCCTGAGCTCTCTAATGAATTTTGAAATTATGGACTAAGACCCTCATTTTTGAACTTAAACATTCTGCCCAGACATTTCCTTCTTCGCGAACACGACTGTTCTCTCGCGTTCGCGTAGACTAACTCAGACTGCCTCTCTGCTTTACTCTTCGCGAACGCGACATCTTATTTGCGAACGTGATGCTTTACCAGCTCATACCTTTGCAAATGCGACCCTCACCTCGCGAGCGCGTAGACCAAGGACCTAGGGTCCCCAATTGCCTCGCTCCTCTTCGCGAACGCGACTCCTCTCACGCGTTTGCGATGCACACACTGACATACCCTTCACGTTCGCATCCTCTCCTTCGCGAATGTAAAGAACAAAATTCACCATCTCAAAAAACACTTCTCGTGTTCACGAACACGATGAACAACCTTCTACAACAGAAAAACCAGCAAAATCTGCTAACTCTCAAAACCAAGAATTGGTCCGTTAACCTCCCAAAACTCACCCGAGGCCCTCGGGACCTCAACCAAACATGCCAACACATCCCATAACATCATTCAGACTTAGTCGAGCCTTCGAATCACTCAAAACAACACCAAACACCAAATCAACCTGGGATTCAAGCCTAAGAACTTAGAAACTTTCAAATTCCACAAACAACGCCGAAACCTATCAAATCACCTCCGAAGGACCTGAAATTTTGCACACATGTCACAAAATGACACTATGTACCTACTCCAATTTCTGAAATTCCATTCCGACCCCGATATCAAGATTTCCAATGCCGACCGAAAACCGCCAAATTTCCAATTTCGCCAATTCAAGCCTAAATCTACCACGGGCCTCCAAGTTACGTTCTGAACACGCTCATATGCCCAAAATCACCTAACGGAGCTATCCGAACCATCATAATTCATATCCAAGACCTTTTACACATAAGTCAACATCTAGTTGACTTTTCCAACTTAAGCTTTCTCAAAAGAGGCTAAGTGTCTCATTCCTTTCCAAAACCACTCCAAACCCGAACCAACCAACCCAATACCAAATAATACAGCTGAAAAACACATAACGAAGCAGAAATGGGAAAACGGGGCTAAAATTCATAAAATAATCGACCAGATCGTTACATCCTCCCCTTTTTAAACAAACGTTCATCCTCGAACGAGTCAAGAAACATACCTGAAGCCTCAAACAGGTGTGGATATCTGCTCCGCATCTCCCGCTCAGTCTCCCAAGTAGCCTCCTCTACGGGCCGGCCTCTGCGCTGCACTTTCATTGCTGCTATATCCTTTGATCTCAACTTTCGGACCTGCCACTCCAAAATAGCCACGGGCTCCACATCATAAGTCAAATCACCATCTAACTGAACCTTGCTAAAATCCAAAACACGAGACGGGTCGCCAATATACTTTCGAAGCATAGAAACATGAAATACCGGGAGCACACCCGACAAGCTAGGTGGCAAAGCAAGCTCATAAGCCACCTCCCCAATCCTCTGAAGCACCTCAAAAGGCCCAATGAACTGAGGACTAAATTTACCCCTCTTCCCAAATCTCATAACACCCTTCATAGGTGAAACCTTCAGTAGAACCTTTTCCCTAACCATATGAGACACATCTCGAACCTTCCTGTCAGCATAACTCTTTTGTCTTGATCGCGCCGTACGAAGCCGCTCCGTAATCACTTTCACCTTGTCCAAAGCATCCTGTACCAAGTTTGTACCCAAAAGCCTAGCCTCTCCCGGCTCAAACCAACCAACTGGAGATCTACACCGTCTACTATATAAAGCCTCATATGGAGCCATCTGAATACTTGACTGATAACTGTTGTTGTAAGCAAACTCTACGAGCGGTAGAAATTGGTCCCATGAGCCCCCAAAATCAATGACACAAGCGCACAACATATCCTCCAATATCTAAATAGTATGCTCGGACTGGCCGTCCGTCTGAGGGTGAAAAGTTGTGCTCAACTCAACCCGAGTACCCAACTCTCACTGCACAACTCTCCAAAACTGCAATGTGAACTGAGTACCTCTATCTGAAATGATGGAAACTAGGACACCATGCAGGCGAACAATCTCTCGGATATAAATCTCAGCTAACCGCTTTAAAGAATAGGTAGTACACACAAGAATGAAGTTGCACAGACTTGGTCAGCCGATCCACAATCACCCAAATAACATCAAACTTCCTCAAGGTCCGTGGGAGTCCAACTATGAAATCCATGATAATCCACTCCCATTTCTACTCTGGAATATCCATCTGCTGAAGCAAGCCACCCGGTCTCTGATGCTCATACTTCACCTGCTGACAATTGAGGCACTGAGCTACAAATCCCACTATGTATTTCTTCATTCTCCTCCACCAGTAGTTCTATCTCAAATCATGATACATCTTCGCGGTACCCGGCTGGATGGAACACCGCGAGCTGTGGGCCTCTTCCAGAATTAACTCCCAAAGCCCATCCACATTGGGCACATATATCCGATCTTGCATCCTCAATACTCCGTCATCACCAATAGTCACATCTCTAGCATCATCGTGCTTAACTTTGTCCTTGAGGACAAGCAAATGAGGATCATCATACTAGCACTCTCTGATACGATCAAATAAGGAAGACAAGAAACCACACAAGCTAAGATCTGACTGGGCTCTGAAATATCTAACCTCACAAACTGATTGGCCAAAGCCTGAACATCAACTGCAAGAGGCTTCTCCCCAATAGGAATAAATGCAAGACTGCCCATACTCATCGCCTTCCTACTCAAAGCAACGATCACTACATTGGCCTTCCCTGTATGGTACACGATAGTAATATCATAGTCCTTTAGTAGCTTCAACCATCTCCGCTGCCTCAAATTGAGATCTTTCTGATTGAACAAGTGCTGGAGGCTACGATGATCAGTAAACACCTCACAAGACACACCATAGAGATAATTCCTCCAAATCTTCAATGCATGAACAATGGCAGCCAACTCCAAATCATGAACAAGGTAGTTCTTCTCATGGGGCTTCAACTGATGAGAAGCATAAGCCATCACTCTACCCTCCTGCATCAACACACACCCGATACCAACTCTAGAAGCATTACAATATACTATATATGGACCTGAAGCTGACGACAACACTAACACTAGAGCTGTAGTCAAGGCAGCCTTGAGCTTCTGAAAGTTCGCCTCACACTCATCCGACCACCTAAAAGGAGCACCCTTTTGAGTCAATTTGGTCAAGGGTGATGATATAAATGAAAATCCCTGAACAAACCGACGGTAATAACCCACCAAACCAAGAAAGTTGCGAATCTCTGTAGTTGAGGACGGTCTAGGCCAACTCTAGACCGCCTCTATCTTCTTCGGATCAACCTGAATAACCTCGCTGGACACTACGTGCCCAAGAAGGCCACTGAACTGAGCCAAAACTCACACTTAGAGAACTTTGCATAAAGCTTCTCCTCTCTCAAGCGCTGTAACACAACTCTCAAATGCTCGGTGTGCTCCTCCTGACTACGCGAGTACACCAGAATATCATCAATGAAAACAATCACAAATGAGTCAAGATAAGGCCAAAACATGCTATTCATTAGATGCATGAATGTTTCTGGGGCATTGGTTAGCCCAAATGACATCACAAGGAACTCATAATGACCGTATCGGGTCCTGAAAGCTATCTTAAGAATGTCTGAGTCCCTGATCTTCAACTGGTAATGCCCTGAACAGAGATCAATCTTGGAGAACACTCTCACTCCCTTGAAGCTGGTCAAATAAATCATCAATACAAGGCAAATGATACTTGTTCTTGATCGTGACTTTGTTCAACAGCCTGTAATCAATGCACATCCTCATCGTGCCATCCTTCTTCTTTACAAATAGAACGGTCACAGTCCAAGGCGACACACTAGGCCGAATAAACCCCTTATCAAGGAGTTTCTGAAGCTGCTCCTTCAACTCTACCGGTGCCATACGATACGATGGAATAGAAACGGGCTAATTGCCCGACACCAAATCAATACCAAAGTCAATATCCCTATCCGGTGGCATGCCCGGCAGGTCTGCAGGAAACACATCCAGAAAGTCCCTCACTACCGGAACTAAATCAATGGTAGGAGTCTCTGCACTAACATCCCTCATAAAGGCCAAATAATAAATAAACCCTTCTCAACCATCCGTTGGGCCTTCAAAAATGAAATCACTCTACTAGGAACAAAATCCGTCGAACCTCGCCACTCAATCCGTGGAACCCCCGGCATAGCCAATGTCATTGTCTTAGCATGACAGTCCAATATAGCATGACACAAAGATAACCAATACATGCCCAATATCATATCAAAATCAATCATACTAAGCAACAAGAGATCCACTCGAGTATCCAAACCCCCAATAGTCACCACACACGACCGATATACATGGTCCACAACAATAGTATCGCCCACCAGAGTAGATACACGAACAGATAAAACAAGAGATTCATGAGGCGTATCCAAATAATGAGCAAACTATGATGCCACATATGAAAAAGTGGAACCGGAGTCAAATAATACAGAGGCATTTCTATGGCATACAGAGATAATACCAATAATCATAGTATTTGAAGCAATTGCATATGTTATGCCTGAGAGTGCATTAAAACGGGCCTGACCACCATCTGATCGACCTCCCCTCTAGAGCGACCCCTAGCTGGATGGACGGGTGGGGAAGTAACTAGTGCTGAAGCCGAAGGCTGACTCCTCTGATGGAATGAACCTCCTGTAAGATGGGGAGAGAACCTCTTGATATGACCCAAATCTCCACACTCAAAGCAACCTCTCCCAGCAAATGGCGTTGGGGACTGAAGGAAGCCCTTAGCACCGGGATACCCACTAGAAGAACCAGGCATAGATGAGCCCTAAACTGATGGTGCATGAGTCGAACTCTGAGTTGGAAGGACACTGAGAGATAAGTGACCCTGATGTGAATTGTGAGAACCATGGTCGGTAGCACGTGTCCTCACCATTTGTGAGAGAATAAAATAAAAGAAGTTTAGTACCAGAATCAACAGATTCGCACGACAAGAATTCAAGAATGTTAAATTTTTCCTAAAGGTTTTGCAGCCTCCCGAAGATAAGTACAGATGTCTCCGTACCGATCCACGAGACTCTACTAACCTGCTCATGACCCGTGAGAACTATGTAACCTAGGTTCTGATACCAACTTGTCACGACCCCAAAATTGACCCGGTCGTGATGGAGCCTATCGTGAAACTAGGCCAGCCAACACATTTACAAAATAATCCATATTTCATTTAAAACTTAAGTAAAACCATTTTTCAACTGAAATTCGATAAAAGATATAAAGTCAAAATCGAACGAAGCGGAAAAATACAAGCCCGACCTCGGGTGTCACTAAGTTATGAGCAATGCTACAATAGTTCCAAAACAAGACAAGACCAAAATAGTCTGGAAATAACAACAATGTACTATAGGAAGATAGAAAAGGAGAAAAGTGGAACTGCGATCGCTAGGCAGGCACCTCGCTATCTCCGTGAAGTTTGCGACTGGAATAGTCAACAATCGCCACTGTGTCCTAGGATATCTGGATCTGCACACAAGGTGCAGGGAGTAACGTGAGTACACTAACTCAATAAGTAACAAGCCCAAACTATGGATTGACAAGTAGTGACGAATCAAAACCTAAACAGGTAATACAATTAAACTGTACTGTAAAGTAGGCATGTTTGTAGTCAAGTATTCAACTTAACAGTATATAAATACAATTTGAACAGTGTGGAGTATAAAGCTCAGCAAAACTCTACGTACCAATGCACAGAAGGCATGAAAAATGTACCACGTACCTCCACTCTCAAGTCCTCAACCACTCGGTACTGTATATGGCCATCCGGCCTAGGGAAGATCCATCCTGGAATATATATATACATCACTGACCGCAGTCATCTAGTACCGAGGAAGGCCATTCTAGCCCTATGGAGAAGATCCATCTCCAGGTATAAATACATCGAAAAAGATCCATGTCCAGGGAAGATCCATCCCTCAATAATATCAACTTCGCTCACTGGGGGTGTATAGACTCCGGAGGGGCTCCTTTCAGCCTAAGCGCTATAACAAGCTAACAAAGGCATATCAATATTCCACTGCGGCATGCAACCCGATCCCATACTATCACTCAATATCAGGCTCTCGGCCTCACTCAGTCATCCCTCTCTAGTCTCATACACACAAGCTCAAAATGCCATGATACTAGCCTGAAATAATGATATGATATGCAAAATAATAATAATCGAGACTGAGACATGATATAATATGCATGAACAGGACTGAGCACAAAATATCAATGAAGCTAATGATATGACAACAAGAAATGACCTCTCGGGTCTCAACAGTATCGACGTGAAGCCTAAACATGATAATTAGCATGATTTACAGCTCATTAACTTGATCACATGATCTCAACACAAATATCAGCAAGAAAGGGTCACTAAGCGGTGTCATGGAATGATCGAGTCTGTAATTCTCATGGTGCACACCTTGTGTCACCTCAATAGCAATCATAGAACATATAGTTTGGGGTTTCGAACCCTCAGATCCAAGTTTGGAAGCGTTACTTACCTCAAACCAAGCCAAAATTCTAGCCCGTGATGCCCTTGCCTCTCGATTTGACCTCCAAATGCTCTAAATCTAACCAAAATCAGTATATTATCACTATATGCTAAAGGAATGAAACACATACAAAAATTGTCAAATTAGACCAAAAATCCCAAATATGGCTCAACCCGGCACCGGGCCCACATCTCGAAATCCTATAAATATCACAAAACTAGAAAGCTCATTCACTCGCAAGTCTACCCATATCAAATTCACCAAAATTCGACATCAAATGGTCCTCCAGATCCCTAAAATCCACTCTCCAAACTTTCTTCCATTTCCCCCCAATTTTCACCCCAAATTCCCAAATTAAATGATAAAAATCAAGACATAATCATGGAATTTAACCAAATTTGAGTGACGAACACTTACCCCAATCAATCCTCTGAAAATCCCCTCCAAAATCGCCTTCTCCCGAGCTCTGTAATGAATTTTGAAATTATGGACTAAAACCCTCATTTTTTAACTTAAACATTATGTCCAGACATTTCCTTCTTCGCGAACGCGACCGTCCTGTCGTGTTTGCGTAGACCAACTCAGACTGCCTCTCCGCTTTACTCTTCGCGAAGACGACATCTGATTTGCGAACGTAATTCTTTACCAGCTCATACCTTTGCAAACGCGACCCTCACCTCGCGAACGCGTAGACCAAGGACCTGGGGTCCCTAACTGCCTCGCTCCTCTTCGCTAACGCGACTCCACTCACGTGTTCGCGATGCACACATTACCCTACCCTTCGCGTTCGCGTCCTCTCCTTCGCGAACACGAAGAAAAAAATTTACCATCTCAGAAAACACTCTTCGCAAATGCGAGACACCGTTCGCGAACGCGATGAACAACCTTCTGCAACAGAAAAACCAGCAAAATCTGCTAACTCTCAAAACTAAGAAATGGTCCGTTAACCTCTCGAAACTCACCCGAGGCCCTTAGGACCTCAACCAAACATGCCAACACATCCCATAACATTATTCAAACTTAGTCGAGCCTTCGAATCACTCAAAACAACACCAAACACCAAATCAACCTGGGATTCAAGCCTTAAAACTTAAATACTTCCAAATTCCACAACCAACGCCGAAACCTATCAAATCACCTTCGAATGACCTAAAATTTTTCACACACGTCACAAATGATACTACGGACCTACTCTAATTTCTAGAATTTCATTCCGACCTCGATATCAAGATTTTTACTGCCGACCAAAAAACGCTAAATTTCCAATTTTGCCAATTCAAGCCTAAATCTACCACGGGCCTCCAAATTACATTCCGAACACGCTCCTAAGCCCAAAATTACCTAACGGAGCTATCCGAACCATCAGAATTCACATCCAAGACCTTCTACACATAATCAACATCCGGTTGACTTTTCCAACTTAAGTTTTCTCAAAAGAGACTAAGTGTCACGTTCCTCTCCAAAACCACTCTAACCCCGAACCAACCAACCCAATACCACATAATACAGCTGAACAACACATAACGAAGCATAGATGGGGGAAATAGGGCTAAAATTCATAAAACGACAGACCGGGTCGTTACATTCACTCGGCTTGAAATCATGTAGTTATTTTTTTGGAATGTAATGAAGGCTTTTGGACTAAGGTAGGGAATGATGGAATGGAATGGGTTCATCTTTCCTTAAGCACTCAATTTTTTTCTCTTTTGTATTCATGTTTTACCGACTCTTTGATTCATTTTCTTTTTCCTTATGGGAACTAGAGAGACTTAACATCACTCTTTCTTGGTTATGATGTTTATTTTCTCCTTCTTTGTTTGCTCCATGATTTGCATCATTGCTTTTCTTTGAATCCCTTCAACTCTTCACTTTATTCACTTTCTTTTTGTATTTTTCTTTGCATTTCCTTTTCTTCATTTCTTTTTTTTTTGTGCCTTGATACCACTTTCAAACTCCTCATCTCTCCCCTCAAACTTATATTTTCGCCAATCATTTCTCAAGAGTATTAAGTAAAGCTCGGGTGCCAAGAGAGGGTCACTATAAAACGAGTAAAGTAACATGGTTATCAAATGAGAAAAGTCTTAGGCTCAAATGAGTTGACTAGGGATAGCAACATTGGTGGGACATGAAAACTTTCAAGCGCGCCAAGGAGAGCCTACAATCACTTCTCAAGCTAAGTAAAACTTAGAGTTTCGCCTAGAAACACATTCGGGGCAAGTTCTAGACCATTCGCATGGGTAATTGGGCTTACAACAAAAATCTTACTTCTCACACAGCTGGATTGTTAAAGAGAATTAGAGTCGAGGGCCTACAACAACCTTATTTAAGATTGTTTAAAAAGAATAAGTCGTGTTTTTATTCCCTACTCCTATAACCAAATAACTAATTTTATTCCTCTACTATGTGTTCGCATTTTTGCCATATCGACAATCGAGATTAAAAGCAGCTGAGGGCCAAGAAGCTTCCACATGTCTCAACATTTTAAGAGACCAAACTATACACTACATATATAAATCTGATATCCCTAACATACCTGTCTGAAACTCAGCTCTTTCCCTTTCTTCTCTTTCCCTTTCTTTCTTTCATTGATCAAAATCTCGATGCCTTACTTCTTCTCTACACTTTTCAAGATTAGATATACTATATGTAAGATTGGATGACACTTTTTCCTCAAAGATTACGTGCATCTATTAAATAATTGGTAACAACCTTTCACAAAAAAAAATATTGTGTCTTGTTCAAAAGGTATATTTGTTACGTTTTTCTTTAAATGGTGTGAATGAGAAATGGAAGAGGCATCTTTTGGATTGCACCTCTCCATATCATCCTTCCTTTGTCTATAAATTTAGAGGCTTGGCCTTAATTTTTACACATGAAAAATCTGAAAACTTCTCTCCTCTTTTCTGCATTGTTGCATTGTTTTCCAAATAAATAAAGTGTCAAGTGTGATTTGCTCTATTGTTGAGTTCATTGAAGTTCTGTAATTTTGATTGTCAGTATTACAGAATAGTTTTTTTCATTCTATCATGGGGGAAGTAATCCATAACCTTGGGCAACAATGAGGGGATTAAATTTCTTAAGGATACACAAGCAACTTGTGCGCTAGAAATTATTTTACGATTTGTTTGTTAGAACTAATGTGTCTTTTTCTTATGATTTTCTGGTTTCGAACACGGATTTCTAACAAGCTTAAGGAATTTATTGCCAACTTTCTTCTGAAATCATCTTTGGGTGTTTTGTCTTGACCATCTTCATGAAAGTTCGTCTAATCTCGTGAAGATATCACTTCAGTTTTCCTTTTTTTTTCCTTTTATTTTAAGTCCATAAATGCAATTCTTCAACGTTGAATTTGGATTTTATGGACCCATTTGTTATTTGCTTTTGCTCCACAACAATTCATATCATCCACAATGACAGTAAACATCTTGCACTTAAACAACATGAGATTAACTTTCAACAAATAGCAACAATAACTTCTCTATTTTTGCTATTGTTTAACCAAAAGTGGAATTTCGGTTAAAGCCTTAATTTAGAAGAACTCGGGTTACTGATAATCAAAGAATGAATAAAGGAAAGTGATTTTGCCAACAATAAGATAATTAGAAGAAAACAAAGTAAACCAATATATCTAGATAATATTTCGTGTCCTTACAAATGATCCATTCTCTTCCTTTTATAGCTATCTCCAAGTTATACGTTATGCCTTTGTCATAATAAGGCCATTATAGATAATTAAAGGCATTAAATGCTACGTTACATAATCATTGGGATTCAATACAGATTCTCTAACGTTTTTAGTATTTAATGCTTATTAAATACTGTATCTATACTCTCTTGTGCTGTCAGATTCATTCTCCTTGATTTTTGAATTAAATAGGTATGAGCGTTGAGTCTTCTGAATAACCGCTCGTGTCTCTTCATGTGTCTCTACTCGTATTTGTTGCAACTCGTACCTCTTTGTCAATCATAACTCTTTGAACAGTCTACGTGTCATGACACGTCATCTTCCAATTACTTTAATATGTAAACTCAATTTTTCCCAATATAGATAGTCCCCCCACTTGTAATTTATTCATCAATTGAATATTTGGGAAGTGAAATTCATTAAAACGGGAATTTTTGTCACCATTAATGCTATAGCAGAATCAACGCTTCATTTGTCACTTCCATTTAATGCTCTTCACGCGTGGCACCCCTTTTATTGGTTCTGCAACTTTGCAGCGCTTTTTAGGGCTTTTTCACGGCTTCGCTAACCACGAAGCGTTAGTTCTCATTATGACTTTTACATCATTGCACCTTTTCTTTTGACGGTTGCTTCACAGTATAAATATAGTTTTCTTCTTTGTCTTTATCACATAAAGTTCACAAAATATTCAGTTCTTGAATCTTTGTTTGCTTCTTCCTCATACTATTATGTCTTCATCAAACCCTAACCCTAGAAGGGTCCCCATAGTTGATAACTTACCTAATGCCCCCAGTAGGAGCAGAAGAAGAGGTAGGCTTCGTAATTTAGGATCTTCATCCTAGCGTGGTTCTTCTCTTCCCTCACCTAGTTCTGGCCCTTCTTCTAGAACTAGAGGTTCTCTTTCACACAGATCTTCTTCTAGAGGTAAGGAATCTTCTGAACGTCTTCGTGAACCTCTAGTAGAGGAGATAGTTCCTGCGGAACTATCTTTCTATAATGACAAAGAATCTCTTAGAAATCAAGTATCTTCCTTAGATCGTGCTGATATCTATCCCACTCAAATCACTGAAGGTTTAATTTCTTTAGTTCGTAGAGACTGCCATTGGAGTCATGACTTTCCTATCATTATTCCCAATCCGAATCAAAGAATTACCTCTTACTTAACTGGTTTTTCCTTTGTCTATACATACCCTTTCACATTAGGATTCAAACCTGCTATTGATCCTGTTATTCTCGAGTTCGGTCGTTTCTTTGATGTTTGCTTAGGTCAAATTGGCCCAATAATATGGAGGGTTGTTGCTTGTTTGAGGCATTTGACCAACATAGCCAGTGTGCCTTTTGCTTCCCCACATCTAATTCATCTTTATTCTCCTAGACTCTTTCGCAATGGTATTTTTACACTAGTAGCCAGGAGCAAAAGAGTTCTAGTTAGCCCTGAAGATGACAAAGACCATGGCTGGTATTAGGAGTGGGCATAAAATCCGAAAAACCTAATTCCGAACCGAACCGAATTAATTCGGTATTTCGATTTTTTCGGTATTTCGGTCTAATTTGGTATTGCAATTTCGGTATTTCGGTACGGTCCTCAGTATTAGAAATTTTAAATTTTGGTATACCGAAATACCGAGTTTTTTAAATACATTTTCTTATTGCCCCATTCCACTGCCCCAGCCCAGCCCAGCCCATCGCCCCTGCCCACTCTAATAATTTTAATTGGAACTTCCCAGCGCCCCAGCCCATCGACCCAGCCCACTCTAAAGATTAGGGCTAATTCATTAGGGACTGGGGTCGAGCAGTACTGATAGTCAGATACTCAGAGTCTCAGATATAGTTGACTGAGTAGGCGATTAGGGCATTAGGCGATTTCCGAGCTCGATTCGATTCCTCAGTCCTCACTCCTCACTCTCACAAATTCCGGGCAAACGAAGACACTACTGTTGCGAACTTGCGATAGTTTCAATTTTCGAAGGTATGCTTCTACTTGCTTTTTTTTTTGTTGTTGACTTGCTTTAGCAGATGAGTTAGACGTGAAGAGGATCCCTTATTTTGTTATTCATTTTTCTTTCTAAAACTAATGTCTTTTTTATATGTGTCAAAAGAAGTACAAAATCTAACTTATTGATCAGTGCAAGGTATACTTGGTAACTCCATTGAGTATGCTAGTTCTTATCAGCGTGCCGAAAGAGTAAAAACCCAAAAAAATAGAGAGTGTGTATGTTCTGAAATTGTGTTTCAAATATTTTAAAGAAAGTTGCTAGCGAAAATGGAAGGAATAAAGATCATTCCTTCCTTGGTGTTTTGAAGAGAAATCCTAGTTTTTCCTGTACCTTATAGTCAGAATATGAGCTCTAATTGACTTGCACGTTCAAGACTTTCTGGGGTTCATTATTTTAGAAACTTTGGTAGCACTTGTAGGGACTAGGGAGAAGCAGAAACATGGTAGTTGAAGCTACTCATAACTAGTTTGAAATAACTAAAAGTGCACTCTCATATTTACATTCTCTCAACATTACTGATAGCAAGGTAGTTAATTTGTTGATTGTTAATTTATGTTTATATTTGTTTAATTTTGTATAGATGGCAGATACAAGTAACCTAAGTGATGTTGGTTCAAGTGAAAGTTTACCTATTAAGGTAGATAGTAACACCAACACCATTGGTACTCAAAATTCTAAGGAAAGGAAAGCCATGCAACCTAGGTCTGACGTTTGGAACCATTTTGATAAATTTGAGGTTAATGGGGTTGGAAAAGCACGGTGTCGATATTGTAAACAAGCTTATGCTGCTAATTCATCTAAGAATGGAACAACAGGATTGAAAAATCATTTGCTTAGATGCAAAGAATACCCACTTAACATTGCTAAAGATAATAGTCAAACAAAGATAAATTTTCAATCTTGCCAAAATGATGAAGGATGGCCTTAATTGAGATGATAGTTATTGATGAACTACCATTTAGCTTTGTAGAAAATGAAGGCTTTATGAAGTTTATGAGAAAAACTCAACCACTATTTCGTCTTCCTTCTCGTAGAACAATAACAAGGGATTGTTATAAAGTTTACGGTGAATTGAGGCAAAATCTAAGAAGTTCTTTTAGAGAAGCACAACCAAAAATTTGCCTCACAACAGACACATGGACTTCATTACAAAGAATAAATTATATGTGTTTGACAACCCACTTTATTGATAGGGATTGGAAGTTGCATAAAAGAATACTAATTTTTTGCCCTATCACTAGTCATAAGGGTGAAGATATGGCTAAAGCTATTAGGGATTGTTTGCTTGAATGGAAATTAGACAAGGTTTTCACTATTACCGGGGACAATGTTTCTTCAAATGATGTCACAGTCAAAGAATTGTCTAAACAGTTAGATATGTGGAAAACTAATATGATGAGTGGTAAACATCTTCATGTGAGATGCATGACTCATATACTAAATCTAATTGTGCAAGATGGTTTGAAAGAACTTGATGCTTCTGTGACACGTGTTAGAAATATTGTGAGGTATGTGAGATCTTCGCCTGCAGGGACCTTAAAGTTTAAACAGTGTTGTGCACATGTAAAGGTAGAATGTACCAAAACATTGTGTTTGGATGTTCCTACTAGGTGGAATTCCACCTATTTGATGTTGGATACGGCACAACACTTTGAAAAGGCCTTTGACAAGTTACATCTTTTTGATGATGGATTTTCTGCTTATCAATGTTCTCATCTTTGTGAAGATGGTAGTAGTGTAGGTCCTCTTGAATCTGATGATTGGGTGAATGTGAGGAATGTGATAGAGTTTCTTGCAAGATTTCACGAGCTAACTAAAAAAGTTTCAGGTTCACGTTATGTCACTTGTAATTCTCATTTTGAGGATGTATCTGAACTTTATTGTCATTTGAAAATGTGTTTAGCTAGTGAGGATGAGCATTTGAGAAAAATGGCTCAGCAAATGCAAGAAAAGTTCAAGAAGTATTGGGGTGAGCCTGAAAAGATGAATAAAATAATTTTTATTGCTTCCATCTTGGATCCACGTAACAAATTTGAATATGTTGAGGGAGCACTTGAAGAACTTTTTGGGGAGGAAAAAGGGAAGAAAATAAATGTTGAGGTGTATGCTTATATGAATTCTTTGTTTGGAGAGTATCTAAAAAAATATTCAACCAAATCTTGTCCTTAATCTCCATCTAGTTCTACTTCATCAAACAACACATCTAATACATCTAGTGGGAGTGTTATAAGTGCATCAAAAATAAGGACTAATCTTAGCTTGAAGAAACGAAAGGAAGACAATGGAAGTGGGGGTGCTAAATCGGAGTTGGATAAATACATTAGTGAAGAACAAGAGCCTTTTAGTGAAGAATTTGATATCTTGAGTTGGTGGAAAACACATGCTCCTAGATTTCCTATTCTTTCGGAGTTGGCTCGTGATGTGTTGGCCATTCCAATTTCTAGTGTGGCGTCGGAATGCGTATTTAGCATTGGTGGCCGTATTCTTGATTCATTTAGGAGTTCATTGACTCCTAAATGTGTGCAAGCTCTTATTTGTGTTCAAGATTGGCTTAGAGAATAGAAGAATCCTATTAGTGTTGAAGAAGACTTGAAGTATCTTGAGGAACTCGAGCTTGGTAAGCTTTAATATTTTGTGCGTATTTTAGTTCAAAATAATATATCATGCTTTTTCATTTGTATGATATATTTGGTCGTATTATCTTTAGATATGGAAAATAATGGAAGCACTACTAGCATTGTTTGATGTATAGTTGCAACTTGCATCTTGAGTGGTAAGTTTAATACTCTATTTGTTTGGTGATATACTTAATACTTTTGCAGTTTTGTTT
Source organism: Nicotiana sylvestris (assembly GCF_000393655.2). Lineage (NCBI taxonomy): Eukaryota > Viridiplantae > Streptophyta > Magnoliopsida > Solanales > Solanaceae > Nicotiana > Nicotiana sylvestris. Next base: position 80,280,867 of record NC_091058.1, read on the forward strand.
TATTATCATCAAAATATAATATTCTAACTTATGATTTATATTTTTTTTAGGTTCAAGTGCAATCATGTCTCCTAAAGTACGCTCCGATATTTGGGAACACTTTGAGGTGAAAGAAGATAATGGACAAGTTCGCAAAGTAGAGTGCAAGCATTGTGGTCAAGTCTATAATGTTAATCCAAAGAGGAATGGAACAATTGGTTTAAGGAAGCATATTAAGCGTTGTCTTGCGCGTCTTCCTGGAATTCGTATTTAAGAATTAAGACTATTTGTTGAGGGATGCCCTCTCTGTTTTTGTTGCACTATGTTTAAGTGTTAAGACTATTAAGACTGTTGTAGTTGGCCAGTTGCACTGTGTTTAAGTGTTAAGACTGTTTTTGTTGCACTGTGTTTAAGTGTTAAGTGTTAAGTTGCGTAATGTGTAGTTGTGTACAGATTCAATTGTGTACTGCGTTAAGTGTTAAGTTGTGTAATGTGCAGTTGGCCAGTTGATTGCACTGTGTTTAAGTTGTTTAATATAGTTGTGTAATGTGTAGTTGTGTACAGATTCAATTTGATTCTTTCAGCTTTCGCTTTTCAATTTGATTCAATTTTGATATACTGGCGTGTAGATTGTAAAGAATTGTTCAGCTTTTGCTTTTCACTTATTCAGTTTTGTATACTTATATATAAGAACAGATTCTTTCACAGTGAAAGTTTCAATTGTGCATGTGCACTGTTAGCAATTTAGCATTGATTATTCATTGATTATTAAACCGAAACTGTACCGAACCAAAATAAGAAATACCGAACCGTACCGAAATATTTTGGTATGGTATTTGGTATACATAATTGATAAACCGAATACCAAAATACCAAACCGAAATTCTTAAATACCGAACCGAAATACCGAATGCCCACCCCTAGCTGGTATGCCAGGTTTGTTGCTGCCCCCACTATTGGTTTAGTGGGTGATGAGAACGTTCCCTTCCCTGAGAAGTGGAATTTTGCACGTGGGTCTTCTAATTTTCTCGTACCTTTTTCTTCAAATTTGTTGATTTTTCTAATTTTACTTTTCTTTTCTAGCAACCATGGGAGTTATGGAAGATGTTCCCAATTTCCGTGATTGGATAGGAAAGTTGTTGAGTATTGCACCAATGGATGGTAGATCTTGGAAGATTCTTTCCCAACATTTTGGTTGGAAAGTAAAAACTCATGGTAAGAGCTTTTATTTTATTTTACATATTATTTTTTCCAGAACTTATCTCAATCCTTCTTTCTATCAGGATTTGCTTTTCAAGGAGTTACTGCTGAGGTGGTTGCGGCTTCTCGTATCTCTTTGGAAAGGGCTCAAGATATAATTCTGGGCTCTTCATCGAAAATAAAAGCCGTTGATGACCAAGATTGGGAAGAAGAGGAAGACGGGGGTTCCTTGGTAACAAGGCCACAGGCTCGTAGACGCATTATTTTCGACGATGAAGCAGAAGTGCCCCCTCTCCCCGCCGTTCTATTCCTATTACCGAATCTGTTGAAGCCTTGGTAGTGATCCCTGATAATGTTGATGATGCTCCCGCTGCTGCTCATGATTCTGTTGAGCAGCTTTTTGAACGCGGATTTGGCAGTGAAAGTTTAGGTCTCGTTTCTGATGAAGCTCCCTTGGCTTCTTTTTATCCTCTCGTACCTGTGACTCCTACTTTGCCGATTACGGCTGCTTCCGTTCCTCCCCAGGCTGTTTTTACTACTTCTACTATTCCTCCTTCGTCAATTCCTCCCCCACCTGCTCACCGTGCTGAGGTTGGCTCCTCAAGTAGGAGTGGTGCTATGAGGCAAGTGATTATTGAAGTCCCCACTGAGGGCAACCTTTTAAGGAAATCGGGTCAAGCAGATGTATGGCTAAAGCCTTTAATTGGTCCTATTGAGAGGGCCAAGCTAGAGAGTCATAGTTCTTTGACTTTGATGAATGACATTGTGCATGCTTCTTTAAAGGTATTCCTTTTTTCTAACTTTTACTCTGTCATTTTTCTATCTTTGGGATTCTCATTTCCTTCCCTTTCCCCCTTTTTAGGCCAATCTCATCGGCACAGAGATGATGAAAAGGGTTACCCTCTCAGAGTAGTTAGTGCGTGATTACCAATTGGAGGCATATAATTGGAAGGAACAGTATGAAAGTCTTCAGATCGACGTGGAGTACTTAGAAGAAAGTAAAAGTACCTTGGAGCAGCAGGTGCGGGCTTTGACTTCGGAATTGGAAGTTGAAAAGGCTTATTCTAGTCAAGCAGACAAGGAAAAGACTCATCTTGAAACTTCTTTTTCCGAGCAGCTTTCCAAGGAAAGTGAAGATATTAGAGAGTTGAAGGCTCTCTTAGACCCAAAAGAAGCCTATGCTAGTGAACTCGTGCAAAATTTGACTCAAGCCCAAGAAGATCTTCGGGTTTCTTCTGATAGGGTTTGTTCCTTAGAAAATTCCCACGCCTCTCTTCAAGCTTCTTATGAATTTGCCTTGGAAGAAAATGAAAAGCTAAAGAACGAAATCGCTGACTGGGAAAGAGATTATGAGATCCTTGAAGATAAGTCTGCCATTGAAGTGAGTTGGGCGTTTTTGAATTCTCACCGTGATACCCTTGTTGAAGCTAGCTAAGAGAATTTTACTTGGAATCTGAGTTAGCTAAGATCAATGAAACTATTGAGAAGACTCAGCTGAACCAAGATTTTCCTTCTCCCGTGGTCGAAGCTTCCGCAATGTCGAAGATGATACTGGTATCCCCACTCCTTCAATCCAAGTTGAACCCACTGCTATTGATGTACCTGCTTCAGTTCCTCCATCCTCTCAGTGACAAGTTTAAGTTCTTTGAATTCCTTTGTGTCTCTTTTTTTCTTTTTGAAAAATTGTGATTAAAACCCTTGGTCTCATTTGAGGGTTTGTTTTGGAAACTTAAGTCCCCAGACCTTTTATGGGGAAATATTATAAACAATTTTCAGTTTATGACTAAGCTCATACTTAGTCTAAGCTTTTTAATATTAAGAAGTTTTTCGTTACTATTTGTACTTCTGTTTTGTTTATTCTTGCCTTTATTTATAAGGACTTACTGAATAACTTGCATTTTTACTCTTCAAAAAATGCTTCTGTTAACTTCATGAATACTTAAATTAATCATGAATTTTATAAAAGAGGACCCTTTTATATTCGACACTTAATGAAGAAGATGTCTCAACTTCATAACGGTGTTAATATACGATAAAAGAAATAGGAATACACATGTTTCTTGAAATAACTTTGACAAGTTTTTATTTGAACTTTGTCTAGTTATGAATAACACTTTACATGTATTTGAATTACATCTATAACTTTCTCGTAACTGTTTTTCTTATAACAGATTTAAAAAAGAAAAATAAATACAAGGTTTTTATTTATAACCCGTTTCAGTACATTGCCTTTACCCTAGCTATGGTAAGGTCTTTCTTTAGGCTTAGCTCGTGACTTTGCTTTGTACTTGACTCATTCATTGAATGAACTTTTCAGGCTTGACCTTTGATTATTCCCCAATCTTCTTTGCCTTCTTTATACACATGCATGTGTATATTATATAGTCCCCCAAGTGTTTGATCGTTGAAGTATGAAGCCTCGAGCACTTGATTGTTCCTCTCATTTGGTCTTTTCCCTGAAAAAGAAAAACATACGGGACTCGGAGGTGCGATTATAGATGAAGACTGCTTAGCCGTTTGAATTTCTATCAAAATAATTGTAACCCTAGACTGGAAAGTTTAATTTATTCCACGTGCCTTGGAAGTCGTGACTCATCATTTAGTACGAGCTAGCTTTTTGCTTATCATCTAAAATCGTTAGTAAAATTTAACAATTCAAAAATTAAATTTGAAAATACAGATACCTAACCGTGGGTATTTCTTAGAAATAGTATCTCTTCAAGTGAACATCATTCCAATGTGAAGGTAGCATCTTGCCATCCATTGTTTCCAGCTCGTATGCTCCTTTACCTGCAATATCATGAATCTTATAGGGTCCTTCCCATGTTGGACTTAATTTCCCTGCATTATCTGCCTTCATAGATTGAAAAACCTTTTTGAGCACGAAGTCCCCAATTTTGAACAATCTAGACGTGCTTTTCGGTTGTAGTATCGTTCTATGACCTGCTTTTGTGTTGCCATTCTTATCAGTGCAGCTTTCCCTTTTCCTTCAAGTAGATCAAGATTTATGCGCATTTCTTCGTTATTAGACTCTTCTAATGCTTGTGTAAATCTTGTACTTGGCTCTCCTATCTCAACTGGAACTAAAGCTTCAGTTCCATAAACCAATAAAAATGGTGTTTCTCCTGTACTTGTTTTTGTTGTTGTGCGGTATGCCCATAAAATACCAGATAACACTTCTAGCCAATTACCTTTGGACTCCTCTAAGCGTTTCTTTAAATTGTTGATAATGATTTTGTTTGTTGACTCAGCTTGCCCATTACCCACCGAATTATAAGGTGTGGATGTAATTCTTTTGATCTACCAACTTTGAAAAAACTCTGTGATTTGCGTGCCTATAAATTGAGGGCCATTATCACACACAATTTCCTTTAGCACACCGAATCGACATATGATATTTCGCCAAATGAAATCTCTAACTTCTTTTTCTCGCACCTGTTTGAATGCTCATGCTTCCACCCATTTAGTAAAATAGTCAGTAAGTACAAGCAAGAATTTTACCTGTCCTTTTACTTGTAGTAGTAGACCCACGATATCCATTTCCCATTTCATAAATGGCCACGGTGCAATGACCGAATGTAATAACTCCGCAGGTCTATGCATGTTATTACCGTATCTTTGGCACTTATCACATTTAGCCACAAAATTTTCCGCTTCTTCTTCCATTTTAGGCCAGTAATAACCTGCCCTAATCATGGTTCTTACTAGTGATCTTCCTCCGGCATGATTTCCACAATGCCCCTCGTGTATCTCTCTCATTACATATTCCGTCTGTGAAGGCCCGAGGCACCTTGCTAAGGGTCCACCGAACATTTTTCGATAAAGAGTGCCTTGCTTTAAACAATATCGAGCAGCCTTTTTCCGAAGCGCGTGAGCTTTTTTCTTGTCTTCAGGGATGGTTCCATACTGCAGAAAAGCAACAATCTCGTTTCTCCAATCCCAGGTTAAGTTATTAAAATTTACCTCATTTTTGTCTGGATCGACCACTGAATGAAACAAATGAATTACGGAAGCATTTTCATTGCTTGCCACATATGCTGCAGATGCGAGATTGGCTAGGGCGTCCGCCTCGACATTTTCATCTCTTGATAGTTGCATAACTTTCCAGGTTTAGAATTTCCTGATTAGATCCCGTACCTTCTCTAAGTACTGCTGCATTCGTGCTTCCCTAGCCGTATAAGTCCCCAGCATTTGATTAACTACGAGCTGCGAATCGCTTTTGATCACAATTTGATTAATGCCGAGTTCTCGTGCTAGTTCTAAACCTACAATCACAGCTTCATACTCTGCCTCATTGTTAGTTATAGAATGACATTTAATGGCTTGTCGAATGGTTTCACCCGTAGGTGGTACCAAAACAATTCCCAAGCCTGCACCCTTCACATTAGAGGAACCATCAGCGAATAAGGTCCAAATTCCCGGATTAGAGCCATTGAACACTTGCAATTCTTTTTCTGCTTCCAATTGCATTCCTTGGCTAAAATCAGCCACAAAATCTGCTAACACTTGAGATTTTATCGCGGTTCTAGGCTGGTATGCGATGTCATATTCGCTTAATTCTATAGCCCACTTGGCTAACCTACCTGACAACTCATGCTTGTGTAATATATTGCATAATGGATAAGCAGTTACTACAGCAATATGATGACATTGAAAATCAGGCCTTAATTTTCTAGATGTCATGATTAATACAAGTGCAAGCTTTTCTAATTGAGGATACCGTGTCTCCGTATCTAATAAAAATTTGCTGACATAATAGATCGGATATTGTTTACCTTTGTTCTCTCGGACTAAAACATCACTTACCGCTACTTCTGAGACGGCAAGATAGATGAGCAGTCTTTCCCCAACCTTTGATTTTGTGAGCAGTGGCGGATTTGATAAGTATGTCTTCAAATTTTTGAGTGTCTGTTGACATTCCTCATTCCATTCGAAATGATCTTGCTTTTAAAGCTTTTAAGAGCTGAAAAGAATTTAAAGTACTTTTTCTGATGATTTAGAAATGAATCTTCCCAAGGCTGCAATTCTTCCTGTCAACCTCTGCACTTCTTTCTTACTTGTAAGTATGTCAGGGATTTCTTCAATGGCCTTAATCTTTGTGAGATTCACTTCAATACCACGGTTAGAGACAAGAAAACCTAAAAACTTACCTGATGCAACACCGAATGCATACTTCTCAGGATTTAATTTCATATTAAAATTTTGCAAAATCTGAAATACATAAGATAAGTGTGATATATGGTTCCCTGAATGTTGGCTTTTGACGAGCATGTCGTCTATATAGACTTCCATAGTTTTCCCCAAATGTTCTTGAAACATTTTAGTCACTAGTCTTTGATATGTTGCGCTAGTAGTTTTGAGACCAAAAGGCATTAATTTATAACAGTAAGTCCCCCTATCAGTTATGAAGGAAGTTTTTTCTTCATCTATCGGATCCATTTTGATTTGATTGTATCCTGAATACGCATCTAAAAAACTTAATAATTCATGTCCTGCAGTAGCATCAATTAGTTGATCTATATGTGGTAGTGGAAAAGAATCTTTAGGACATGCTTTGTTAAGGTCTGTGTAATCTACACAAACTCGCCACTTACCATTCTTTTTCGGTACCACAATAGTATTGGCTAACCAATTAGGATACCTTACCTCACGAATAGACCCAATCTTTAGTATTTTTTGAACCTCATCTTGAATCACCTAATTTTTGAAAGTTCCTTGCTTTCTCTTCTTTTGTTTGACCGGTGGATATGATAGGTCTTCATTTAATTTGTGAGTCATTACCTCCGGTGGTATTCCTGTCATATCAGAGTGGGACCAAGCAAAACAATCCACGTTAGTTTTCAAAAATTCAATCAACTTACCTTTCATGTCCTGGATTAGATTGGCCCTTACGTAGACTTTCCTATTAGGCCATTGTGCAAATAACACCACAGCCTCTAATTCTTCAATTGTTGTCTTGATATTTTCATTTTCCTCTGGTTCTTGAATGGTATCTGGCCTTGAGTCTACATCTGTTTGCCCTTGTTTAGTTGAGGTTTGTGTTGTGGTACCCTCAACTGGATTCTGTGATTGCTATTTTTCTTCGTTTCTCGTACTTGAATCCGCTATAGAGTTTATGTTCCTGGATGTATGTTGGTCCCTACGAATTTGACATTTTCCCCATGGTGATGGAAATTTAATAACTTGATGCAAGGTTGACGGAACGACATCCATCTCGTAGATCCATGGTCTCCCAAGGATCATATTGTAAGCCATCTCCATATCTACTACCTAAAACTTTGTATCTTTGACAACTCCTTCTGCGAATGTAGTAAGTATTACCTCTCCTTTCGTTACGACACTGGAATTGTCGAATCTAGATAGAGTATGCGCCTTTGGTATTAATTTATCTTCAACTTTCATCTCACGTAATACTCTTAACAGGATAATGTTTATAGAACTACCTGGATCAATCAAAACTCGTTTTACATTAGTATCATGTACAAGTAGAGATATTACCAGTGGATCGTTATGAGGAGATAATACGACATCTGCATCTGCATCATCAAACGTAATGCTTTCTTCCTCTAAGACATGTCACACTCGTTTCCCTTGGGTAATTGTGACTTTGGAAATTGTATTGGCTGCTGTGTACGTCACACCATTGATATCTTCACCTCTACTTATAATGTTGATGGTCCTTTTGGGAGAAGGTGGTTTAGGGGGCTCCTGCATATTCTTTATGTATGCTTGCTTACCTTTCTCACTGAATAACTCGATGAGATAACCCTGTTTTAATAAATGATCAACTTCACTTTGTAAAAACCTACAGTCTACCGTTTTATGCCCGTGATCATTGTGAAATTCACACCAATGATCAGGATTGCGCCTGTTTTGATTCGATCTCATCTCTTTTGGCCATCGAACCTTGTCACCCATGCTTCTCAAAACAGCTACGAGTTCGGAAGTGCTCACATTGAAATTATAACCGCCAAACCTCGCCTTCAAGTTTCTATCATCATCTCGTGGCTCACGCGTGTTTCAATCATTCTCAAATCTTGATGACGAGCCCGACTCTCTATTCCTCGATCTATGATCGTACCTTTGATTGTCATGTTTTGACCGTGAGTCTTTTCCCGCTGGTCCCATGTATGGTTCATACCTGTTTTTACCGGAACTTTTTTCGATTTCTGCCCGTCTCGAACTTATGTTTTCTTCTTTTTGAGACCGTGAGATAATATCTTCCTCTATCCTCAGCTTCGTGCTATACCTGTTGTAAATATCATTCCATGTTGTAGCTATGAATTCAAGAAGACTTTCCTTGAGTCGTCTCGTAGCTTCTGAGCTTTTTCCATTCAAATTACTTGTAAAGGCTATAGCTGCCCAATTGTCAGGTACACGCGGTAATGTCATTCTTTCACGTTGGAATTTGTCCACGAACTCTCTAAGTAATTCTGAGTCCCCTTGCTTGATTTTGAAAATATCTTCCATTCTTTTTTCGACTTTTTGAGCTCCCGAGTGTGCTTTGATGAAAGAATGTGCAAGCTCAGCAAAAGAATTTATAGAATTTTTGGGTAAAAGAGAATACCATGTTAATGAACCCTTAGTGAGTGTTTCACCAATTTTTTTGACCAATACTGATTCGATCTCCTGTTTGGTCAAGTCGTTGCCTTTTACGCCTGTTGTGAATGCAGTTACGTGGTCTTGTGGATCAGTTGTTCCATCGTATTTTGGAATATCAGGCATTTTGAATTTCTTTGGAATTGGGAGGGGAGCAACACTTGGCTTCCAGGGTTGTTGCGAATATTTATCCATATCTATCCCTTTGATTACGGGAGGCACCCCGGGTATTTGCTCTATGCGGTCACTTTGCTCCTTGAGCTGTTTATGCAATGTTAGTACTAAATTTTGTAAATCAGAATTAATTAAGTTACCTGGTTCTCCTTCTCGAGATTCAGTGGGGGTTCCACTACTGCCTGAATTAGCAAGCCCAGAACGAGAGTTTTCCAAAGTGTTGTTATTTGGAGTAGGTGTGGGTGGTGCGGCAGGTAATTGATTAACAAAAGCCTCAAGAGCTTTGTTGACTTGTTGAGCGATTAGCTTTTGCAAAGCTTCATCAATAGCTTCAACATTTTCAAATTGAGCATTTCCATATGCATGAGATCCATTAGGAGTGCCCTCTCGAGATCGTCGAGGGGAGCTTTGTGGAGAAGGGATCGGGATGTGGTCATCCTGTGGATTCCCCTGGAGTTGTTGGTTTCCTTGATTTCCTTGGGTGTTGTCATTGATGTTCGACATAGTTGATGCAACAAAAATGGTTAGGCAAAGAAAGAATAGATTATCAGATTCCCGGTAACAGAACCAATTTGTTTAACCAAAAGTGGAATTTCGGTTAAAACCTTAATTTAGAAGAACTCGGGTTACTGATAATCAAAGAATGAATAAAGGAAAGTGATTTTGCCAACAATAAGATAATCAGAAGAAAACAAAATAAACCAATATATTCAGATAGTATTTCATGTCCTTACAAATGATCCATTCTCTTCCTTTTATAGCTATCTCCAAGTTATACGTTATGCCTTTGTCATAATAAGGTCATTATAGACAATTAAATGCATTAAATGCTACGTTACATAATCATTGGAATTCAATACAGATTTCCTAACGTTTTTAGTATTTAATGCTTATTAAATACTGTATCTATACTCTCTTGTACTGTCAGATTCATTCTCCTTGATTTTTGGATTAAATAAGTACGAGCGTTGAGTCTTCTGAATAACTGCTCGTGTCTCTTCATGTGCCTCCACTCATATCTGTTGCAACTCGTGCCTCTTTGCCAATTATAATTCTTTGACCAGTCTACGTGTCATGACACGTCATCTTCCAATTACTTTAATATGTAAACTCAATTTTTCCCAATACCAATTTTCTTTGTCAAAGTTGGATACGTCTTCCTATTTGAGTCTGCCTTCGCAATTATTGTGTCAAGGAAGAAATCCACTCAGACGAGCCGAAGGATGCGCATGACGTAGTTTCCTCCGGTCAAGACCCTGTATTTTCTTCTCATAGTGATCAATCTGAATATTGTTCGTACTCATGAATTCATTGTTCAATAATCAAAACCCACTCTGTTAAGAATAGTGCTTTTATTTTGCTTCTGCAATTCCTTTTTCTTCATATCCTCGTTTTCTCGGTTTGCTATCAGTGAAATGTTAAATCATGATTATGATTTTCACATTCTGACACACATTCATGGTTACTTGGAATGTTAGATTAGAGTCCATTTAAACATCGCTGCCAACACAACCAACAAAAATATTTTGCCACTTTCGTCTCCATTAACGAGAAAAAATATTATGGTATAACGGCTTCACAAAGCAACCAACTGACAATAATTCTTTGGCATCAGTTACATACACTATAGAATGGTGACAAGGGATTGACATCAATGTGTCAAGGAATTGACAAAAGACTTCAATATAATTAGCCCTTATTTTCTTTGATGCAGAGAGTTTCAGTTCTTTTGTGTCTTTTGATCACGTACCAATGGTGATAGCTGAACAAATTCCAACACTTCAATGTCTCTTTCTCGTTTAGTCTCCAACACACAAATGTTAAGACAAACACAGAACATAGTAGATAAATGCCTTAAGCTTGTTGGTGATACTGTGTTCAAATTCAAAAAATCGGAGAAGCATTGCAAGTTGGATTAGTTTCATGAATGAAAGTGCTATAATTTGCATATCATATAGGTGTATGAATAAATAACATACAAATACTTGAAAATGAGGGAGTGATTGGAAAAAGTGTTATATATTAAAAGGTTGAGGCCACAACTCTTGCCAATCATTCCAGCTGTTATTATAATATACTATTACTACATTAAATGTAGTCAATAATCTAATATGCAATCGAAAGTCAAGACGTATTAGTCTACAACATAAGGAAGTTTGCATTGAACTTTCATAACAATGAAACGAGTTTTGAAGTATTTGAAATATACTCCAAATTATGCTTTGCACTACAATAAGTATCCCCCGATAATAGAGGGGTATAGTGATGCAAATAGATCACCGGTTTAACCGATTCTAAACAGTAGGTGGAGGAGCAATATCTTGGAAATCGTCCAAACAAATGTGCATTGACCGCTCTACAGTAGAGGCTGAGTTTATAGCCTTAGACAAGGCCGCTGAAGAAGTTGAATGGCTCCGGAATTTCTTGGAAAAAACCTTTGGCACCTATATGTATGCATTGTGATAGTCAAGCGGCAACAAATAGGGCATGGAGCGTTATGTATAAAGGAAAATCTTGTCACATTTGACAGAGACACAATACCATTAGACAACTACTTTCTAGTGGTGTTATCACGATTGACTACATAAAGTCAAGAGATAACGTGTCGGATCCACTTACAAAAGACCTATCTAGAGAAGCAGTTGAAAGATCATCGAAGGGAATGGGGCTAAGGCCTAGGACAAGTCATCATGGTGGTAACTCTACCTAGCAGACTGGAGATCCCAAGAGCTAGATTCAAAGAGATCAAACAAAGTTATTAATGACGGTTCAACGTAACATTGTCAAATAACTCAACCCATTCTCGTGATGAAGACAATATTCAGAAATCAAGGTAAAGCATTAAGGCTTTTTGACGAGTCAATAAAGCTTAAAGCTTTTTAATGATTTGCTAAGTCTGACAGGATATGACCGGATAGTGTGTCTATAAGATTACACGTTTAGAAATCACCTATGTGAGTGTGAAATATAAGCCGCTTTAAGGGAAATGAAAGTAAAGACCCATTCTCTAAGCACTCATGAAACCAGGTGGTGTTCATGGCTGAAACGAACACAACCGTGGGAACCAAAGACGGTTAAGGATTGATTGTGTGACTTATGGTTGTCTAGGTATACACCAAAGCTCGACGGTTCAAAGATATCAAATCTACCGATTGATCGAGTATATCCGACATAAGTTCACTATGAAAAGTTCAAAAGGAAACCTACTTATCCAGATGCGATTAATCCTTACTTGCGAATTACACAGTATTTTCATGCATGTTTTTACACATATGTCCATTCCCCATTCATGTGGGGGATTATTATATTTTTCTTTAAAGGGGTGTGAATGAGAAATGGAAGAGGCACCTTTTGAATTGCACCTCTCCATATCACCCTTCCTTTGTCTATAAATTTAGAGGCTTGGCCTCAATTTTACACATGGAAAATCTGAAAACTTCTCTCCTCTTTTCTACATTGTTGCATTATTTTTTCAAATAAATAAAGTGTCAAGTGTAATTTACTCCGTTGTTGAGTTCGCCGAAGTTCTGTAATTTTGATTGCCAGTATTACGGAATAGTTTTTTCCGTTCTATCCTGGGAGGAAGTAATCCATAACCTTGGGCAACAATGAGGGGATTAAATTCCTTAAGGACACACAAGCAACTTGTGGGCTCGAAATTATTTTACGATTTGTCTATTGAACTAATGTGTCTTTTTCTTATGCTTTTCTGGTTTCGAACACAGGTTCTAACAATATTTAAATTTTAAATCACCCAAAATAACATCCAATAACAAGCTTATAAAGAAAAATTGGGTGAATTTTGCAGTAAAACAGTTCTTTAAACCTAAAAATTAGAACCATCCCAAATCTCTTTTGAAGGTAAAGGACGAAAAAGACCGGGTTGTTTTCTGACAGGAAAGTTTCTTTGCCAAGTAATTCTTAAAATCTTTTTAAGGAGTTAGCAGAGAAAACATAGTATGAATATTCATCCAAGACAAGAAGCCATTTGTAGAAAGAAACAACAAGTATACTTCGAACTTTTGACCATATTTTCCATTTTGCATATATCACTCTTTTTAATAAAGTTGAAAACACTAGTACGTAGTTCTTTTCTTGACATCAAAAATAAAGGACTGATTTTCTTAGCATGATAATATTGAGACACAAAAAAGCCTTTCTCAATTATTCGACATGCTTTCCTTCAAGCTGTTCATATGTTGCCTTTTCTTTTTTCGAAATTCGTCACGAGGAAACAATAGTATGCCATAGTGGTGAACTTGTACTATTTTGGACCGAGGGTCTATCGGAAACGGCATTTCTGCCCTATTAGAGCAGGGATAAGGTCTACGTACACACTATCCTTCCCAGACTCCATTTTGTGAGATTTTACCGAGTCTTGTTGTTGTTGTTGTAGTGGTGAACTTGTACTACTTTGGGTCTGACTTCAATAAAATAGATATAGTACGGAGTACCCTTTAGTATAGAAAAGCTTTTGTGGGACTTGCCTAGGTGGTCGCTCCGAAGCGAGGCACTATCAAAACTCCTTGAGCCGGCTTAGTTTTGTGAGGCTTACGTCTCAAATGTTTGACTGTGCGCTCCAACATGCAAAACATTTAGCACTCGGGGCTCGTCTAATAGTTCCTAATACAAATCATGATGTTAAATTCCTAATTAACACTATTGACACTCAAATTTCTTTAACAAATGAATAATTAAATTTATATTCATCTATAGAAATATGAAAATTGAGAGCAACTCAAAATAATGAATCATGGTACTACATATTTACTAATCGAGAACATTGCGATGATGGATATCATTTGAATATTTCTTCTTAAAATAGATAGTCAAGATTATATCTTCATATGCTATATATCTTCATATCTTAGTTCTATGTCACGCAAAATTATTAGACTTTTAGAGATAAGAAGTGATATTCTAAATTACAGTACTGATGAAGTTTATTGATTATTAACTTTTAGAGAGATAAACTGTGTAGTGATAACATTATTTAAGAAATTGTATTTTTTTTACTTGTTCAAAAGATAAGACGTTATAGTTAATTTTGATGTTATAGTAATATTAGTGCAATGCTATTTTATTAATTTATAAACTAAAAGATTCAAAGATTTATAGGGCTTAAGCTCCATATCTCATGACTCACGCCTCGTTGGGCCGATTTAATTTAAAAGGTTAACTCCCGCTTAGTCATTAAACTCAACAAACCAAGAATAACACAACTAACTCAAAGACCAAAATCACAATTTTTAAAGTTAAAATTACTCATTTAGAATTAGAAATTGGTTGACTTATTCTGTTGATATTCACCTAATTTGGGTCCTTGTTCCAGCCCACATTCTTTCTACAAATTATTCTTCTAAAATCCTAACCACGTTCAGCCGCAAAACCCTCAATTCTTACTCGGGCCTCCCCATCTCTACAGCGAAATCCTCACATTTCCGGCAATCGAACGGTATGTTTCTGCTATTCGCTGGCGTGCTTTTTACCCCTCCCTTCGTCTGTAGATGTTGAATCTATTAGCTTTCTTTTTTTTGATGTATTTGCTCCTTTTTAGAGAGACGGCAACAATAGTTTGACTTGTTCGCTTGTACATCTCTATGCAAAAATTCTGTACATTGAAAAAATTGTTCTACAGAGGAGATTCATATTGTGCTGGCGTAGATGAAGATGGTTTCCTTTTCTATTGAAGATAATTCTTTGAAGAAGGGGGGAAAAAGGAGAAAAGTTAATTAAACGAAAACAAAGGCTGTAAAAGAAAGATATGGTGTTTGAGCTTTCCTCTATATTTGTGTCATCAACTCATCCTTGTAATTCATGTAAACCACAAAACTTTGTACATTTTTGGGAGGGAAGTTTTGTAGTTTGGGCATAGTTTAATAGCTAGGAGACCGAAATATGGTGAACGAGAGATCTTATGACCTTTGTTGAACATTAACATCAGTTGAAAGATTGCAAATACAGAAATTCAGACTTCAGAAAGCGTCAAGGCAGGAAAATGCTTATATTCTCTCACCTTTTGAACTTGACATTGACATGCAAACTTAGTCCAGTTTTCCTTCTCTTTTTGGGGTGGGCAGAGGGGGGAGAGGGGAGGGATTTTACTCTGTTCAGTGTGTGTATGTATATATGTATATCCCTCCCCGGTGGTCTCCAGAGGTTATTGTGTTACTTTGCTGTTTCCTGCGGGGCTAGAGTTAAATGTTTCACTAACTAAATAAAGAGGCCAGAGAATGGTTCATAGGTCCTGACTGGAAGTTAGTATTCTGCTTCTTCATGTGTTGTTCGTCTTTCCCTCTTATGTAGCTGTTTTACTCTTCTTGTCTCAGGTGTGTGTGTCTCATGGATTATTCAAATGGTCACACTAAGAATTCCCTTTGTGTTGCTTATCAGAAAAAAGAATGATCCTCTATCTTGTGCATTTACCAATGCTATCAAAGGCAGAAAGTGCGAAAAAGGCTCTAAGATCCATTGGGGCTTTAAGCACAAAGCGCGAATAAAGTGTGGGCTTTAATCAAGACAGACACAAATGTAGTAAAAATAAAATTATGTATTTGTAGTCCAAGACTTAAGGGGAGCCTTAGCGTAGTTGGTAAAGTTGTTGCCATGTGACCAGGAGGTCACGGGTTCGAGCCGTGGCAACAACCTCTTGTAAAAATGCAGGGTAAGGCTGCGTATGATAGACCCTTGTGGTCCGGCCCTTCCCCGGACCCCGCACATAGCGGGAGCTTAGTGCACCGGGCTGCCCTTTTTATTATTAGTCCAAGACTAAGAATTATCAGCTT
Organism: Nicotiana sylvestris; assembly: GCF_000393655.2. Classification (NCBI taxonomy): domain Eukaryota; kingdom Viridiplantae; phylum Streptophyta; class Magnoliopsida; order Solanales; family Solanaceae; genus Nicotiana; species Nicotiana sylvestris. The sequence goes on from NC_091058.1 coordinate 80,296,604, forward strand.
GTATAACAAATATATGGACAAAGAAATTGAAAAAAAGTACGATAAGATGAAATATCAATTTTTTAGTGTTGCCTCTTTAGGACTATGCTCATTGGCAAGGAAAAGTATGCCTTAGAGCCTTGATGACGACACTGAAGCACCCACTAAGCGAGGCAGAACACTCACTTGTTTTGTGCCTCGCTTGAGGGCGTAAGTGCGCCTTTGTTTGACAACACTGGCATTCACATTTATTAGCAAAATCCTTTTCCATATGCTCCAAATATTTAAGAATCTGGATTTCATGGTTCATACATTTTCTTCTTCACTTGTGCTACTAAGAAACTTGATAACATGTTAGTTCCGTACTCTGTTTTACTTCAATGGATCTCTTGGTTGAGTTTGCTTTAATCATCTTGTTACAGATGCACATCTTGTCTTAGTTTTGGAGTCTCCAAGCTTTAATGCAATTCATTTTGTGATTCAGGAAGTTGGTTGAACCGCGAGGAGACTATGCCACTTTATGATTGTATGCTTTTATTGAAACCACATGTAAAGGAGGCGGCTCTGATGGACCTTGTTGCAAAGGTTGGGAGGCATGTTTATAGAAAAAATGGTGTGCTTACAGATTTAAAGTCATTTGGTACTGTTAATCTGGGTTATGGCATTAAGAAACTAGATGGAAGATTCTATCAGGTCTGTCTCTATTATTCACATTTGCCTTCTTTCCCGATTAGTAAATGATTTATCAGAAAATCATGAAAGGTGAAATGCAGTGCACAAACATTTAACCATAGAAGCAACAGTGACAAAAAACGGTAGGTGATTTCTTCTCATCAGCCAAACTTTGATTGGCAAAGTTACCAGGTACATGTGTTGGTGGTAGATACCAGATAGCTGGTTGAATGATCGAGTTGTACGAAACATGGCCCGTACACCACAGTTATCAAAAAGAAAAAAACAACTTTTAACTATAGAGGTCCCCAAATATGAAATTATTCTGGCAAAAGTTCTAATTTTTGTTCATTCATTATGTCTGGCGTTTTTACCAGTTGGTCCATCTAGCAGCAGAGATAGAGCTGTTTAGCCCCATCCTCATGTTTCTGCTGCTTTCCACATTCAGGTACATGATATGATAAATACATTTTAGGTCTGTGACGACGACCATGCTTCTGTAATTTCTTTCCGTAATGCACTTCGGGATCTGGGATTGGCCTTTCTGTTCTGTATCTTCACAAAGGAATCAATAGTTTTAGGTCAAGCTTCTGTTCTCAGTATTATGATTATTGTTACTACATTTAAAAATGTTGCACGTTTTTAGGGTAAACTGATGCAAATGACACTGATGACACCACCCAGTTTTAACAAAGAGCTGCATTACCTGAACAAAGAAGACCGCCTACTTCGATGGCTTTTGGTTAAGCATCGTGACATCAAATTTGGGTTGGACTTTTTGGGCGAAGATGATGCTAAGACTGAGCTAAGCAAGTTCGGGAGCAACATATATGAAAGTGAGGAAGAAGAGGAAGAGGAAGAGGATGACGATGGTGAATATAATGTCGACGAATCTGGGAGGAAGTCAGTCTAGAAAACTGATGATTTTTTATATAAGCTGATCAGATTCAACCATAACCCCAACCGGAGGAAGAAAAAAGAGGCCACAAGTAAAAACCTAAACCTATAACTTAAGCTATGGCTTAAACTAATAGTAGAACAGTAGAAGTTAATAAAATTTCTCGCAGTCGTTTTCTGTCTTTTGATCTCTACTATGACTGAATTTTCGCTGCCACCTTCCATCACCAATCACATGTTTTTTCATCTTGACCATATTTCCTTGACGTTTGATCTATAGTGTGTTTTCTTCTGTAAATATGAGTAGTCAGTCTTATATATGATTCTCTCTCTTCCCTCTCATGGGTTGTGCTCATCAGAGCCTAGATTGCTTTTCCTATTATTTGTTTGCTTTTGGTGCTATACTTATGGGATAGGTAAAATATAGGTTTTACAAAAGAGAAATGAGGCGATGGGAGGCGAATCCTTGTTAACTAAACTAGTAAGAGATGGTTTTCTGCTGCTGTATTTATGTTGCTATCATTCACTTCATACGAAATCAAAAGAAAATTAAATGAGTCCAATACTTTTGTAGTTGTATTATTTTTGCTCTATGCTATAATAAGTGAAGCACTCTATTATGATTCCGACTTTATGTGGGTTCTTACAAGTATAACGTTCCAAGAATTTTAAACCGGATAGAACCGATATTGGAAAAGTAACCGAGATAATATTGATAGTTCAGAAAACTTTATACGCTGGTTATATTCAATATTAACCAAAAAAATGGTATAGCATAAAATAAAAGGTAAAATACAGAGGCAACCATCCACACCTCTAATCTAGGTGAAGGCGATTGGGTAAAACTTGCTTAGTGCAGATTGTGTGTTAAGATTCTTTGTAAATCGTGAACTCTAGCTAGGTTCAAAAAAATTCTGTAGTGCACTCAGCGATGTTTCCCTATTAACTCGAAACTGTGTTCCTCTTTCTGTCTTATGGGTGATTCATCTATCCAAAACACAGGTCTTGCAATTAATACCTGTAGGATTATGCAAGGAGTAAATTTGAAAGAATCTCATCTTGCTCTAAATTTTAACGTTAAATCCTTACAGAAAAACTGGTAAATAGATCATCTGAATTCAATATTTAGATTTTGATCAAAGGAAAAGTTTGTTCTTTAAAAATGGCTCATCTTTCAGTTAGCTTCAGTTCTCAGATACATATTCAGTTTTTAACTTCAACTTTCAGTTACTCCCTCTGTACCAATTTATGTGAAGTTGTTCGGATTCCGAGAGTCAACGGATTATACGTTGATCGTAATTTTTTTACATGCCTTTTAAATATTTTAAATTATTAATTATTGTGACTTATAGCTTGTTTGGCTAAGGCGGAAAAATCTGCTTTTTTGAGAAGTGCTTTTCGAGAAAGTACTTGGAGAGAAGCAGTTTGTGTTTGGCTAATCAATCTGAAAATCACTTTTCAACAATAATTTGTGTTTGATCAAACTTTTCAAAAAGTGCTTTACTTAATTCGTAAGTATCAAATTACGAATAAGGATATGAAGAGATTTACTTAATAGTTAATATCATATGAATAAATAAATAATCTCAAATATTTATTTATTAAAGATAACAATTAAGTTTTTCATTTTATTTAAGTAAAACATGAAAATAAAATTTAAAAGTGCTTCAATTCTTTCAAGATGATTTAAATATATCAAAAAATTATTTAACAAATATAAAAACATTCATCTCAAAAGTCACCATATATTAGAAAGCTATCCTAAAAATAAAAAGAAATATTTGTACATTAGGAGAGTTCAATAATATAATCTCTAATTCTAAGTATTAGGTTTAAAATAAGTAAAGTCATTTTGATATATACCATCTTTTGCTACGGTTATTTTTGGTAAGAAGAAAAGTCAAAACTGCTTCTGCTTCTGCTTCTGGGAAGAAGCTAGCTACTTTTTCTCTACTTCTCTAAAAGTGCTTCTACTTCTTCTCAAAAACAGTTTTCCCCCAAAAAAAACTTGGCCAAACACCTCAAGTTGAGAAAAAAAAAAGCACTTTTGGTAGGGAGAAGCTTGACCAAACATGTTATTATAGTACTTAATTTTACGTAGTTTTCAAATATGTAAATTTTATTTCGAAAAATCAAAAAATTCTTTGTCCAAAATCATGGTTAACATTAACAGGTTTGAATCTTCCAAAGCGAAAAGTGTCATATAAGTTGGGACAAAGGGAGTATTAAATTTTATTTCAGTTTTCAAAATCAGTTTCAACTTACAGATTATTCAGTATTTATTACTCCTATGTGAATTGCCTTCTCCAATTGCTGCATTTCATTATATTTATATAGCTTATGCTAGTCTTGTCTTCCGCTAAGGGGATACTTATCAACGAGAATTTCTAGGTACCCACTACAGATTGTTTGGATGGTTGTTAGCTATTGTATTGTATCTTTGTTATTTTAAATACTACGTTTGTTTTGATTGTTATATAAATTATATCTTATCGTATCATTAAATTCGTTGTTACATAATGACGAAAAGTGCCTCGTAGGTGATGAAGCACTTGGCTATAGCTCGGGACAGATTCAGTAGACTCAGTTGGCAAGCCATAATTCTTTCCCGTATTTGATGTTCTTTTTAGAGCTTTAGCTGTTATTAGACATTTATATTATTCCGGAGGAATACCTCTGTCATGACCCAAAAATCACTATAGATCGTGATGGCGCCTAACATTGCCGCCAGACAAGCCAACGGTGGTTTACCAATTGAATTGCTCATTCTAGTACTTTTGAAATCACAAATTTTAATAAGGAAAGGGGATTTAAACTTCCAAGTCACGGGAATGTACAACATTTGTAATTTATAAAGAGAATTGAAAGGCGATAATAATGTATGAAATCCTAAGCACCACTAGTATAATCCCAAAATCCGGCATCACAAGTGCATGAATATTTATCTAAAGAGTACAATAATAATAATACATCTGTCTAGAATGTAAGTAAGACAGGATAAAATAAATAGCACGATGAAGACTCGGTGGACTGCGATGCATAGCCTAATTGCAGCTCACATAAAGTCTCCTCAACAGATGCGTCTACGCGCCAAGATGATCACTAAATGAACCTGTCAGATCCTGCACATTTAGTGCAGAAGTGCAACATGAGTACGTAAATCAACGCGTACCCAGTAAGTATCTAGCCTAACCCCGAAGAAGAAGTGACGAGGGGTCAACATCGACACTTACTAGAGGTCTAATAAAATAATATAATAATTCATAACAGTTATGTAGTGCATAACAATAGTGGGGGAAATCTGTAAATGTCGAAATCTTCCAATTATTTCTTTAAAGTATAAATTCATCAATCTTGTATTCTACCTTAATAACTCAGAAAATGCCAAGTGTCAATATCAAATAAATAAGGAATACCATAAAATACTAGGCATCGGTGGAAGGTTTATCTCGTGGATATATAAAATGTCGGGCATCCGTGGAAGGTTTATCTCGTGAATATTCGGACTACTAGCGATATAACGCATGATTTTGTCGAGGTCATTCGGCCCGATCCAGAATAATATGTACACTACCGAGGGTCGAGCGACACGAATCATAGATGCATCTATTATACTACCGAAGCGTTCGGCCCGCTCCACAACAAAGGAAGGACATTACCGAATTACGAGACACACACTTACAATACAGTACATGAGCACAAAGTGAATATAATCTTTACCGTTTCTCAAATAACTCGCCCACAACTCAAAGCGCTAAGTCTCGGCCTAGTATACATATATTTATTTCTAAATCAATTTCAATTAAAACTTTAATTTAATTAAGCCAGCAAAGCGAGTTCAAATAATTCAATTATTACAATGATAAAGTCCTAAGTCTACCCGGACATAAACATGCTTACGTACAGACTCTCGTCACCTCGTGCGTACATAGAACCCACAACTAGTTTCACATAGCAATAACTATCACCTAGGGGGTAGCTTCCCCCTCACAAGGTTAGATAGGAGACTTACCTTGCTCCTAAGTTCCATAAACGGCTCCAATGCCTCTCTAACTCTTCAATTTAAGGCCAAATGATACAAAACTAGTTAAAGAAATGTGCAAACCAATAAAAATATACTCTAATACTTATAATAAATCAATTTATAACAATTCCAAACTCCGCTCGAAAAGTCAATAAAGTCAACTCCCAGGCCCACATGTCCGAAACCCGATAAAACTCACAAAATCCGACAACCCATTCAGATACGAGTTCAACCATAACAATTTTATCAAATTCTGATAACGAATCGACCTCCAAATCTTCATTTTTCGTTTTTGAAAGATTTTGCCAAAAAATCTCATTTTCTTCCAATTGATTCACTAATAGTTGATGAATATAACCATGAAATCATGAAATATAATCAATTTAGGATATATAACACTTACCCAAGTTAAAGTCGCAAAGAACTCCACAAAATCGCCCAAAAATCGAGCTCCAAAATCCAAAACAAAAATGGAAAAATGACCAAGTTTCGATCCTTAAATCTTCTGTCCAAGTTCGCATTTGTGGACAAAAACTTCACATTTGCGAATGAACAGTAAACTCCAATGAACAGAGTTTGCAATTGCGATGAACAATGTTCGTAATTGTGAATGAACAGTGTTCGCAATTGCGAATGAACAATGCCTCACCCGAAACCAGCAAACCTAAACTTATCCGAAATGATCCGAAACCACCCAGAAACTCATCTGGAACCTCCCGGACACAAACTATATATGAAATTCAACTATAAAACACGCTACGAACCTGCTCGCGCACTCAAAGCACTCAAAAGAGATCGTCTTGACCCGATATTGACCATGGTCAAACTCCAAATTTTTTAACTTTACTAGTCTCTCAATAATGAATCAAAATATGACCGAGCCCATCGGGACCCTGTCAAAGCATACTAACAAGTCCCAAAACATGATATAAACTTAGTCGAGGCAGCAAATCACATCAAACAATGCCAAAACTACGAATCATGCCTCGAATCAAATTATGAGTTATCAAATTTCCAAAATTCTATAATTTGCGTCGAAGCGTGTCAAATCAATCCGTAATGACTTCAAATATTGCACACAAGTCATAAATGACATAATGAAAATGTTCCAATTTTTGGAATTGAAATCTGAGCTCGATATCAACCAAGTCAACTTCCGGTCAAATTTATGAATATTTCAAAACTTCTACTTTCCAACTTTTTGCCAAAATGCGCCGAATTGTCCTACAGACTTCCAAATCAAAACCCAGATATACGCCTAAGTCCGAAATCGCCATACAAAGCTATTGAAATCATAAAAAATCCATTCCGGAATCGTTTTTCCAAAAGTCAAACTTCGGTCAACTCTCCCAACTTAAAGCTTCCGAATTGTGAATTTTCCTTCCGAAACAACTTCAAACTTCCTGAAATTCAATTCCGGACACACGTACAAGTCATAATACATGAAATGAAGCTACTCAAGGTCCTAAACCATCGAACGATGTGATATAGCTCAAAACGACTGGTCAGGTCGTTACATTCTTCCCCGCTTAAACATACGTTCGGCCTCGAACATGCTAAGGACCGCCCCGGGGTTGTCCAAAATCACTGTTTAACACCTCGTGCACCTACCCATACCACCACAACCCATGTGAGCACATTAGCTCGATCCAGGTTGAAGATCCTCCCCTTTTATTTATTCAATAAGCCTTAGAACCAACTTCCGACATCCGGAATTCTCTACAAGACCTGATTCCAACATATGAACACCACATCAATCACCAGATACTGTACCTAACATGACCATGCTCTTCCGCTGAAATCACACCATGCACCATATAAGTCGCTTGACCATTATAACATCCTTCAACCATATAACTGCCATATCACGAACCAGTGCCTGCAATACACCTCATAACATATATAAGTCCAATTCCAACTCTCGCAATACCTGCACGACGGAAGAGATGTGTAGAAACTCATAATCAGCTACTGAATCAACAAATCATGTAGTCACTCATCTTGACAAGAACCATTACCTCATTTTGAACTGAATAACGATATTTGCTCTTTAATATACCTTATATAAACACTGATTTTAGGTCTAATAATCTCGTCTCACCTAGTACAAGTTGCTCAGGCAGTAAGCCAACTCAAACACCGTCTAAGATCTTATGCAACACCATCAAAGTGCCAACAAGCTACCACTCGAATATAACTCATAGGGAAGAATGAACTCTGATAGGGAATTACCCAGCCCGCGTAACGAATAAAACGACTGAATAGATGCTATGAACCTACCTCGGAGATGAAAAACAAGGCATACAAAATAAGTGTAAGGAACTGTGCTCAACATCTCACTATTGCGGCATGCAGCCCGATCCAATATGGCACTGTTGCGGCATGCAACCCGATCCAAATATGACAATGTTGCGGCGTGCAACCCGATCCATACAACATGCCCATAGCAGCATGCCGCCCGATCCTCACATAATAACAAAGAAGAAAAACACACATCAAGCCGTAATGCTTATACTTACGAAATACCCGAATGTCAACCACAAGCACGCCAAGTGCATAATACAAATCCTAGGGATACGAACAGAGCCATACGCTACAAAACCCAAGCATGACTAAGGTGCATTGAATGACCTGCATCTCGAGAGTCATCCTGCTCATATAATACCACAAGCTACACGGGATCACAGAACAAGTGCGAATAATCAAGTTGTCTCACAACCCACATGGCACAATAGAGTATTACATAGAATAAATGACAATGGGAATAACATCCAATGCTCGAAGACTCCTCCATAAGCAACGCTATGCTAAATAAACACATCCGACTTGATGTATAACACACATTCAAATAAGACCTAATAACATACCTCAAGTCAATTCTGATCATACCTTACTGAGCCAACAACCTTCCAAGGATCCACAATAACCTCTTCCATGACATACAAGAACAACTGCTAAATCTGGATCAAACTCACACAGTCCACACCCAAGGAATAGAACGCCTCTCAGACATAAACTCTCACATTAGCGTTGTTACCAAAAATCTCCATACTTGGTTTTTAATCTTTCACAGTCAAATGACTAACATACCACACTTATACAATTTCCCCATGGGGAACGATCCCACGACCTTCTGTACCAAGTGGCAAAATATGCGCCTCCATACCACCAACCGTACTAATTCTGTAAGCCGAACCACAATCCGCAAATCAATACACAATACCTTTCCCACATAACACCATCCTCAAGTGACACTAAAGAAAATGCCAGCTTACTCTTAACATCTGAATTCTTCTGTGCTCATCCGATCTCATGACATTTTCGTAAACACTGAACTGCAACCTTGATCCTCAACTTTCAAATACCCATGCCGCTCACTACACCCATCATGCTGCTACGCGAGAATACAAGAATTCATCTTAACCCCTGAACTACTAGTAGAATAAATAATGCATTGGCTAGAAACCTTTCACATAGCTCATGAACATCCCAAATCACCAGCCACAACCACATATCGACCTCTTACCGAGTAGCAAGTAGAATTATCGTAGCAATTTCATAAAATTCACGCAACTGCTAACCTGCTCATAGGAGATAACCCATATGTGGAATTCCATACCGACATCTTCCAATGACGCTGCATTGGGTACAACCACCACAAGAATTAGTAACCCTCCTAAGCCCATGTTCGACCACCAGTTGCACCAGTCTGTTCTTTCCCCATTGACATCAACTGAAAGTCCGACAATACCTTCCAAATTCCAAGTCATGTTGCCTCCGAAACGATAATTAAGTTTTCATAGCCCTCCTCATTTCAAGCAAACTCCTTTCCGCCATATTCAATATTCCTTCGTACAATAACCACCATTCCAAATATAATCTGTGAACCTAGTCACTTTCCACCATGACCCCCAAATAGCTCTAAACTTCCTCAAGGAAGTGGCTTCCTGCCACAGAATCTATATGCTACTCTGCCACTCGCACTTCAGTTAAATCGGCTCCTTAAAGCAATTCCTCGACCTCTGATCTTCATACTTTGACCTAATAGTAATTCAACCACCAGAAGACACCTCCCACATGTCCTTCCTCATTCTTCATTTCCCAAATGTTGGATCAAATCAAAATCCTTCTCTGTAGCACATGAACTAATAAATTGCTACCAACTTTAAGCCTCCTAGAAGATCATCTTTCTCGAGCCATCAACATTAGAAATACCAATTTGATTCCGAAATCGCTACACTCCACTATCTCTGACAACCGCTTCTCAAACACCACTTCACAACACACTACCTCGATGGCAAATTGAAGAAGACCATAACACCGGCGAATCTTAATGCGTTCAAACAAGGACGACGACACCACATCACAATTGAGAATTCCACCACGCTTGAAATTATCAAGTCTCGTTACTCCATCAACTAAAGCTTGAACATCCATAGAGTGATTGCCTTTCCTCTACTGTAGTTAAATGTCGTACCTCTAAGCCGTAAACTGAGAAATCCTCCCTTCGAGTCATTGCGAATGAACAGTGCCTCACCAGAAACCAGAAAACCCAAACTTCTCCGAAATAATTCGAAACCACCCTGAAACTCATGCGGAACCTCCAGGACACAAACCATATATGAATTTCAATCATAAAATACGCTACGGACCTGATCGCATAATCAAAACACTAAAAAGTGGTCGTCTTGACCCGATATTGATCATACTTTACTAGTCTCTCAACCAATGATCCAAAATACGCCCGAGTCCCTCGGGACCCTGCCAATCATACCAAGTCGTCCCAAAACATGATACAAACTTAGTTGAGGCCTCAAATCACATCAAACCATGCAAAAACTACGAATCTTGCCTCGAATCGAATTATGAGTTATGAAATTTCTAAAATTCTATAATTTGCGCCAAGCGTATCAAATCAATCCGGAATAACTTCAAATTTTGCACACAAGTCATAAATGACATAAGGGACCAGTTCCAATTTTCGGAATCGAAATCCGAGCTCGATATCAACCAAGTCAACTTCCGATCAAATCTATGAATATTTTAAAACTTCAACTTTCAAACTTTTCGCCAAAATGCACCGATTTCAAATATTTCGCCAAAATGTACTGAATTGTCCTACGGACTTCGAAATCCAAATCCGGATATACGCCTAAGTCCTAAATCACCACACGAAGCTATTGAAATCATAAAAAATTCCATTTCGAAGTTGTTTGCCCAAAAGTCAAACCTCGGTCAACTCTCCCAACTTAAAGCTTCCGAATTGAGAATTTTCCTTTCGGAACAACTTCGAACTTCCCGAAATTCAATTCCGGCCACACGTACAAATCATAATACATGAAATAAAGCTACTCAAGGCCTTAACTGCCGAACGACTCGCTAGAGCTCAAAATGATCGATCGGATCGTTACAACCTCCAAGATCTATATATTCGAATTTTTTGGATAGAGGCTCATGACTTGTCATAGTAGATTTAGATTTCCGAATGCTTATTCGTCAAATATAGTTAAACAATTTTCAGATATCTATGATTTAAGGATTATGAGACTCTAATATGCTTAATAATCTCAGTAGCATTTTTCAAACGGCTAGGTGGGGTGCCAGTTTGTGGGCATGACATATATATGTTGGAACACCATGTAAATTGTAATTAAGCTTTTGCCGAGACCAGTTACAGTACCAAACAGCAATCACGTCCCAATCATAACAAAGCCAGTTCTTCCTACAATGTTATGTGGATAAGAAAGGTTTGTATTTTTTGTTCCAGAAAGAGAATCATTTTGTTTTCATTTCGAGGTGTTCAAGGCACGTAAGTGATTTACCGAATCTTAACTAGAAGTTGCAACATACAAATTGGAGATCCTTTTTTTAACTAGAAAAAGAGATCATCAAAATTCAAGGGAACCAAAACAAGAAAGTTTTCTTATTAAAGAGAATAAGGCTTGCACAACGCTTCAGATTTGTCAAAATAAAGTCTCAAAGAGTGAGTTGGATGTAGAGATGGTGGCGAGGGAAAGTGCATCAATTGGTTCTGATTGTTTTATCGTCAAATTAGAAAGACTATATTAGGAGCCATCTTGCCTAAATTAGGAGTCTTTTCAAGAGTAGAATTTATTTTTAACGATTGTTCTTCTTATTATATTATTGAATATTATTCCATTATTATTCTTGATTTTTCTTATTGTTAGTTATTGAATATTATAATGGAGTTTTTCCTATCATTTTGAGATTTTCTCTCTTCTCCTAAAAATAAGTTCTTCATCTTTAACACTCGTCTGATTAATTACCTACTAGCGTGATATCATTGTTGTTGGTGATTTTTCTATTTAAAAACAGGTCCACCCACTAGTATTTGTAGGACCACAGAAGGAGTAAAATTGTTTCGGTCATAAATTTGAGAGTATCTCATCTTGCTCTAAATTTAACTTCAAATCCTTACACAAAAACTGATGAAAAGTCCACCTAGATTTAATATTTAAATTTTGGTCAAAGGGAAAAACCAAAGAGAAAAAGAGAGGAGAATTCACCTAATTTGTATACGAAAACATGCAGAGTAGGATGGCCTGGATAAATCTAGTAGTCAACTTTTGAAACAATTACAAAGAATGCCAAATCAAATATGTATCAGCTTCACGTAAGCTATATATATTTATCTCATGATCGTCCATCCTCTGGAAAGATCCACAAAGATAACCAATAAAGTTCACCTAAAAAGTCATAAGATCAAATAGCTAAGGAGATAAAATGTAACGATCCGACCAATCGTTTTACTTTCTAGAACCCTATCCCCCTAAATAAGACTTTTCGTACGTGTTTTTACTGTTTTATGACTTGCGGGGATGGTTAGTTTGGGATTTGGAAGGGTTTTGGTTGAAATTAGAAATCATCATACGAACCTATTGGAACCATCAAATCCTGATTTCGAGGTCGTTTGCTCAAAATGTTGGGCCCCGCATTCGCGAGGAGTAGGTGACCCAGTGCTTCGCGTTCGCATGTGTCACGACCCAAAACTCTAACCTGTCATGATGGCGCCTATCGATGGTACTAGGTAAGTCGATTTTTCAAAATACTTTGATATTTCATAAAAAGTAAACCAAAAGCTTATTCATAACAGAGTTTTTCATAAAAATAAGAGTTAAACTCAAAATACAATGCAGAAAGATAGACCTAAACATCGGGGTGTCAACAAGTCATGAGCATCTAGACAACCAGTGTAAGAAACAGTGTCTACAAGAGTTTGTATCTAAATGTCAATACAGAAAAGAAAGATAGCAAAGAAGGAGAGACAAGAACTGCGAACGCCAGCAGCTACCTCGTAAATCTTCAATACTCGACCACACACGAGCTCAACGTCCTCCTGACCGAACACACCTGATCTACACATAAAATGCAGGGTATAGCATGAGTACAACAATAAAAGTAGACATGGGTAAAATCCGGTAATATAAGTCAAGTCAACTGCATATTTATGAAGTTCAAGTAGACCATATATAATATTTCCCAGAAGTTCAGAACAGTAACATAAATCAGCTAAGTATAGCAACAAAGCAAGACAAATGCAACCTCTCAGGGTAATAGTCACTCAAGCCCGCAATAGCTCAAAACTCGGCTCTCAGCCCTCAATACACACACTCAATAGGTACTTACACTTACTAGGGTGTACAGACTCCGGAGGGGCTCCTACAGCCCAAGTGTTATATCATTGCGGTGTGCAGACCGATCCAATATCTATAAATAGCCATAAGGCTTGTTGCTGCATGCAACCCGATCTATATACATTCAGCCCCCAGGCTCATTGCGGCGTGCAACCCTATCCATATACACTCAGGCCCTATCTCAGTCATCAACCTCTCCAGTCTCTCGGGCTCTCAAAAATCATATAAATCAGCTCAAACAGAGATAATAACATGTATCAACAAGAAATAAAAATAGAGAGAGGTGTGACACGCAAGTAAAATCAGTACTGATTACAAGGAAGCAAATGACAGCTAATTCAACAAGTACACGACCTCAACGGGTCCCAACAATGATATCATATGGCCTAAGCATGATTTCTAACATGAATTACAATCAAATTTCCATAAAATAGAGGGAACATGTAGTTAAGAGTAAGTTATTCGACTTTACAGTCTCACGGGACGGACCAAGTCACAATCCCTCCGGGGCACGCCTTCATGCATGTCACCTAGAATGTGTGTCACTTCCAAAATAATCACATGACACAAAAATTCAGGGTTTCATATCCTTCAGGACTAGATTTATAACTGTAACTTACCTCAATTAGAGCAAAAGTCTACTCCAAAATTCCCTTGCCTTGCGAGTCGGCCTCCGAAAGTACCGAATCTAGCCACAAGCAGAACAATACAATCAATATAGGCTAAATGTATCAATGCCACCAGAAAAGTACTAAATTATAGCCAAAAATCCGAAATCGGCTTAACTTGGCCCACAGTCCCAGATTTCAAAATCCGACAAAAGTCCCAAAACCCAGAAGCCCACTCACTCACGAGTCTAACCATACCAAATTTATCAAAATCCGACACCATTTGGTCCTCCAAATCCCCAAAATTCACTCTCCAATTCTCTAGCCCTAAACCCCCAAATTTCACCTCAAAAACTCACCATCGAGGTGTAAAATCAGTGGGGGGAAACATCATTATTGAAGATAAATAGGCAAAAGGTGCTTACATCAGTAATCCCTTCGAAAATCCTCTCAAAATCCTCCAAAATTCGAGCTAAAGGTGATAAAAATGGTGAAAAATCTCGAAGTCCCGTATTTATATGTTCTGCCCAGGCCTTTCGCACCTGCGGCCAAATTTTCGCACCTGAGGAACCGCTCCTGTGAAACAATTTCCACACCTGCGAAATTCACTTAAACCCACTAGCTCACACCTGCGCTCCAGGTCTCGCACCTGCGAAGTCGCTTCTGCGGCCCTTCGTCCGCTTCTGCAGAAATGACCAAGATCTCCCTTTCTCACACATGCGCCTCTTGCCCAGCCTGGACTTGCCCGCATCTGCGCCCATCTTGCCGCACCTATGGCTAGACCCATCACAGGTGCGATTACACCAGCAACAGCCTACCTCAACAACTTCACCAACAAGAAACCAAGTCTGATAACCACCCGAAATCAACCCGAGGCTCCCAAGACTTCAACCAAACATACAAACAAGTCATATAACATATTATGAACTTATTCGAACCCTCGAATCATCCCAACAATACCAAAAACACGGATTACACCCGGATTCAAGCCTAAAGAACTTCTAAACTTTCAGATTCCACCAACGACGCCGAAACCTATCAAATCACGTCTGATTGACCTCAAATTTTGCACACAAGTCCTAAATGACACCATGAACCTACTCCAATTCTCGTAAATCAAATCCGACCCCGATATCAAAATTTCCACTACCGGTCAAATTTGCCAAAATTCTAACTTTCGCCAATTCAAGCCTAATTCTACTACGGACCTCCAAATCACATTCTAGACACCCTCCTAAGTCCAAAATAACCTAACGGAGCTAATGGAACAATCAAAAATTCAAATCAGAGGTCGTTTACACATAAGTCGACATCCGGTCAACTTTTCCAACTTAAACTTCCAATTAAGAGACTAAGTGTCTCAATTCACTCTGAAATCACTCCGGGCCCAAACCAACTAACCCGATAAGTCATAATACAGTTGTAGAACACAAAAGAAGCAGAAAATAGGGGAACGAGGTTATAGCTCCCGAAGCGACCGGCCGGGTCGTTACATCTTCCCCCTCTTAAACAAACGTCCATCCTCGAACGGGTCTAGAAACGCACCTGAGGTCTCAAATAGGTATGGATCTCTTCTCAGCATCTCATACTCGGTCTCCCAAGTAGTCTTCTGCATGGGCTGACCTCTCCACTGCACTTTCACTTAAGCTTATCCTTTGACCTCAACTTTCGAACCTGCCGCCCCAAAATAGCTACCGGCTCCACATCATAAGTCAAATCACCATTCAACTAGATCGTGGTGAAATCTAAAACATGAGACGGATCACTGATATACTTCCGAAGCATAGAAACATGAAATACTGATACACCATCGACAAGCTAGGTGGCAAGGCAAGCTTGTAAGCCACCTCCCCAATCCTCTAAAGTACTTCAAAAGGCCCAATGAACTGAGGGCTCAACTTGCCCCTCTTCCCAAACCTCATAACACCTTTCTTGGGTGATACCTTCAACAGACCTTCTCCCCGACCATGTAAGACACATCATGGACTTTTCTGTCAATATAGATCTTTTGTCTCGACTGCGTTGTGTGAAGCTGCTCCTGAATCAATTTCACCTTGTCTAATGCATCCTAAACCAAGTCTGTACCCAAAAGCCTAGTTTCACCCGGCCAAACCATCCCACCGGAGATCTACACTGCCTCTCATATAAAGCCTCGTACTGAGTCATCTGAATGCTCGAATGACAACTGTTGTTGTAAGCAAACTCCGCGAGTGGCAAAAATTATTCCCATGAACCAACAAAATCAATGACACCAGTGCGTAGCATGTCCTCCAATATCTGGATAGTACGCCTGGACTGACCGTCCGTCTGAGGGTGGAATGTTATGCTCAGCTCAACCTGAGTGCCCAACTTTGCTGCACGACTCTTCAAAACGGTGATGTAAACTATGTGCCTCTATCTGAAATGATGGAAACTGGCACCCCATGAAGGCGGACAATTTATCGAATGTAAATCTCAGCCAACCACTCTGAAGAATAACTAGTACCAGCTGGAGTGAAGTACGCGGACTTGGTCAGTCGATCCACAATCAGCCAAATAGCATCGAACTCCCTCAAAGTCCATGGAAGCCCAACTACAAATTTCATGGTGATCCGCTCCCACTTCCACTCCGAGATCTATAACCTCTAAAGTAAGCCACCTGTCTTTGATGCTCATACCTGCTGACAGTTGAGATCGAGCTACAAACCCAACTATATCTTTCTTCATCCTCCTCCATCAATAGTGCTGTCTCAAATCCTGGTACATCTTCGTGGCACCCGGATGGATGGAATACCGCGAGCTGTGGGCCTCCTCAAGAATCAACTCCTGTAGCCCATTTACATTGGGCACACATATCCAGCCCTGCATCTTCAATACCCTATCATCACCAATAGTCATATCTCTAGCATCACCATACTGAACCCTGTCCTTGAGGACAAGCAAATGAAGATTGTCATACTGGCGCTCTCTGATGCGATCAAACAAGGAAGACTGAAAAATTACACAAGCTAGAACCCGACTGGGCTCCAAAATATCCAATCTCACGGACCGGTTAGCCAAGGCCTGAACATCAACTGCAAGGGATCTCTCACCAACATGAAAGAATGCAAGACTACTTATACTCACTGTCTTTCTACTCAAGGCATCGGCTACCACATTGGCCTTTCCCAGATAGTACAAAATGGTGATATTGTAGTCCTTTAGTAGCTCCAACTATCTCCACTGCCTCAGATTGAGATCTTTATGCTTGAACAAGTGTTGGAGGCTACGATGATCAGTAAATACCTCACAAGACACACCATAGAGATAGTGCCTCCAAATCTTCAACCCATGAACAATGGCAGGTAACTCCAAATCATGAGCAGGGTAGTTCTTCTTATGAGGCTTCAACTTACGCGAAGCATAAGCAATCACTCTACCCTCCTGCATCAAAACACACCTAATACTGATCCGAGAAGCATCACAATATACTGTATAAGAACCAGAAGTTGATGGTAGAACTAGAACTGGAGTTGTGATCAAGGCAGTCCTGAGCTTTTGAAAGCTCTCTTTACACTCGTCCGACCACCTGAAAGGAGCACCCTTTTGGGTCAATTTGGTCAAGGGCGATGCGATAGACGAGAAACCCTACATGAACCGACAGTAATAACTAGCCAAACCAAGAAAGCTCTGAATCTCTGTAATTGAGGACGACGTGGGCCAACTTTAAACCGCCTCTATTTTCTACGGATCTACCTGAATACCCTTACTGGACACCACATGCTCTAAGAACACCACTGAACTGAGCCAAAACTCGCACTTGGAGAACTTGGCATAAAGCTTCTCCTCCTTCAGCCGCTACAATACAACCCTCAAATTCTAGGCGTGCTCCTCCTAGCTACGAGAGTACACTAGGATATCATCAATGAACACAATAACGAACGAGTTGAGATAAGGATGAAACACGCTTTTCATCAAATGCATGAACGTTGCTGGGGCATTGGTCAGCCCAAAAGATATCATGAGGAACTCATAATGACCATAACGGGTCTTGAAAGCTGTCTTAAGAATGTCTGAGTCCCGAATCTTCAGCTGGTGATACCCAGACCTCAAATCGATCTTGGAGAACACCCTTGCTCCCTGAAGCTGGTCAAATAGATCATCTATACGAGGCAAAAGATACTTGTTCTTGATTATGACTTTGTTCAACTATTTGTAATCAATGCATATTCTCATAGTACCATCTTTCTTCTTCACAAATAGAACTGGTGAACCCCAAGGTGACACGCTAGGCCGAATGAACCCTTTATCAAGGAGTTCTTGAAGTTGTTCCTTCAATTCCTTCAACTCTATCAATACCATACGGTATTGTGAAATAGAAATGGGATGAGTGCCCGACACCAAATCAATACCGAAGTCAATATCCCAGCCCGGTCTGAAAAACTTATTCGTGATATTTCTTGGTTTGTTGTTCTTGACCCACCTGGAAAAAGGTCCATTTTTGTGGTTTTCTTATTTTAATTTTATCTTTTTGCGGTGTTATTTCAACTCTTTTTAATTGTTCTATTAGATCATCTACTTTTGGGATTTCAGTCTTTATTTCCTTTTCTTTAATAATTTTATCTAGCTTTTTATTAATTTCTATAAGTAATACTATTACAGTATTATTCTGTTTTATTATTGTTTGATCTGCTTTTCCTTAGGGAGTATAACTAGTCAGTCCTTCTGGATTGGGTTGAATTCTTTCTGTGAACTTTAATGCTTCTTCATATACTGGATCTAGTTCAAATTGTAACTCACTCATGAAAGAGCGATTTCTTTTATTGTGTCTATCTTTTCTTTTAAGGTATTTATCTCACTTTTTAATACTTCTACTTGGTGTGTTATTTTTTTCACTAATCTGGTTGTTTGTATTTCTAATTCTTTAGGATTTTCTGTAGTAGTCTTAATTAATTTTTCTATTTCGTCTTTCTTAGGTATTTTTTCTAGATTAAATTTATTGTTTAGAAATTGTATTTTTCTGTCTATTTCTAGTTCTTGTGATTTTAGGAAATCCAAATTTTGTTCTAATTTTTCTAAAGTCTTTCTTTGTTTTGTTTGTAATACTTCTACTAGTTCTAGTGTTCTTATTATGTTTTTATTATTTTCTTGAGTTTTTTCTCCAAAGTTGATTATTATATCTACTAAAGTATTGTATTGTTTATCTTCGGTATGTAATATATGTTCTCCACTACTAAAATTACACTTAATTACCGTATTATCTTTTAATATTCTATACTTCTTTTCTGGATATATTTTTAAATCTAAATATTCTAGGTTCTTTAGATTATCTATTTTTTAACCTAATGGTATCCAAATTTTTCGGTTCTTATAGAATTTTATTCTTTAATTTTCTAAATATATTTCTCCTTTTATATATTGTATTTCCCACTCTAAGTTGATATGGTTTCTGAGCTAATACTACGTTTTACTATATAACTTGGTTCTATGTTTATTTTTAACTCCGATTCTTGTATTTTTTTTAGCTAATTTTAAAGTTGATATTAATAAAGCCTTAGTCTTTCGTAGCATGTTCTTTAATTCTCCCTTTCTTTGTATATTCCTACTTAAAATCCAATAGTTACAAGTTATTTCTTTAATTAAAGGATGTTGTCTCAACATATATATTATCCTAATGGGATATATTTTATCTTATTCCTGGTGGTTTGGATATAATCCTTTTCTTGTTGTATTTGAATATTAATTCTTTCTATTTCAAGGAGAAAATCTTCTGTATTTAAAATATCTGATTCAAAGAAACTTAGTTGTGATTCTAACGTTTCTCTATATTGTATGCTATTTTTAATAATTTCACGACTAATATATATTAGATGGTGATGGTAACTGATGTATTTAGCAAAAATAAGTTGTTTCATAAACTGGTTGGTCCGAAAATCTTCTGGCTCTGATACCATTATAAGAGAGGTAATTGTACACAAATAAAATCGCTTGTGTAATAGGAAGATTTGCATAAAAATTAAAGAAGATTTGTCCATTGTATTTTTACCGAGAAAAGAACATTGACACCCACGGTGAGCATAAATGATTATTAATTACAAATGTAGCAAGATTAATCTTCTTTTTCTTGCTCTACATATATACTAAAATTTTAGCTTAAGTGTATTGCAAAAATAAAATTAAAGTCACTATATAAAAAGGGGTTTCATACTGAAAAATTGATTTTATTGAAATACAGATAACTTTAAATTTATACATCGTTTCTAGTTTAAACCAACAATAAATCAAAGAGGGACACAAATAAATTTTACCATACAGGCAACTTTAAATTTATACATCGTTTCTAGTTTAGACCAACAATAAATCAAAGATGGACACGAATAAATTTTACCGAAAAAATATAGAGAAGTATGCACTCAAATCTACGTGATGTCTTCATCTTATTGAGCCATGAAGAAATTAAATAAAAGAATAAAATAGATTTACACTGAATGCAATAATAAATCTACTATGAACAGAATAACCAATTTTCTAATGAAATTTAACAAATGGTAGTCTTTGAAAGTTTATTTCATACAATCGCCAAATACAACCAAACGATTAACTTAAGTAGGCTTGGCCTTGCTCACCGCGGACCGCACCAATCCCACCGCGGCCGCGAAGCTTCCATCGCGGACCGCGAGGCCTGGCTTCAGAGACCTGCAACTTTTTCCTAAGTTCAAAACTTCCCGAAACACACTCGAGCCCTCGGGACTCCTAACCAAACACACGTACTAACTCAACAACATCATACAAACTCATCCATGCGATCAAATCGCCAAAATAACCTCAATAACAATGAATTAAACCTCAAAATCAAGTACTTTTTCTCAAACTTCATCAAGAATCAAATTTAGCAATTTAGGTCCGAATCACGTCAAACGACGTCCGTTTTCAACCAAACTTTACAGAAATGACTTAAACCATATATAAGACCTGTATTGGGTGCCGGAATCAAAATATGGGCCCGATACCATCATGTTCTAAGCAAATTTCATTTCAATTTTCCTTAAACAGTTTCAGAAAATAATTTCTTTTAAAAATTTATTTCTCGGGCTTGGGACCTCGGAATTCGATTCCGGGCGTACGCCCAAGTCCCATATTTTCCTACAGACCCTCCGGGACCGTCAAATCACGGGTCTGGGTCCGTTTATCCAAAATGTTGATCGAAGTCAAATTAACTCATTTTATAATCAAATTTTATCATTTTTCACAGAATTTCATATTTAAGCTTTCCGGCTACGCGTACGGACTGCGCACAAAAATCGAGGTGATTTTAAATGAGGTTTTTCAAGGCCTCAGAACATGAAATTTAATTTAAAGTAAGTGATGGCACCGAGTTAGGGTTTCTAATTTTTGCTTTTTTGTTCAAACTGTTACCTAATTAGGGTCCCTACTTAATTACCCAGCACATTTTACTCACTAAGTCCAAAAAAATCATCATTTAAACTAAACTAACCTAAAAATTGAACTAATTATGGAAAGAAGAGGAACAAAAATTAAGACAAAATGAAAATTAAACAAAGTCACAAAATTAAACTAAGAAAAGTTGAGTGAAATGTTACCAGATATAGAGATGTAATGAATCAACACAATTCAAACAAGCTACTACGATCAAAGGAGAATTATGAATAGTGAATATGAGCTCTAAGGTTCGATTTTGCGAAAAGTGTAAACAGGAGTCCCTGGGGTCTATTTATCGAAAAACTACTGGGACTCATACTCACCTACCAGCGCGGCCGCACAAAATGGACCGCGGTCCGCGCTGGGTTTGTTCAGAAGAAGTTTGAGAAGGCAACCTCTGCAGTCCGCACAAAACAGACCGCGGCCGCAGAAGTCCACCGGAATCCGCACGTAGAAGCTAGACAAGCCATGAACTTAGAAATCATTAACTCCTTTATTTTAAAACTTCTTACCAATTAGATTAACAAGGAACTAAACTATTAAATAACAGCGGAATATGAAATTTAGCGGAAATCTTAAATAAATATAAAACCAGAATGTTTCGAAAGTCAATACATGTCTCTACCCAGAACCTGGTGTCACAACATCCACAGACTTCTAAGATTACTAAATACAACCGTTTGAAAGAAATATAACATTGTTTGTCTCGAATACTTGAGATAACAGAATGTAAATAAGATAGAGGAGACACCGGGCCTGCGGACACCTGCAAGGCTACCTCGGTGTCTCGGTGGACTGAAGGCTGGCTCCCTTACTGCTGCTGATCAAGTGCCGCTCTGGTATCTGCACAGAGTGCAGAATGTAGTATCAGCACAACCGACCTCATGTGTTGGTAAGTGTCTGGCCTAACCCCGACGAGGTAGTGACGAGGCTAGGACCAGACTCCAGATAAACCTGTGCAGTTATATAATATACAGCAGAAATATAAACAGGTAATAACAGTTTAAAGGGGAGGGGGGAACATGCTTCAGGGAAACATATCAATTATATCAGAAACTTAATAAAGTATTAAAGAACACTCGATGTCTACAATCAATACAATGACAATATTGTTGCGGTGCACAACCCGATCCAATATAATATATGTTGCGACGTGCAACCCGATCCACATATATAGTTGTTGCGGCATGCAACCCGATCCAATATAATATTTGTTGCGGCGTGCAACCCGATCCAATATAATATATGCTGCGGCGTGCAACCCGATCCAATATAACATCTGTTGCGGCATGCAACCCGATCTACATATACAACTATTGCGGCGTGCAACCCGATCCACATATATAACTGTTGCGGCGTGCAACCCGATCCAATATAATATCTAATGATATTGCGGCGCACAACTCGTTCCAAATATATAGTCATCAATAATCATAGTTAACTGTCCTGGCAAGGGATCAACAATAGACTATGCTATCCCGACAAGGGATCAACAATAGACTACACTATCCCGGCAAGAAAACTCAACAATACAAGTATATACGTCCCGGCAAGGGAGAAACAGCCATAACCAAACTTGTTTCAACATCTAACTATCTCAACTATAACTCAACTAGTTTCAACTTCTAATTACCTCAGCTATAACTAAACTTGTTACAACACCTAACTACGCAGCTATAACCAAAATTGTTACAACACCTAACACGAAGAATCATCAACCTAAGCGTCCGTAGTATCAATTAAGAACACAATGCAAGGGAATCTCAACTCAACAATAGCCCGGTAAGGGGACAACACAATGATCTCTTCTCTTTCTCACTTTTACTTCACAATTCACTTCACAACTCGAGCCAATGCTCTAGAGTTTCGATTATCACTTATACTTTCACAATTCGTTATACAACTGGAGCCAATGCTCCTCAATGTTCATTGATCACATTTCTTTCCACAACTTTACACAACAAATAGAAATCTTCACCAAGGCATGAATAATACAACGAGATCATGAAAATCACAAGATAAGACTCACGGTCATGCTTGACACCAACGCATAGATATTCGTCACCATGTCTATATGTCGTACTCAACAAGAAATAAATAGCAAATAGGACACAACTTCTAATCCCTCAAGCTAAGGTTAGACCAAACACTTACCTCGATGCCTCAAACACAACTCAAGCTTCAATTATAGCTTTACCCCTTGATGTCACCGCCAATTCGCTCGTATCTAGACACAAATTACTTAATTACATCAATAAATTCTAAATGAATCAACCCCAATTCATGAAAAATGAGTTTTCGAAAGTTTTACCCAAAAAGTCGAAAATCGCCCCGGGCCCACATGGTCAAAACTCGAGGTTCGAACCAAAACCCGATTACCCATTCCCCCACGAACCCAAATATATGATTTGTTTTGAAATTGGACCTCAAATCGAGGTCCAAATTCCTAATTTTTGAAAAACCTAGGTTCTGCCCAAAACACCCAATTTCCCCCATAAAAATCATTGATTTGAAGTTGAAATCATGTTAAAAGATATTAATAATTGAAGAAAACTAGTTAAAAATGACTTACAATTGATTTGGAGAAGGAAGGTTGTTTGAAAAAATCGCCTCTTATGTTTTTGGTGTTTTGAAAATGAAAAATGACTGAAAATCCCGTCTATTTATACCCTTCTCAGACCCTCACCGCGGACCACACACAAAGGCTGCGACCGCGGAGCTCCATCGCGGACCGCATAAAAAGGACTGCGGCCGTGGAGCTCCACCTCGGACCGGAGGCTTGGCCTTGCTCACCGCGGACCGCACCAATCCGACCGCGGTCGAGGAGTCCCCACCGCGGCCGCGAAGCTTCCACCGCGGACCGCGAGGCCTGGCTTCAGAGACCTGCAACTTTTTCCTAAGTTCAAAACTTCCCGAAACACATCCGAAGCACACTCGAGCCCTCGGGTCTCCTAACCAAACACACGTACTAACTCAACAACATCATACGAATTCATCCGTGCGATCAAATCGCCAAAATAACCTCAATAACAATGAATCAAACCTCAAAATCAAGAACTTTTTCTCAAACTTCATCAAGTATCAAATTTAGCAATTTAGGTCCGAATCACGTCAAACGACGTTCGTTTTCAACCAAACTTTACAGAAATGACTTAAACCATATATAAGACCTGTACCGGGCACCGGAACTAAAATACGGACCCGATACCATCATGTTCTAAGCAAATTTCATTTCGATTTTCTTTAAACTGTTTCAGAAAATAATTTCTTTTAAAAATTCATTTCTCGGGCTTGGAACCTCGGAATTCGATTCCGGGCATACGCCCAAGTCCCATATTTTCCTACGGACCTTCCGGGACCGTCAAATTATGGGTCCGGGTCCTTTTACCCAAAACGTTGGCCGAAGTCAAATTAACTCATTTTATCATTTTTCACAGAATTTCATATTTAAGCTTTCCGGCTACACGTCCGGACTGTACACATAAATCGAGGTAACTTTA
Organism: Nicotiana sylvestris; assembly: GCF_000393655.2. Lineage (NCBI taxonomy): Eukaryota > Viridiplantae > Streptophyta > Magnoliopsida > Solanales > Solanaceae > Nicotiana > Nicotiana sylvestris. The sequence goes on from NC_091058.1 coordinate 80,321,337, forward strand.
AATGAGATTTTTTAAGGCCTCAGAACACGGAATTTAATTTAAAGCAAGTAATGACCTTTTGGGTCATCACAACGAGAGATAAGAGGGCAAACCTGTTAGGTTAGACCCAAGATTAAGGGAAAAGTGCCATCGGCTTCTGACTTTATAAACAATGAAATAAAACGGTGCTATAGTTCAGGATGGTGATTGTTAGAAGGAAGCCTCAACAGGCGTATGGTATTTTAGACTGTCTTTTGTAAAATTTAATAGGATAAGGGTAAATTAGTAATTTGACTTTTAAGTTAGGAGCTTTCCACTTTTATAATAACTAGTCTTACGGCACGTGCGTTGCGCGTATAACCTATCTAAATGAGTATAAAATTTTAAAAAATTATATAAATATTATTTTTGAATTAAAATAAATGTGTAAATTTATTTTAATAAAGAATATTGATTATGTATATATAGCTAATTCAATAAGAAATATAAATTTATACCTTTCGCTATCTATGTTTTCTTTTAGCTCTTTTAACTACTGCCTTAAAATACTTATGAATAAATGTATCTAATTTATTTTCATTAATTTTCATATATAAATTTATCTTAGCTATGTTTCACTTTTCGAGTATTGTAATTGGATTTGTAATTTAATATGTGCATATATTTACAATATGTTTTCAACTTATTCAAATAATTAACTTAAAGTACATTATAGTACTTATTACTTTAAATTAAAATACTACTATTATTTTTAAAGCGTAAGCATGTCGTATTAAACTTTTTTATATATATTTTCATACTCGGCCTAGTATGTTGTAAGTTTGGTTTATATATTATTAGTAATATTTAGTTTTTGAAGATTTAAAATTAAATCTAAAATTTTATTAGTAGATTTCTAACACGTTTATGTGCATTTTGTCTAATACACATAAGAAAAAGTCATAATTACTTTACACAATTTATTTAAGGAAAGGATTTATAAGTAAATTTTTATTTGGTTGTAAATTCCTAAAATTTAAGAGTTTCTATACGTAGTTCGAATAAGGAAAGATTTAATGACCAAAATTTAGTTGATTTAAAGTTCTAAATATTAGTAGAATAATTAAATTACAATTATAACCAATATAAAATTATTTTTAAAGGGTAAAAAAATCAAATAATATTTCGCTAAGGGGCTTCGTGCTAGGATACTCGCGATGTGCCTGTACCTTCTATCGATGCATATAAAATTATAAAAAATATAAGCCCTTAACAATAAAAATTTTCAAAAATATAAGCTCTTGAATATTGCAAATATTGAGCTTATTTAGTAAAAAAAAAATAGCGAATATCTTATCTAAGTATGACAACAACCAAGATAATCTTGAAAGTTTAGTGTTATTATCTCGTTCTTTTATATTAATTTCGTATCAAAATAGTCGTCTAGGTACCATATATTCTAAGACAAGTTAACTACAAAGAGAAAAAAAATTAGCGATAGATAAATTATGTAGTTAAATAATAAAATTCATCACTAATCCTATTTAGTGACAAAATCAGTTATATATTATAAAAATCCTATTAGCTACAAGATAAATTTAGTAACTAATTCTTGTTTTGTAAAGTTAAATTATTTAACAAATTTTCTTAGTGATAATATTAGCTTTTTTTTACCAAAAAATAAAAGTCCTTTCCCATCTATTTATTTTAACATATGCATTGAGGTAATTTAGGTATTTCTGTAAATTAAACTATGATAATTAATTTCTTATCACAAATTAATGATTACTATTTTTTCAACAATAATTACTATTTCAAAACCTAATGCCGTAGTAAATTTTAACGAAGTTAACAACCAAGCTTCTAAGAAAATACTTATGATTTAAATTTTAAAAATAACAAATAAATCATATGAAAGGAAAATAAAGGCAAAATTGGTCTTTATGATTAAACAAGGACAAAGAAAAAAAATATCACATAAAACGTGAAGTTTCCTTGTTGGAAACCAACAAAAATCTTTCCTCCTACTTTTTTTGTATTCTTTTATATCTTAATGTATTGTATCCTTATTAGGAGAAGATATCAAATACTAATAGCTTGTTTGGATGGTTGTTACACATCGTTTCATAATGTATTGTATTGTATTGTATTGTATTGTACTGTATCGTTTGATAAATACAATGTTTGGATAGATTATGTCGTTTGACATCGTTTCATGATGTCACGCACCAGCAATATAAAGAATAAACTTGCAATATTATAAAGAAAAATTATGATACAAGGTAAAATTACTATATAAAAAGACTGCATAAATGATAAAATAAAATAATTTAATAATAATAAAGGGTGAGATTGAGAAAAAAAGACAAGGTAACGACGCGACCACACCAAATCGGTCGTTACATAAAGTGGCACATTTCGTTGTTATGTAACGACGGATTTAACAATACGATACAATAAAATTTAAGTAACAATCAAAACAAACATTGTATTTAAAGTAACAATACGATACGATACAATAGGTAACAACCATCCAAACAAGCTGTAAATTATATTATAATTTTTTTTGTTTAGAACTCCTAAATATAAGGAATTTTTTTTTGATTTTACAATTTTATCCAATGTAAAATATATTTTTAAAGGATAAAAAAGGCGAACGATATTTCGCTAAGGGCCTTCGTACTTTTAATATAGTATAGAAGATATATATTACCCTAACAATTCAGCATTACTTATTTTCCTTCCTTCCATCTGGTCTGGGTTATTACCATGGAGAATTCCTCAGGCAAACGACATAAATTACTGTTTGTGTGCATAAAATCTGCTTGTTTTAATACAAAAATGGATGGAAAATTCTACGTCAACGTTTCCGTCCATGAAGACCTTATAACATCAAACAGCGATCACCCAATCTAACAAAGCCGGATTTTCCTACAACAATACATGGACAAGAAAAAAGCCACCTTGTCTTCGTTTCGAGGTGTTTAAGTACGTGCTTTCCTGACTCTTTAATAGGAGCTGCAACATACAAATTGGACACCCTTTTTAAGAGATCAGGGGAACCAAAACATAAATATTTTCCAATTTTCTCATGTTTGGTTGCCTTAAATGTTTTGGAAAATATTTTCCTCATGAACTCAGTTTCCTCAAATTGGAGGAAAATGTTTTCCTTATCAAGAGAAGGGAAAACATTTTCCAAAAGTCTTTCTCAACCTTCCCCACCTCACCAATCCACCCGGCCACCCCATCCCCTCTCCAAAAAAGGTTTTTTTTTTTTTTTAAAAAAAATAAGTTTTTCCGTTACCACCCACCCTACTACCCCTCCACCCCACCCCAACCCCCCACCGCAAAAAAATTATTATTTTTTACCTTAATTATTTTTTGCAATTTCTGTTTTTTCGTTTTTCTGCACCACCCACACCCCCCCCCACCGCACAAAATTTGTTTTTTTTTGTAATTTAAAATTTTGTTTTTTGTTTTTTTTTTGTTTAATGTCACCCCCCTCCCCCGAAAAAATATATTTTTAAATATATTTTTCAGTTTTAATTTTTTTATTTATGGTTTGAAAGATTCAAAATTTTATAAGTTCCAAAATTATGAGTTCGGAAGTTTATGCGTTTGGAAGTTTACGGGTTTAGAAATTATAAAGTTTACGGGTTCGAAATTCCGCAGTTTTGAAAGTTTAACGGTTCGAAAGTTTATGAAATTTGTGGGTTCGGAAGGTTGTTGGTTTGAAAGTTTATGGTTTCATGTTTATTATATCTAAATTATTTATGAATACTCTTGAGAAGTCATTTCCTTAATTTGCATACCAAACACCGAAAAATAAATAAAATTACTACTTGTTTTCTAAGAAAATATTTTTTTGAAAAACATTTTCCACGAAAAACAATTTCCTTTATACCAAACACACCCTTTATGATCTCAAACGAATGGCCGGAGGTTCCAATAGGAAATATATTATATTAGAGGTTCCAATAGGAAATATATTATATTAGGAGACATATCAGGACTCTTTTTTCTTTAATTGTTTAATTAGTAGTCTTTTAAAGATTAGGATTTCCTTTTTAATGTTCTTTATTGTTCTTCTTATTATATTATTAATGAATATTATTCTGAGATTTCTCTCTTCCCCTCAAAACAACTTCTTCAATCTTGAACACTGTCAAATTGCCTACTACCGTGAGATGTTCCCATCCAACTAGTTTGCGATTGAATCACAGTTGACGTTGTTGTTGGTGATTCTTCTGTCAATTAAAAAACAGGTCTAGCCATTAATATTATTAGGACCATATAAGAAGTAAAATTGGTTTTGTCATAATTTTGAAAAGTTACTGATCTTGCTCTAAAATTTTAAATTTAAATCCTTGCACTAAAACTGATAAATGAGACCACTCGAATTCAAAATCAAGATTTTGACCGAGAGGAAAAAGAGAGGAGAATTTACCTATTTGTACACAAAAGCAAGTGAGATAGTATAGGATGGATAAGCTAGTAGTCACTTTTGGAAAAAGTGGTAACCAATGTATGTTCCTTTGAATAAATATCTCATTATTCAATAGAGTATACCAATCAATTATTCAACTTTGTGGAGCATGGGTATAACCTATAATATTAGACCAATTCTAAACAAAATGTATACATAAAATATCTAATTTAGCGGAGAGACCATAAATTCACATATCCTATAAATTAACCTATAAATCCGCCCCTGCCGAAGATCTCATTACTCAAATTGCAGCTGAATATCATCATCAGCTACAAGCCCGTTATTAATGTTGGATGAGAACTAAGTTCGGCAATTAGCAAAGTTTTCTTATGTTATTTTTGGTTATACTGCATATATAAATTGAGCCCCATAAATCGAATTTCTATACTAGTAAAAATTACACGGGGCGCCCTATTTGGTCACCCCCATTTAACCTATACCCATTTTTTTAATTTTTTTTAATTTTTACCCACTTTTTAAACAATTTCACCTCATTTCTCCTCATCGATGTCCTTCTTTGTTTTCTTCTTCTTCTTCTTCTTCTTCTTCTTCTTCTTCTTCTTCTTCTTTCTTCTGCTGTTACGTTGTTGGTGCTGCTATGAAACTTCAGATCATGAAATGATTGCCGTAAATATGCTTATCAAATTATTTAAAAATAAATTATAAATAATTACGTAAGTTAGTAGACAATAATTTGTGAATATTTCCACGTATGTAAGTTAGTAGACAATGATAATTTTGTTCTTTTCACGTTTATTGTTTCCAAAATTTATGATTTAGATACTGTTGGTAATCTGATTATTTATCTAGTATGTTAGAAAGCTTTTTCAAAAACTTCAGCTTATATAGTGCTGAAGCTTTTACAAATGGACTAAATAACTTTAGCATCTTCTGCTGAAGTTTTTGAAAAAGCTTTATGACAAAACTAATGAATCCAAGACAAAAAAACTTCAGCTTTTAGTGCTGAAGTTTTTACAAATGAACTAAATAACTTCAGCATCTTCTGCTGAAGTTTTTGAAAAAGCTTATCCAGGACAAAAAAACTTCAGTTTATTTAGTGCTGAAGTTTTTATAAATGAACTAAATAACTTCAGCATCTTCTACTGAAGTTTTTGAAAAAATTTAATGACAAAACTAATGAATCCAGGACAAAAAAACTTCAGCTTATTTAGTGCAATTACAAACAAAAATTTCAGCAAATAGAGAACAAAACTTCAGCTACTATGCTTAAGTTCAGCAATTACAAACAAAAACTTCAGCAGATAGAGAACAAAACTTCAGCTACTATGCTTAAGTTCAACAATTACAAACAAAAACTTCAGTACACTTGGTTCAACACACTTGCTACTTCAGGCCCGTCTACTAGAATGCTGAAGTTTTGCGTGATTGTCTTTGCTACTTCAGCCCCGTATGCTGAAGTTACGCGAAAAAGTGAGTACGCTTACATTTTTTTTTTGCAAAGTGGGCACAAGTTAAAACGTGATCCAAAAAGCGGGTATAGATGCAAATCCCCAACTATACTATAATAGAATTAGCTATTCATGTCCATTTTATACAAATTAATTGAAGCCCAAACGACAACTAATTTCTCTTTGGTCACTAAAGTAATGTGAAAGATGAAATAAATAAATAATGGCAACGACTTAGACTGATCAAAAAAGGTAGGGTTTATGTATGGTATAATCTAAACGCAACCTTCCACGATGAAAAACCAAAGAAACAAACGTTCACTTCAAACATTAGAAAAACTAATAGCAGATCTACCCAACAAAATCATTATAAGTAGGGGTATATATGGATCGGGTTAGTTACAGGAATTAATTCTAACTCCCACATGATGAAAAAAAGTAAAAGGTCCTGAGACATAAATGATCCAATTTGACCACTGTACATTACTAACATGAGGGGATCTTATCCATTTGTAGATGGAGCTTCTATAGCAACTAGGTCTAGAGGGAAGTTGTGAGCATTACGTTCATGCATAACTTCCATACCAAGGCTAACACTATAAAGGGGGTCGTAGTGACCAGGCTCGGGCGGCTGTTTACCAAAAACACAGGTCTCCGCAAAGTCATAAGACCATGTATGGGAGCTGACGCCTGCCCAGTACCGGAAGGTCAAGGAAGTTGGTGACCTGATGACAGGGGAATCGGCGACCGAAGCCCCAGTGAACGACGACCGTAACTATAACGGTCCTAAGATAGTGAAATTCCTTGTTAGGTAAGTTCCAACCCGCACGAAAGGCGTATTTGAATCAGATTTTGGATCAATCTATATTGAGTGACTGCCTCCATTATGTTGCTGCTAGCAAATACCACTATTTTTGGTTTTGGATCTTCTAAATCATTCTCGCAGGAGATACGGACCCATATTTTTCTTATCCTTCGAGAAAAAGATTCATTCTCTTCATGAAAAATAAGAGGTAGAACCAACAAAGATTTCTTTTTCAATTCATCTCTGGCCTCGTTCAAGAATTGTTTTTGATCCAATCCGCAAGAATCAATAGAAAAGGCAAACTTGCCTTAGCTGGTCGTGGCCAAGAACCACTGGTTTCGCTTGGTGGGCCGGGAATGGCCGACTTATTAATTTATATGGTAAACTACTATGGGCTCATGTAGCCCATGCTGGATTAATCGTCCCTTTCTTCTATATTTTTCGAGAAAGAGAATTGATATATGACCTCTTCGAAGCTGCCACCAGTATGCGAATGATGCATAATTATTTTTGTATTGGGAGGGTGGCTGCCAATCTACCATATGGGTGGATAGATAAATATTTGGATTTTGCGATTATTTTTTAACAGGGATTGGTGAGTATCAAAAACTTATTACCCGGAGTCCTATTTTTTTAGAACGGGTTGAAGGAGTAGGCATTATTGGGGGAGACGGTACCAATGCTACAAGCTTCCGGAATAGAATGGGATCTTCGTAAACTTGATCATTATGAGTCTTACGACGAATTTGATTGGCAGGTTCAATGGCAACGAGAAGTGGATTCATTAGCTCGTTATTTAGTACGAATCGGTGAAATGACAAAATCCATAAAGATTATTCAACAGGCTCTAGAAGGAATTCCAAGAGGGCCTTACGAAAATTTAGAAACAATCCAACTATATCAGTTTGGATTGGTTTAATTTCGTCGGATTTTTCAAGTTTTTAGGATATTTTTTTGCATGAACAATATGTCAATCTTACTTTGTTAAATTTTTTATAAGTAAGTATGTTTAAAAAAATTTAAAAAAATTGAAAAACATATAATCTATTAAAATGTTCTTATGGGAGAATTTTCTTAGTAGCACATGATAGTAATTTTTTTAGTTGTCTGACAATAAATTCTCATTGATGTACACTTTTAAAGTTAACCGAATTTAATAATTAAACATAAAAATCTTTATGATACCTAAATAATTATATGTTCTATTTAATTTTCAATTATCAAAATACCATTTGAAAAAGATATAAGAATCTAATAGATCTTGATATATGGATATTGAAAATAAAGAGATTGACACATTTCAATAATACTTGATAAGAAAATGATATACAACATGTGATTGACACATTTCAATAATACTTGTTTTAAAAGTCAATTTTGTGTTTCGAGGCCTTAAAAATCTCCTTTTGTCTCACATCAATTTGCTTGCGCAGTCCGAGCATATATCCGGAAAGATTTTATGTGAAAAATTCGAGAAAATGCTAATTTTGACTTTAAAATTAAATTTAAGTTGACTTCAGTCAATATTTTGGGTAAACGAACCTGGACCCGTGATTCGATAATCCCGGAGGGTCCGTAGGAATAGGACTTGGGCGTATGCCCAGAATTGAATTCCGAGGTCCCTAGCCCCAAAATGAATTTTTGAAAGAATTATTTAACTGAAATTATAAGAGTTTTTGGAAATTTAAAGATGTTTGAATTTGATGGTATCGAGCCTGTATTATGGTTTCGGAATCCGGTACAGGTTTAATATTGTATTTAAGTTGTGCCTGTAAAATTTGATAAGAAACGGAATTCATATGACGTGAATCGGACCCTCGGTTGTGAAAATGGAACTTTAAGAGTTCTTGAGATTTTTCTTTGATTTTGATGCTAAACTCATAGTTTTAGGTGATATTTTGGTGATTTGATCGCACGAGTAAGTCCATATGATGTTTTTAGGCTTGTGTGCATGTTTGGTTTGGAGCCCTGAGGGCTCGGGTGAATTTCGGATAGGTTTCGGGATGTTTTGGACTTAAGGAATTCTGTTGTTTAGCTGCTTCTGGTATGCTGATATTTTGTTCTTCGCGTTCGTGATACAACTCTCACAAACGCGAAGCACAAGCTTGGCTAGGGAGGAATTTTTTCTACACGAATGTGAGGCCTTGGTCGCGAACGCGGAGCAGTGCAATGGAGGTGGTTGGGGAGAGTCTTTGAGTTGGTCTTCGCGAACGCGGTCCCAGGCCCGCGAACGGACGGTCAGGGGGGACAAACCATCGCGAACGCAAGCAGCTCATAGCGAACGCGTAGCCCCTTTTGGCCATAAACTTTGCCAACGCGACAGAACTTTCGCAAACGCGAAGCAGGTCTGCCCAGCGATTTTAAAACAGAGGCAGAACGGGATTAAGCCATATTTTCTTATCTCCTTCCATAGAATCAGACCTAGGGCGATTTTTGAAGAGCAAATTCAATACCAAATCATAGGTATGTGTTCTTGAACTCATTTATTTCATTTTCCATCAACACCCATTAGATTTGTAGGTCTAAATCTTGTTCTTCAAGGGTAAAAATTAGGGATTTTAGGAGAATGGGGGATTTCACAAATTTGGGGATTTAGACCTCGATTTGGGGTCGGATTCCGAAACTAATTGCATATTTGGGCTCGTGGGTGAATGGGTTTTGGTTCGAGCCTCGAGTTTTGACCAAGCGGGCCCGGGGTCGGTATTGACTTTTTGGAAGAATGATGGAAAATCTATAGTTTTTCATTTGAATTGGTTTCTTGAGCTTCAATTAATGTTAGTAAGTTAATATTGACAAGATACAATTGAATTGGAAGTGGAATCAAAAGGAAAAACGGTACTTGAGGCTTGAGTTTGGCCGTGAAATTCGGGGTAAGTATTTGGTCTAACCTTAGCTTGAGGGAATAGGTGTTGTGTCTTAATTACTATGTGTTAGTGTCGAGTACGACATATAGGTGAGGTGACGAGTGTCTATACGTTGGTGCCAAACATGCTCGTGAGTCTTATATTAAGATGTTGTGATTTTATTACGTCTTGTTCATACTTAGATTGATGATTAGCACGGTGGAACAAAACTTATGATAAATTCTTGGTAATTGACCATTGTTGGGTATTGGTTCAAGTTGGGGATTAATTTGTGAAGTAACTGTTGAACTAGGTTGGTTATAGCTGATTCCCTTGATGGGATGATATTGTTTTCTATTGTTGACTCCCTTGCCAGAACGGTATTATTTCTATTGATGTTTCTATTGTTGGTTCCCTTGTCGGGATGTTATCATTGTATTTATTTGGGTGAGGAAGAGTGTAAAGCACGAAGGGTGATTTCGTGCATGAGATTGTGAGTGAGTGTTAATGCACAAAGGGTGATGTCGTGCCGATATTGTGAGTGTTAATGCACGAAGGGTGATGTCGTGCCGATTTTGTTGATTTCTATAGTGAGGACGAAAGTAAAAGCACGAAGTTTGATACCGTGCACTTGTTTCTATGTTATTATTTCCGTTGCTTCAAGTTTGATATTTACCTTGTTGCTTTACTTTATCATTGTCATAACCCGATATCCCTCTCAGCATGTTCCCCCTTTTCCCGTCTTATTATTTTTCATTCTTGTTATTATTGCTTCTCGTATATGATTTAATTGCACAGGTTTATGTGGTTGTCGCATTCTAGCCTCGTCACTACTTCGCTGAGGTTAGGCTCGACACTTACTCGGTACATGGGGTCAGTTGTACTGATACTACACTTTGCACTATTTTGTGCAGTCCAGTGGAGAACCAAGGTAGTCCTGCAGGCGTCCGCAGGCCTTGGCGTCCCCCTTTCTATCATATTTCCATTCTGTTTTTACTTATTTCAGAGACAAATGTATATTTTCCTTGTTCAGACCACTATTTGTAGTATTCATAGACAGTCCATTACATTGTGACACCAGTTCTGGGTGGAGTATTACTATGGATTCGTATTTGTATTAAGTTAAATTGTTAGATTTCATTCTTCCGCATTTTATTCCGCTATTTATGTTATGCTAACTTGTAAATTATTAAAAAAATAAAATAAAAAGGTAAAATAATCAGTAACCTTGGCTTTCCTAGTGGGTTCAATATTAGGTGCCATCACGATCCCAGTGGTGGGAAATTCGAGTTGTGACAAGTTGGTATCAGAGCTCTAGGTTGCTTAGGTCTCACAATTCACGGACAAGCTTAGTAGAGTCTGAGAGATCGGTACAGAAACATCTGTGCTTATCCCCTAGAGGCTGCAGAGTTTAGGAATGACTTCACATCTATTTTTCTCTATCGTGCGATTTGATTTCTCAATGTTAATTGAACTTCTACTCTATTCTTTCACAGATGGCGAGAACAAGTGCTTCTTCATCCGCTGATCAGCAGCCCGAGCCCTTTATGGCAGCTCCTATGAAGGGTAGAGGACAAGGACGAGGCAGGGGCAGGGCTCAGCCCTGAGTAGAAGCACCAGCGGCAGAGCCTCAAGTAGAGTTTGAATATGAGGCTCCAGCCCAGACCGTTCCAGCAGGGCCAGCTCAGGTCCCAGAGGGGTTCATTGCTACCTCGGTACTCCAGAATGCTTTGTTCTGTCTAGTGGGCCTTATGGAGAGTGTCGCCCAGGCAGGCTTACATCATGTAGAACTAGCCGTCTCTCAGGCTGGGGGAGGAGCACAGACTCCTGCTACCTGCACTCCGGAGCAGATGGCTCCCCAGTTTCAGACTCCAGCAGCTCAGCCAGTTAGAGTAGTTTAGCCGGGTGTCGTGGCTCAGACCGGTGATGAAGCAACTATGTCTACCAATGCTTTGTGGAGGTTAGACAGGTTCACCAAGCTTTTCACTACTACCTATGGCGGTACATCTTCAGAGGATCCCCAAGACTATTTGGACAACTATCACGAGGTTCTACGGAACATGGGGATAGTGGAGACCAATAGGGTCGATTTTGCTGCTTTTCATCTGTCAGGTTTCGCCAAGACTTGGTGTAGAGATTATTATTTGGCTAGACCAGCTGGGTCACCAGCTTTGACTTGGGACCAGTTCTCTCAGCTATTTCTGGAGAAGTTTCTTCCTATCACTTAGAGGGAGGACTATCGGAGGCAGTTTGAGCGTCTCCAGCAGAATTCTATGACCGTCACTCAGTACGAGGCCAGATTTATTGTCTTGGCTCGTCATGCTCTTATTATACTTCCCACAGAGAGAGAGAGAGAGAGAGAGAGAGGGTGAGAAAATTTATTGAGGGACTAGCTCAGCCTATCAGATTGCAGATGGCTAAGGAGACAGAGAGTGAGATTTCTTTCCAGGATGCAGCCAATGTGGCCAGACGAGTTGAGATGGTTCTATAACAGGGGAGTGGTCAGGGGTCTGACAAGAGGCCCTGCTATTCTGGCAGGTTCAGTGGTGCCTCATCTGGAGGCAAGGATTCTTTTAGTAGGGGCCATCCTCCCAAGCCATTTCATTCAGCACTTCAAGCTTCTCACGATGCTCCAGGTGGTCATGGTTCTCATATGCAGTATTCTAATCAGTTTCCCTACAGTTCACCACCAGCTCCTATCAGTGCATCACCGCTCTAGAGTTTTCAGGGTGATTACTCAGGCCGTCAGGGTCAGTTTCAGGGTCAGCAGTCCCAACAGCCGAGGGCTTGTTATACTTGGGGCGATATGAGGCACATTGCTAGGTTTTTCCCTCGATCTTCGAGCAGTTCTTAGCACTAAGGTTCTCGTGCTATGGTTCCATGACAGGGTCTCATCTAGCTAGATGTAGGGGTCAAGGTGTTAGAGGTGGAGGTCAGGCCATTAGAGGTGGAGGTCAGGTCGTCAGAGGTGGAGGTCATACAACTAAAGGTGGAGGCCAGCCAGCAGGAGGCCATCCTCGGGATGTAGTTCAAAGTGGTAGGGCTCAACCCCGATGTTATACTATTCTAGCCACACCTGAGGCTAAGGCCTCCGATGCAGTTATCACAGGTACGATTTCAGTTTGCAATAGGGATGCTTTAGTTCTATTTGATCCAGGGTCCACATATTCATATGTGTCATCTTATTTTACTCCTTATTTGGTTGTGCCCCGTGATTCTTTGAGTGCTTTTGTATATGTGTCTACACCGATGGGTGATTGTATTATGGTAGATTGAGTCTATCATTTGTGTGTGATTGTTATTGGGGGTCTTGAGACTAGCGTAAATCTCCTACTTCTCGATATGGTGGATTTCGATGTCATTTTGAGGATGGATTGGTTATACCCTTATCATGCTATCTTGGATTGTCATGCTAAGACTGTGACCTTAGCATTGCCGGGTTGTCTCGTTTGGAGTGGAGAGGGACTCCTGATCATTTAACCAGCAGGGTTATCTCATATATGAAGGCTCGGCATATGGTTGATAAGGGATGTTTGGCCTATTTGGCGCATGTTCGTGATTCCAGTGCTGAGGGCCCTTCTACTGATTCTGTGCTCGTTGTTCGTGAGTTTCTAGAGGTATTTCCTGCAGACCTGTCGAGGATGCCACCCGACAAGGATATTGACTTTTGCATTGATTTGGCTCCGGGCACTCAGCCCATTTCTATTCTACCATATCATATGGCCTCGCCAGACTTGAAAGAATTGAAAGAATAGTTGTAAGACTTGCTTGATAAAGGCTTTATTAGACCTAGTGTCTCGCCTTAGGGTGCGTCAGTATTGTTTGTTAAGAAGAAGGATGGATTGATGAGGATGTGCATAGATTATCGGTAGTTGAACAAAGTCACCATCAAGAACAAGTATCCATTACCGAGGATTAATGATTTATTTGACCAGCTTCAGGCTGCCAAAGTGTTTTCGAAGATTGATTTGAGATCTGGCTACCATCAGTTGAGGATTAGGGCATTTGATGTCCCTAAGACAGTGTTTCGCACTCGGTACGGGCATTATGAGTTCTTAGTGATGTCATTCGGGTTGACAAACGCCCCAGCAGCTTTCTTGGATGTGATGAACCGAGTGCTCAAACCTTATTTGGATTCCTTTGTGATTGTTTTCATTGATGATATCTTGATCTACTCTCACAGCCGAGAGGAGCATGAACATCATCTTCGAGTCATTCTCCAAACTCTGAGGAGCAGTCAATTATATGCTATGTTTTTGAAATGTGAGTTTTGGTTGAGTTCAGTTGCATTCTTGGGTCATGTTGTATCAGCAGAGGGTATTCAGGTGGATCCTAAGAAGATTGTGGCAGTCAAGGACTGGCCTAGACCCACATCAACTACAGAGATCCGTAGTTTCTTGGGTTTGGTGGGCTATTACCATCGGTTTGTGGAGGGGTTTTCATCTATTCCAGCCCCGATGACTAGGTTGACCCAGAAGGGTGTTTAGTTCAGGTGGTCGGATGAGTGTGAGGCGAGCTTTAAGAAGCTCAAGACAGCTTTGACTACGGCATCGGTATTGGTATTGCCCACAGGTTCAGGGTCATATACAGTGTATTGTGATGCATCTCGTATCGGACTTGGTGCAGTGTTGATGCAGAATGGCAAGGTTATTGCATATGCTTCGCGACAGTTGAAGATCCACAAGAAGAATTATTCAATTCATGATTTGGAGCTAGCAACCATTGTTCACGCGCTGAAGATTTTGAGGCATTATTTATATGGCGTGTAGTGTGAGGTGTTCACGGATCACAAGAGTTTGCAATACTTGTTCAAGCATAAGGAGCTAAATTTGAGGCAGAGGAGGTGGTTGGAGCTATTGAAAGACTATGATATCACCATTTTGTAACATCTGGGGAAGGCCAATGTAGTGGCCGATGCTTTGAGTAGGAATTCAGCCAGTATGGGCAGCCTTGTGTATATTCCAGTCGATAAGAGACCGCTTGCTTTGGATGTTCAGGCTTTAGCCAATCAGTTCGTGAGGTTGGATATTTTTGAGCCCAGTCGTGTGCTAGCTTGCACAGTCGCTTGTTCTTCATTATTTGAGCGTATCAGAGATCGGCAGTTTGATGATCCTCATTTGCTCGTCCTTAGGGACACAGTGCGGCACGAGGGTGCCAAGCAGGTTACAGTTGGAGATTATGGAGTTTGTATGCCTAATATGGATGGACTTCGTGAGTTGATGCTAGAGGAGGCCCATAGTTCCCGGTACTCTATTTATCCGAGCGCCGCTAAGATGTATCAGGATTTATGGCAGCATTATTGGTGGAGGAGGATAAAGAAGGATATTATGGCATATGTGGCTTGGTGTTTGAATTGTCAGTAGGTAAAAAACGAGCATCAGAGACCTAGTGGTTTGTTTCAGAAGATCGAGATTCTTGAGTAGAAGTTAAAGCGTATCACTATGTATTTCATTGTTGGGCTCCCACGGACTCAGAGGAAGTTCGATGCCGTATGGATTATTGCGGATAGGCTGACCAAGTCAGCGCATTTCATTCCTGTGGCAATTTCTTATTCTTTTGAGCGGTAGGCAAAGATATATATCTGGGAGATCGTTTGTCTTCATGGTGTGTCCTTGTCTATCATCTCTGACCAAGGTACGTAGTTTACCTCTTATTTTTGGAGGGCAGTACAGCGTGAGTTGGGTACGCGGGTCGAGTTGAGCATAACATTTCATCCTTAGATGGACGGTCAGTCCGAGCGTACTATTCAAATTTTGGAGGATATGATCCAAGCATGTGTTATTGACTTTGGAGGTTCTTGGAATCAGTTTTTGCCATTATCAGAGTTTGCCTACAACAACAGTTATCAGTCGAGCATTCAGATGGCTCCCTACGAGGCATTATATAGTAGGCGGTGTCAGTAGCCGGTTGGGTGGTTTGAGCCGGGAGAGGCTCTATTGTTAGGTACAGACTTAGTCCAGGATGCCTTGGATAATGTTAAGATCATTCAGGATAGACTTCGTACAGTTCAGTCCAGGTAGAAGAGTTATGCCGACCGCAAGGTTCGTGATGTGGCATTCATGGTCGGAGAGCGAGTGTTGCTTCAGGTGTCTCCCATGAAGAGCGTGATGAGATTTGGGAAGAAGGTAAATCTAAACCATAGATTCATTAGCCATTTTGAGATTCTTCGGAGAGTGGGAGAGATGGCTTACGATCTTGCGTTGCCACCAGGATTATCAGCCGTGTATCTAGTGTTTCATGTGTCCATGCTTCGGAAGTATCACGGCAATCCATCCCACGTGTTATACTTCAACACTATCCAGTTGGATAAGGACTTGACCTATGAGGAGGAGCCGGTAGTTATTCTAGACCGGCAGGTTCGTCAGTTGAGATCGAAGAGTTATCCTTCAGTTCGTGTTCAGCAGAGAGGTTAGCCTGTCAATGCAACTACCTGGGAGTTCGAGTCCGATATGCGGAGCCGATATCCCCATCTTTCCCTTGACTCAGGTACTTTTCTATGTCCGTTTGAGGATGAACAGTTGTTTTAGAGGTGGAGAATGTGATGACCTTTTACTTGTTTTAAAAGTCAATTATGTGTTCCAAGGCCTTAATACCTCCTTTTATCTTACCTCGATTTGCGCAGTCCAAGCATATATCTGGAAAACTTTTATGTGAAAAATTCGAGAAAATGCTAATTTTGCCTTTAAAAATTAAATTTAAGTTGACTTCGGTCAACATTTTGGGTAAACGGACCTAGACCCAGACCCATGATTCGAGGGTTCGGGAGGGTCCGTAGGAAAATATGGGACTTAGGTGTATGCCCGGAATTGAATTCCAAGGTCCCTAGCCCGAGAAATGAATTTTTGAAAGAAATTGTTTAACTAAAATTGTAAGAGTTTTTGGAAATATAAAGATGTTTGAATTTGATGGTATCGAGCATGTATTATGGTTCTGGAGCCCGGTACAGGTTTAATATGGTATTTAAGTTGTGCCTGTAAAATTTGATAAGAAACAGAATTCATATGACGTGAATCGGACCCTCGGTTGTGAAAATGGAACTTCAAGAGTTCTTGAGATTTTTCTTTGATTTTGATATTAAACTCGTAGTTCTAGGTGATATTTTGGCGATTTATTTGCACGAGTAAGTCCGTATGATATTTTTAGGTTTGTGTGCATGTTTGGTTTGGAGCCCTGAGGGCTCGAGTGAGTTTCGGATAGGTTTCGGGATATTTTAGACTTAAGGAATTCTGCTGTTTTGTTGCTTCTGGTATGCTGATATTTTATTCTTCGCATTCACAATACAGCTCTCGCGAACGCGAAGCACAAGCTGGGTTGGGGAGGAATTTCTTCTACGCAAACGCGAGGTCTTGGTCGCGAACGCGGAGCACTGGGGGGATTGCTCTTCGCGAACGCGACTGGCCACACGCGAACACATAGTGCAATGGAGGTGGTTGGGGAGAGTCTTTGAATTTTTCTTCGCGAAGCGATCCCAGGCCTGCGAACACGATGGTCAGGGGGGACAGACCATCGCAAATGCGAGCAGCTCATCGCAAACGCGTAGGCCCTTTTGGCCATAAGCTTCGCAAACGCAAAGAAGGTTTGCCCGGCAATTTAAAAACAGAGGCAGAACGGGATTAAGCCATATTTTCATATCTCCTTCCATAAAATCAGACCTAGGGCGATTTTTGAAGAGAAAATTCAACACCAAATCATAGGTATGTGTTCTTGAACTCATTTATTTCATTTTCCATCAACACCCATTAGATTTCTAGGACTAAATCTTATTCTTCAAGGGTAGAAATTAGGGATTTTAGGAGAATGTGGGATTTCACAAATTTGGGGATTTAGACCTCGATTTGGGGTCGGATTCCGAAACTAATTGTATATTTGGGCTCGTGAGTGAACGGGTTTTGGTTCGAACCTCGAGTTTTGACCAAGCGGGCTCGGGGTCAGATTTTGACTTTTTGGAAGAATGTTGGGATATGTGTAGTTTTTCATTTGAATTGGTTTCTTGAGCTTCAATTAATGTTAATAAGTTAATATTGACTAGATAGAATTGAATTGGAAGTGGAATCAAAAGGAGAAGCGGTATTTGAGGCTGATGGAATCAAAAGGAGAAGTGCAATCAAAATGCAATTTTCAGTTTTTATATAGAAACTGATTACCTAAGGCTTGCCTAGGTGTGGGATTGTATGCAATCACAATTACAGGAGATGATTAACAATTTAAGAAATTGTTCAACCTACAAACATGTTGTTCTAGGTGACCCAGATTATAATAGGTGATTTATACTGATTTGTGTTTAGAGACATGGTGTCTCTGCATGGGGGTTGTTTTGAACATTTTCATGGGCAGTTACTTACTTTAATCGAAATAGACATGTTCAAAGAAATGCAAACAGAGTTCCTAAAAGACATAGTATTTAATGCATACAGGAGTGCCAACATTATTAGGACATAATTATTAGCCTAGTTGCAGGATCTCTAAGTGACAATACTTGTGCAAAATTAAAGCATGGAATAGTGATATGTGGCATGCAGTATACTGAAGTCATAAACGTGAAGGTCCTAAAATCAGGTTATCTAATGCACAAGATCATCATGGTTTAAATGCAAATGAACACACTGTCCTAAAACATGGATTCTAATACAGATTTACAGAACATAAAGTCTATAGCATGTTTTCTACCCAGTTTAACCCACAGTACCATGCATCTACCCTTTCTTTTCACTAGTCACCCCAATATCTGTTTACAATTAATTATTACAGACCAATGTTTGAATAAACTATATAAATAAAATATAAATTAAGCTATATGGAGCTGAAGTAGGCCCAAAGCAGATCCTGGTGTACCAAGCCTTCAGAAGTCTCAAATGCCAAAGGTTTCCTAGCCCATTTCATGTCCATGTGTGTTAGAGTTCCCTAAGGACCTCAAGGACCCCGGGCAGTGCTCACACCCAGACTTTTTATAAATAAAAACTGATTATATGCAGTGTGGAAGAGCCAGCCCTAATATGCCAAAGTTCAGAGAGATATCAAGGATCTCTAAGCAGTACACATACCAGAGGGTAGAACTTAACAACCTAGGAGTAAGTGAGAGTGCTTGACATAACTTGAAAGACTTTGTAAACAGTTTAGGAGTGAAAAGGTTTTTTCTAGAATAGACCAGTTTTGAGAAAAAATTTAGTAATGAAAGCCAGTTAAAAGAATACTGAGAGCATTTTGAAAACAGTTCAAAGAGAGCAAATTAACCAGACAGCCAGTCAGTCATGGAAGGTTCAAATTCCCAAGTAACTATAGCAGGCAGGCTTGCACATAGGAGGAAAGAATTGGGGAATATATAGGGGTCTCATTGAAGGTGCATGAGTAGGGTGTAGGGAAACATGCAGACAACAATGTGCATAGAACACTTAGGAGCTTCATAGCTCTAAAAGATTAACCAGAATAATGGGCAATTAGGACATGGAGAGAAGATGTAGAAGATTGAATTAGACACACAAGTAGGATGATTATAAAGTTGAGGGATTAAACATGAATTGCAAACAAGCAAGCATCAGATAACAGGTGAAGTATAGACATGACAATTATACATTTGAACAGGTAGAATTTACGCATGCTAGATAAAGTAGTAGATAGGCTAATACAGTTAGACATGCTAATCACATATAGGACAGTGTTCAACAAGACAATGATCAGAAACAAGAATGGAACTTAAGGCAGTAATGAAACACATAGGGTTTGGATTTTAAAAAAATAATCAGGAACATACCAGTTAGGAAGAAAAACACAAAATGCAAAGCAAATGTTGAGCAATATCTAGCCTTCTCTTGCAGCTGGCTAGACTAATGAACACCACAAGTAGTAGAGAAGAACAGATAGATTTTTAGAGTGTAAGAGTGTTTTTGTGAACTAATGTTCGTGTCCAGAAGTGAGAATAGAGGAGATTATATATAGTAATCAAGAGTTAAACAGAATAAGGTAAAGAATCAATTATGTAGCAGTTAGGAAAATTTACGAAGCAGTCACACGTGAAATTAGTAAAATCTCCCCTAATCAAGGAGTAATCAATCAACGGTAAAGAGCAGGACAGATGTTTAAGGAAAGAAATCAAGTAAGACTTAGGTACAGAGTAGGCAATTAGGGGTGAATAAACAGGAGTTCAATTAAGGAAACAATTAGTAAGAATCAACAAGTATCACAGTTAATTCAAATAAGACAAGAAACTAAATAAGGTTGCAAATAAAGGAATAATCAAGTCTCAGCATATAAGTTTTAACGAAACAAATTAGTAAATCAAGAATTCAAAACAACACTGATTTAAGGAGAAAAATATAGGTTTTTCATGAATAAATAAACAGAATGAATATAGACACATAGAATCAGTCGAGAATTCAAACCAGGAACCTTAATAGAGGCATACTAGGGTAAAATCACAAGACATTCAAATTAAATGAAGGAGAAACCATGCGAATCAAAGAACATAACGAAATCGTGTAACAAGTAACACGGACAAGCTCAGAATCCAAACAAAACTGTCAAAATTGAGGTTTTAGCATGAACTAGTTAGGGTTGAGGCAAACTCAACATAATCGGTCAAAACACATAAGAATAGAAGATAGAAGATTTAAAACCAGAAAACGTTTTGAGGGAAAGATTTTCAGGAAACCCTAGTTTAGGAAAGTGAAAAGCCACTCGAAAATTGAAAGATTTTCACAAAATCATATAAAATAAGTTCGATCCATCTCAGATCTTGTGCAGATCTGAGAAGTTCAAAGGACGAAATTAAGGTTTCGAGAAAATAGCATAGAGATGAAGACATAGGCTTAGAAACCTATAGGTTTAAAGCAAAATAAGAAGATCTTACTCGAAATCGAACCAGAATAGCCTGGAACAAACAAAAAAGGGCCAAAGGTGTAAGTTGGCTGACCCTGGTCCCTCGAGGACCTTAGAGACGACGGTACAAGCATAGAAGAGGCCACTAGAGGCTTGGGGGTGGTGATAAACCACCATAGACGGCGGTGGACGAGTGACGGCGAGGGAGAGTTAGGGTTAGGATTAGAGAGCATCTGAGAGAGAAAGGGAAGGGGTGACGGCGGGATATGTATGCATGGGCTATAATTGCAAAACTATTGCTATTGTAACCAAAAGATGTAAATCTGGCCATTTGTGAGATAATTGGAACTTAATAGGACCATAAATGGTAATATTAAATCAAGAGATGTTTTAAAAACATTTTTAATACAATTTTGTATTTGTTTATATGAATAAAATATTGAGATAAATTGATTAAAAATGCAAAAATTATAGAAAAATACCAACTGATGTTAATGCATAGTTTTAAAAGTATATATGCATTTTAAAGATATTATAAGAAAAAATTGGGTATCAATAGCTGCCCATCTTTACCAGGGAAGGATGAAAGAGTTTTCAGGTAAAGATTGATGGCCAATTTTGACCGAATGGGATGTTTTGAAAGACAGAGGTCGGACTCTGATCTTTGAGCTACCTACATATTCCTGGTTTTATAGGAATCAGGCCATGTGTAGTTCTAGATCCATCAGCGGAATATACCGATGAAGTAATTACAAGAATAGACACGAGATTTCGGGATGGATGAAAGAGTGGTTATGGTGAACGGTCAAGTTTGAGATAGTTGAAGGAACTGGAGCGAGGTCGCTCCTGCTGGGATAGTGATCACTTACTGGTCACCTGCAAATAAAGAGATGCTACAAATATTTGTTTGTGTAGAAATTTAAACATGATACAGATTCCTTTTGGACCATGAAAGTTGTCTTTGGATGGTTGAGGATGATGTACTTAGACCATGATGTCTTGGGCCATGAATTGTTCAGTGAGAGATTCGCAGGCCATGAAATGGTGTTCTCAGGCCATGAAGATGGTGCCTCCAAACCATGACGCCTTTGAATAATGATATGCAAATTTCAGAGATCCTCAGGCCATGACATTGTGTCTTTCGGCTATGAGGATGATGCCTTTAGACTATGACGCCTTTGGACATATTGGCGATATTTTAGCCCATGAGATGCAATAATATGATGCTAAGTGAACAATACAAGGCTTAGTCTTGTGAGGTTGAGGGCAGATCTTAGCCCGAAAGAAGAGCAAATAGATAGTGCCAGAATAGAGCAACATTTATGCAAGGAGGGACAATGCTCAGTCCTATGAAAATAGATGGCAATGCTTAGCCTTATGCAAATATGGAGGCAGATCATAGCCTTATACAAGATTCGGGACAGGGCTTAGTCTCATGCAAATGGAAGGCAAAGTTTAGCCTTATGCAAATAAGGAGGCAGGGCTTAGTCTCATGCAAGATGCGGGATAGGGCTTAGTCCCATGCAAATAGAAGGCAGTGCTTAGCATTATGCAAATATGGAGGTAGGGCTTGGCCTCATGCAAGATGGAGACAAAGTTTAGTCTCATGCAAGACTCGGGACAGGGCTTAGTCCCATGCAAAGAGAAAGCAGTGCTTAGCCTTATGCAAATATGGAGGCAGGGCTTCGCCTCATCCAAGATGGATACAGACTTTAGTCTTATGCAGGATGCGGGACAGGGCTTAGTCCGATGCAAATGTAAGGCAGTGCTTAACCTTATGCAAATATGGAGGCAGGGCTTAGCCTCATACAGGATGAGGGACAGGTCTTAGTCCGATGCAAATGTAAGGCAGTGCTTGGCCTTATGCAAATATGGAGGCAGGGCTTAGCCTCATGCAAATATGGAGGCAGGGCTTAGCCTCATACAAGATGGAGACAGAGTTTAGTCTCATGCAGGATGCAGGACAAGGCTTAGTCCTATGCAAATGTAAGGCAGTGCTTAGCATTATGCAAATATGGAGGCAGGGCTTAGCCTCATGCAAGATGCGGGACAGGGCTTAGTCCCATGCAAAGAGAAGGCAATAAAGTAGAATGCTTCTTAGCTGGGGATAAATTCAGTGTTTGGTGGCCAGATTGATAGTGATTTTGCTTCATGTGTCTATTTGCGAATACTATTGCTACGTCAGATGTGCCGGCGTTCAAAGAAAAATTGTAAGTTTTGTGAGGGGGAGGTTGGTTCATGCCTTTTTCTGCTGGCCTTGCTTTGCTCCGTTCTGGAGGCCTTGTTTGAGTTTCCCTGGGTAACACCTGAATGTTATGGAAATAGAGTTTTCAAAATATGCAATTATTGATAAAAATAGAGTTATTTTAGAAACATATTGAAACATCACGTAATTTTAGATGAACTAGTGACTGTAACACATTTAAGAGACATTGCAGCTTTCTCTGTTAGAATTTTTAGGGTCCTCCTCAAAATTCTGCTCCAGTTTGGTGGATGATCATTTGCCTCCGTTTGTGAGTAACGAAACTTGTTGATCCTTCTTCGGATTTTTGAGAATCCTTCTAAAAATTTTGCCCCAGTTTCTTAACCAATTTCTGATTTTCTAGCATGCAATGGCATTGGCTGGACTTTCTCCGGAATTTTGAGGGTCATCCTCAAAATTCTGCCCCAGTTTCTAATCTTGGGAGGAAAATGGAAATTTTATTATGATATGACCAAACCCACAAGGCTGCCTACGTATCCCCTCTTAAACGGGAATAGGTCAAGCGTAGTTCAATTACATCATGTGAAT
Source organism: Nicotiana sylvestris (assembly GCF_000393655.2). Taxonomy (NCBI): domain Eukaryota; kingdom Viridiplantae; phylum Streptophyta; class Magnoliopsida; order Solanales; family Solanaceae; genus Nicotiana; species Nicotiana sylvestris. Next base: position 80,344,444 of record NC_091058.1, read on the forward strand.
GTGAAACATCTAAGTATAATATCTTTTGACTGCATCTGAATTGATTAGTTTTGGCCAGACTTCTCCATCCATTTCTGCAAGTATGAGTGCTCCTCCTGTTAGAAATCGGTGAACCATGTATAGACATTTCCAGTTGGGAGAGAATTTCTCTTTGGTTTCATCTTGATATGGGAAGATCTTCTTCAGTACCAGCTGTCCTAGTGCAAACTGTCTTGATTTAACCCTTTTGTTGAAAGCTCTAGACATCCTGTTCTGGTAATGCTGACCGTGACATACTGCGTTCATCCTTTTTCCATCTATAAGGGCCAATTGCTCATAGAAGTTCCTTATCCATTCTGCATCGCTGAGTTTGGCTTCCTGTATGATCCTTAAAGAAGGAACCTCTACCTCGGCTGGGATGATAGTTTCGGTACCATAAACCAGCATGTAGGGAGTAACCCTGGTTGATATGCGAACTGTAGTGCGGTATCCCAATAAAGCAAAGGGTAGTTTCTCGTGCCATTGCTTGTGGTTTTCTACCATCTTCCTTAGTATCTTCTTGATGTTTTTGTTGGCGGCTTCTACGACTCCATTCATCTGAGGTCTATAGGCTGTGGAATTCTTGTGCTTGATTTTGAAAGTCTCACACATGGCCTTCATCATATCACTGTTAAGATTGACAACATTATAAGTGATAATAGACTCGGGAACTCCGAATCGGCAAACAATACAATCCTTGACAAAGTCTGCGATGATTTTCTTGGTCACAGCTTTATAGGATGTAGCCTCTACCCATTTTGTGAAATAGTCAATGGCTACTAGAATAAGCCTGTGCCTATTTGAAGCGGTAGGCTTGATAGGACCGATGACATCTATTCCCCAGGTGGCGAACGGCCAAGGTGAGCTTGTTGCATTGAGCTCATTTGGCGGCACTTTTATCATATCTGCATGCACTTGACATTGGTAGCATTTGCGGACATACTGGACGTAATCCGTCTCCATAGTCATCCAAAAGTAACCGGCCCTTAGTATCTTTTTGGCCAGGACAAAACCATTCATATGCAGGCCGCAGGTCCCAACATGTATCTCCTCAAGTAGTTTAGAAGCCTCTTTTACGCTGACACATCTTAGCAATCCCAAATCAGGAGTTCTTCTATACAAGTTTCCTCCATTGTGGAAAAAGTGATTGGACAATCTCCGAAATGTGCGTTTCTTAGTGTGGTTTGCATGCTCCGGATATTCTTCTTTTGCCAAATACTCTTTGATGTCATGAAACCAAAGTTTTCCATCTATTTCTTTTTCAACGTGGGCAAAATACGCCGGCTGATTATGAATTCTCACTGGGATGGGATCAATGAAATTCTTGTCCGGATGTTGTATCATAGATGACAAGGTGTCCAAAGCATCGACAAACTCATTCTGAATTCTGGGAATATGCCAAACCTCTATCTCCGTGAACCTTTTTCTCAACTCCTGCACGTGGTACAGATATGGAAATATCTTAGAATTCTTGGTGGCCCACTCTCCTTGTACCTAGTACACAAGCAAATCTGAATCACCGATTACCAACAGCTCCTGAATATTCATGTCAGTTTCCATATTGAGTCCTAGTATGCAGGCTTTACACTCTGCCATGTTGTTGTTGCAGGGAAATCTGAGTTTAGCAGATACCAGTTAATGTTGACTTGTTTCTGATACCAAAACTGCTACAATGCCCATTCCTTTGAAGTTTGCAGCTCCGTCGAAGAATATCCTCCAACCGTCATATGCTTCGGTAATGTCCTCTCCTACGAATGACACCTCTTCGTCAGGAAAATATGTTTTTAGGGGTTCATATTCTCCTCCCACCGGTTTTTTAGCAAGATGGTCTGCCAATGCTTGTTCTTTAATCGCCTTTTGAGTTACGTAGACTATATCGAACTCACTCAACAGTATCTGCCACTTGGCTAACTTCCCAGTTGACATGGGCTTCTGAAATATGTACTTCAAAGGGTCCATCATGGATATGAGGTATGTGGTATAGGCACAGAAATAATGCCTCAACTCCTGGGCTGTCCATGTCAAAGCACAGCAAGTGCGTTCCAGTAGAGAGTATTGTGCTTCATAAGGTGTGAATTTCTTACTTAGGTAGTATATATCTTGTTCCTTTCTCCTTGTCTCATCATGTTTTCCCAGAACACATCCGAAGGCACCATATAATACAGATAGATAGAGTAGCAAAGGCCGTCCTGGTTTTGGCGAAACCAAAACCAGTGGTGTGGGCAGGTACTCCTTGATTTTGTCAAAAGTCTTCTGACAATCCTCCGTCAAGCTTGTTTCGGCATCTTTCCTCAGCATCTTAAAGATGGGTTCACATATGACTATGGACTGTTCGATGAAGCAACTGATATAGTTGAGACGTCCTAGGAAGCTCATCACGTCCTTTTTGCTCCTAGGCGACAGTAACTCCTGAATAGCCTTAACTCTAGACGGGTCCAGCTCGATCCCTTGACGACTGACAATGAATCCCAGTAACTTTCCTACGAGAACCCCAAATGCACACTTTGCGGGGTTCAGTTTCAAGTTGTACCTCTTTAACCTATCAAAGAACTTTCTAGAGTCCGCTATGTGATCTGCGGCCCTCTTAGATTTGATAATGACGTCGTCCACATACACCTCTATTTCTTTGTGTATCATATCATGGAAGATGGTTTTCATGGCCCTCATGTAAGTAGCTCCAACATTCTTTAGACCAAATGGCATCATTTTGTAACAGTATACCCCTCATGGTGTAATAAAAGCTATTTTCTCTGCGTCTTCTTCATCCATCCAGATCTGGTGATAACCCGCGAAGCAATCTACAAAGGATTAGAGTTCATGCTTGGCACAATTATTGATCGGGATGTGTATATTTGGCAGTGGAAAGTCGTCCTTGGGACTTGCTCTGTTTAAGTCTCGATAGTTAACACATAGTCTGACTTTCCTATCTTTCTTCGGAGCTGGCACAATGTTGGCTAACCAGGTTGGGTACTCAACCACCCTAAGGGCTTTGATCTGCTTAGTAACTTCCTCCTTGATTTTCAGGCTCATATCTGGTTTGAATTTTCTGAGTTTCTGCTTCACCGGCGGACACATAGGATTGGTAGGCAACTTGTGAGCCACTATGGACGTGCTCAAACCGGTCATGTCATTATATGACCATGCAAAAATGTCCTCATACTCCTTTAAGAAACAAATGTACTCCTTTTTCTCTATCAGTGATAAGTGAATGTTGATGCGAGTCTCCAGGATGGTCTCAGCGTCCCCCAAATTTACTGCTTCTGTGTTGATGCCCAATTTTTTCCAAAATATTTAAAATTACATATATACCTTCAAAATCATGCATTAATAGCAATTGGTATTTCTCCACAATTTTCCTATATTTTTATTAATTTATCCATCATTTTATTTCCAATAAATAATTATAGAATTGCATCACAAGTGATTTCAAAAGCATTTCTTTATTTAATTTATTATTTATGGTCCTATTTAAACCAAATTATTCCATAATTAGCCAAATTGGCATCGTTTGGCTACAATTGCAATAACTTTGCAATTATAGCCCAAGCATATGATTTTATAATATTTTTTGATCGGAAATTAATCATTTGTATTTTAAATACTAAGTAATCATTTTTAACTATTTCCATGCATAAAATTTATTTTTGTACAATTATCAGCTATTTTTATAAATTATTTAATTTAATTTAATTGGGTATTTAACAAATAGCCAATTCCATTTCAGTTCTAGCCTAATTGAATCAGACCCCAATCCAATTAAAATAGCCCAAACCCCAGGCCTAATTCGTCAAAATTACCCGACCCAATCCCTAAGTCTACCCGGCCCAGACCTGATTTAATCTAGGTCGTTGATCAATTTTGATCAATGGCCCAGATTCACTCTTTCCATAATTAACCTAATAGTCTACGCCCCCCCCAAAACCCTCATTATCTCATCACTCTCCGCCGTTACATCTTTCATCTCTCTCAAGACTCTCTTTGCTAAACCATGGCTCCTCTTACCGGTCGTTGGTTCGCCGGTAACCATGGTGGTCTCACCACTATCCCAGCCTCATGGCTCTCTTCCTATGTCGTTTGTTGCTGCCTTGAAGTCCTGAAAGGAACCAGAAGGTGGTTCACTCACCTCCCATGGTTTCTATGTCATTCTCAGGCCGTCCATGGTCGTCCGAGTAAGATTCTACCATCTCCGGCTAGAACCTGTGGTTTCCAGGCCGGTTCTCTTTTCTCTGGGTTGTCTCTATGAAACCCTAACTCTGGGTTTGCTTAGATCTATAACAGATCTGAATATATTTTGAGTTATCTTTACTGTTTTCTTGATAATCTTTCCGATTTTTCAGAAACGCCTCTTCGTCTTCAAAACTAGGGTTTCTTAACCCTTTTTTCAAAATGACTTCTCCTCTGATTTTCAGTATTATTCTATGATTTCTACTATGTTTAAACGGTTTATTTAAGTTTTTCCTTTTATCTGATTCATTATGTTGAAAACCCTAATTTCCTAGTTCTAATCCTGGGTTTCTGAGTGTGTTTTTGATAATATGTTCAACTAATCTGTATGTTTCTCATGAACATTTCGTGATTCTGTGACCTTTACCCTATGCTTCTTGTTAGGTGTTTTGACTTCGACTATTCCTGCCTATTATGTGTTTATTCCCAGAAAATTTGTGGTTATTTCCTTTCATTAGTACATCCTTTATTTTAAATCCCGGATTTATGTGATTCTTTTACCCTATTCTTGTTTGTGTTATGTTTTCTTCGTTCAAATGTGATACTTTCCTTTGGTTAGTGTTACCTTCTAATGGAATCCCTGATTCCATGTGATTGGTATACTTTGTTCCCTACTGATTTCAATCTCTAAATATTTTCTTGCCTTATTTTGTGATTGATTATGCTGTCAAATTGATTCTTAGACATTTTCCTTAATTAGAATTTGTCGAACCTAGCCTCTATTACCTGCTCTGTAATATGCTTATTTCCTTATGTGTCATGTTCAGTCTCACATTGATTCTTTCCTTATTTGTTATTTACCTTTACCGTTTTAAGTTAACTCCCTTAATTAAGGGAGTATTTATACTGATTTTATACTAATTGATACCTAGTTCCATAATTACTACTTGACTTTGATTCTTACCTTATTATTCTACCTAGTTTCAATCTATATATACATACTCTCTCATTCACACTCAAACTTTTCTGATCTCTTTCTTTGGCTACTTGCTCTTATTCTGAGTTAGCCGGCTGCAAGCCAAGGCTAATTATTGTGCTCTCCTATTCTTCACTTTGTGTTTACTATCTCTTTACTGGTATGTATTGATTTCAATTCAAGTCCCAAAACCAATATGTTTCTTTTTACTGCTTCAGTTTATCATGTTTCTGATTTATTTCTATCTATGATTTTGTTGTTCAATGTGTAATTGACATGTTTACATCATTGCTTCATCTATCATGCTAGTCTAACCCTCTTAGGGCATCTCAGAACATGTTCTACTCCCCTGGTAGTCTATTTCAATGTGACTCTACCCTTTGAATACTTGTCTACTTGTTATCCAGTCTTGATATGCATTTACTTTGCAAACTGATCTGTCACTTTAAATGTCTGATTCTATGATTGTTTTTGAAATTCATAATTTGTTGGTATCACTAGCTATTCCCTAATCCCATAAACCCTCACAAAAACTGCTATGCTCCTGTAACTATGTGTTTACCTATGTGACCTATGTGTCCCCAAATCCTTTTACCTCTGTTTATGGTTGTTGAACCTGCCATGGTTCTATGTTCTTGGGTTATATATGAACCTGTATTGGGTGTTGTGTTTGGACTGTTGCTTATTACTCTACTTTCTTTTCAAAACTGTCTCTGTTGTTTTTATAAAACTATTTCGAACAAGTCTCTTTTCAAACTGTTTTCATGCTTAAATCTTTTCAAGTACTTCCACATCTACTCTTATGTTTTAAGTTCTGGCCCTCTAATGTGTGACTTCTTAATCCCTCTGAACTCTGATACATTAGAGCTGGCCCTTCCACACTGTACTTACTCAACTATGATTATGAAATCTGGGTGTGAGCACTGCCCGGGATCCCTTGAGGTCCTTAGGGAACTCTGAGACACCTGGATTATGTGAAAGGCTGTGAGGCAGTCTAGCATTGGAAACTCTGGAAGTTTGGACCTATTTGTAGGTTCCCTATAGTGTAACCTCTTATTTTTCTTATCTACCTATGTAATTCATTCGATATTGGCCTATAATAATTTGCTGTAAATGAATATTGGGGTTGCCTAGTAAAAAATAGAGGGTAGTCATATATGTTATTAATATCAATGGGTAGAAACCATGCATTAGGCTTATATTTCTGTATGTACATTAGAATCCATGTTTAGGGCCATTACATTCCAAACATGTCATGCATTAGATATCATGTTCTAGGGTTTACTGTTTCAGCATCTCATTTTGACATTCTTGCTATCACTCAGAAATCATGTTCTAGGATAAAGGGCATTAAAACAAAAACTGCTATTCATGCACACTTGACAACATACTCTGCGACGCTGTAACCTTTATGCATTTAGAAATCCTGTTTTTTAGGAAATTCTGCAATCATGATGTGCATTTGGAAATCCTACTTTAGGAATCTTGCATATAAATCATTTTATACCTTATGTGTGCATATTAGATACCATGTTTAGGCTCTCATTCATACTCACTCAGTTATGCCTAGTTAAACTACTGATGCATGAAAAGGAGTATTGACAGTCTCATCATGCCTTAAACAAACTGGTAGTAATCCCTATATTTTTGTAACACCTAGAACTTCATGCTCCTAGGCAAAAATGACTTCTGAACTTCTAATGGTTCTGGTAACAACTGTGCACTATCCCAAGCCTAGGCAAGCCTTAGGTAATCAACTCTTATAAAACTGGAAACTGCCTCTTTGTGTGTACTGATTAATGATTAACAGGCTTTAAAATCAGTAGGCAAACTGATTAGGGCCCCTGCTTCTGAGTTTATAAAATAAAACTGCATATCTCATGTGTTCTGATATTCGCCTAGATATCATATCTTAGGATCCTATTTAACAATACTGCCTTTATTTGTGTTTTAGTCGTGATGTTTACATACCTTATCTGTGGAGGTAAAACTGAGCCTCTTATTTGCTCCTTCCTACTTTTATTTGCTAAGAGTCCTATGTGTTATTGCTTGTCGCCCTAGTATTTTCTCCCTTTAAACCTTAGGGGTCTGTCCCGAACTGCCTATAGGTAGAGGTCCTAAATTCCTCTAGGACCATTAAGAAGGGACGGGTAACAGCACGCAATAGAGATTGTTAAATAACACTCGCTTTAATAACCACTAAGGGGTGGGAATTGGTAGATATGGATATGATGACTACGTGCTAATGTCACATGTAGCCCCTCATTGAGGAGTGTTTACCGGGCATTGTGTGAGGTGATCCTGTAGGCTAACCAACCTAGGACCCCTCCTTTCGAAATTCCTTTTGTTTAAAACTTCACTTCTCTTTATGTACACAACTTGTTCAAATTCTTTGTCTTATTGTCTGAGTCACACAATGTCCAACGTGCTTTATTTGCAATTATTCGTTTCAACTACTTACTTAAAAGACTGACTCATAAGTATAAGTTCGGTCGGGACCCACCGTTTTGGGCCGAGAGGGGTGCCTACACCTTCCCCTCAAGGTTATCTCGAGCCCTTACCCTAAATCTCTGGTAATGAAAACCAATCCAAGAGTTAATCGCTCTAGGTGCCCTAACGCACCATAATTCGTTAGGTGGTGACTCTTCAAATATGCAATTCCCAAAAGGAAATGAGTTACTACCCCCATAAATTTCAAAACCTGGACCTTTCTTCCCCATAAAAAGGGAGGGAAAAAAGGGGGCACGACATTCGGTTTCGTCCAGATTGGACTTAGGCTTATTCTCAAAGTTTTCAACCTCCCTAACAACTTCCTCAGGTATCTCATCTTCTTTATATAAATCACTATTCTCATATTGCGTTGCCTCATTACATGTCATAGTCACAGGTTCATCAGGAAAAGTAATAATAACGTTGTAGAAAGAAAAATGTGGAAGATAATAATGAATAATAAAGAGCAATGCATTTGATTAAGACTTAAAACATCCAAACAAGTATGGCTCGATGAATCAAGCATAACAAGTGAGTCTTTTAAACAAAATTACTGAAAATCTTAGATGCCTAGAATGGCTATAGAGATAAAAGCTGCCAAGCTACCCAGGGACTTGGTGGGCCCGAGATGGTGTGGCGGTCCAGTTTATGAGAATAGTTCCCTTCTCCACAGTCTGAATAGTGAGACTTTCTTCCTCCTCCTCCTCAATTATTGCACTGCAATTCATGTCTTTGTCCTCTAAGAACAGATTCCTCAGCCTAGCCAATGCTTCTTCTTCTACAGTTCCCCATATTGTGTCAGCTTGGTGAAAAGTTTGAGCTAGATGTGGTACTAGTTGCTCGAGAAGGTAATAAGGTCCACGCTATGGAGGAGACCAATCATCATACTCCTGCCATGTATACTTGTATCCGAGCCCGAAAGTATTACCATGATGTTTCAACTGTATCCATTTGGTAATACCCTGGAGATTCTTCCCAATCCCTTTGCCGGGTTCATACCCAGACCATGCCAGTATGCTTTCTATTTTACTACTCCACTATTTTTCTTTCTCAACGGTATTGACACGTTTGATGTGATAATAGGTCTCCCCTTCTAGCCTTCTTCTGTTCCCGATAACTGGGATGGTTTGACTAGTGTAAATGGGGTTACTCCCATCTCCGTGAATGATTACCTCCTGATGGTTCCATTCGAATTTCACAGCTTGATGTAGTGTGGAAGCCACAACCCCAGTGACATGTCTCCATGGTCGGCCCAACAGAAGATTGTACGAGGCTGATATGTCGAGCACCTGGAATTCAACGTTGAACCAAGTTGGCCTCATTTGCAGGCAAAGATTAATCTCCCCAATCATGGCCCTTTGATACCCATCGAAGGCTTTCACGTTCATGCTCTCAGCCTGTATTTCATGAAAACCTTTGCCCAATCTTTTCAAAGTATCCAACGGAAAAATGTTAAGGCTTGAACCCCCATTAATCAAGACCTTGGCGATGAATTTATCTTCAAATTGCACTGTGATATGCAATGCTCGGTTGTGATTCAACCCTTCAGGCAGTAGCTCATCCTTGTGGAAGATTATTTTATGACTTTCCAGCACCTGCCCTACCATATTGGCCATCTCTCCGCATGTGATATTGCTGGGTACATAAGTTTCACTCAACACCTTCACCAAAGTATTCTTGTGCGCCTCTGAATTTTGCAACAGTGATAGGATGGATATCTGGGCTGGGGTTTTGTTCAAATGATCAATGACGGAATATTTCCTTGCTTGTACTTTCCTCCAAAGGTCATCTGGCCCTGTTTCAATGATAGGCTGCTTAGTAGTGGCATCCTTACTTGATCCTCCCAAGTGTTCAAGTGTATAGATTCTTCCGGTCCTAGTCATTCCTTGTGCAGCATCGAATTCCTCCTTCTTTGCCTTTCCTTTTCGCCTAGCTTTAGCAACGTAATCCCAAGGTATTGCTTTTGAATTGAAAGGAGGTGTGGTTGATACTGTCACTGTGAAAGGTGTGACCACTTCTACTTCAAATGGAACAGGGGTCGCAGCAGGTGGAGCTAACTCTACCTCAAATGGAACTGATATAGTTATCTAAACTTCGATCGGTGACTGAGTATGTACTACAATAGGAGTAAGTGTGACTGCAGGTTTAAAGTCATCGCCTTCTCGAATAAGCCCGATTGACCCATCAGTATCCCATTCTTCATCCATCTCTATCACATGTATCTCGCCACCCCTATGATCCGGGAGAGGATTGTTGCGGACATTGGGTGCAACTTCTTTTCCCTGTATAACTTGGCTGTCAATCAGTGTTTGGATTTTGTATTTCAATGTTCGGCACTCGTCAATGGTGTGCCCTTTCATACCGGAATGGTATGCACAAGTTTTGTTTGGGTTGACCCATTAGGACAGGTTTTCTACTGCCACAACGGGAATGGGAGTGACGTAACCAGTGACTTTTAACCTTTCATACAGATGGCCGATGTGTTCAGCGGTAGTAGTGTATTGTCTGGGTGGTTTGCGGTCAAAATTAGGTCGTGGCCTTGGATAATTTTGGCAAGTTGGAGGTGACTAGAAATGAGATGGTTGGGAATTATAGGGATGATAGACAGTGGCTGGTTGGGAATATCTGGGAGATGAGGGTTGATATGTAAGTGGTGGTGTTTGGTATGTGAGTGGAGGTGTTTGATATGTGGGTGGAGGTGTTTGATATGTAAGTGGAGATTTCGGGCCTTGAGTCACCATTACTGCCCCAACGTCTTTCTTCTTTGATATGCCGCCTGATTGTAATGCCTTGTTTGTGGCCTATAATGCCTCAAAGTTTGTTACCATCCCGCTTTTGATACCTTCTTTGATCCTTTCCCCAAGTTTGATGATATCAAAGAATTTATGGTTTTCAATAACCATCAACCTTTCATAGTATTGCGGATTCTATGCTTTGATGAAAAACTTGTTCATTTGTTCCTCGTCCAAAGATGGTCTGACTTTGGCTGCTTCCGACCTCCAACGAGTATCATACTCGCGGAAAGTCTCGATGGGCTTCTTCTTGAGGTTCTGAATGTAGAAAACATCTAGTGCATTTTCTGTGTTGAACCTGAGTCCATGAAATTAGACGGCATACTCACCCAGTTGGACCATTTCTTAGGATCCTGGCTGATGTACCAGGACAAAGCATCTCCTGTAAGACTCCTCATGAAAAGATTCATTCAGATCTTTTCATCCTTTTCGACCCCGATAAGTTTGTCACAATAGGTTCTTAGATGAACCCTGGGATCGCCTGTATTGTCAAACATTTTGAACTTGGGAGGTTTGTACCCCTCTAGCAGTTCTACATCTAGCTGTATGCATAGGTCTTCATAGTTCAAACCTTCTATCCCTTTGCCTTCTTCAACACCCTGAACTCGATTTGTCAACTTCTTGAGTTCCTCAGCCATGTTTTTGATGAGCAGGTCCTTCTTAGTGGTTTCTGATGTATATGAAGTTGGTTGGATAGAGTGAGGTACGGTTTCCATGTATATAGGGTTGTTTTGGTGAGTTCCAGGAGCCTAGAGTAGTGGTGGTCATTGGTTGAGTTTTGAGGATCGGGAATGGGTTATGGTGTATTCTGGGGAGTGTGATAAGTGGCGGTTGGTGGGTACTGGATTGGTTGATGGTGGTGTTGTGGCGGAGTTGGTATCGGTAAGGGATTGAGATTTTAAGGTGGGTTGCATATTGATGCGGTGCAGGAGGGTTTTGTGGATGTTGGTTCGGTGTGTTTTGGGGAGGCGCTGGGTTCTTTGTGTTTTGTTGGTTGATGTTGGGGACATTCAGGGTGAGTGATAGGTTTGCCAAGTTGCGGACCTGCTCAAGCTCTCCCTGTAGCTCCAGTATCTTTTGTTACAACCTTAAAACTAAATCATTTGGTGCCGGATTACTCCGTCCATCTAAAGTTTCTCCATTTTCCACATTCTCCTTTTGAATACCACTTAAGTCGTCGATTTTAGTTTTCCCTTTGATCTTTGTATTACTTGGAGAAGGAGGAGGCGGTGGAGGGCCTCTAGATCTGGTGTGATACGCTGATGATGCCAGTATGTGCGAACCAACCTTAGGGGATTGGAATAAATAATAAAGAAAAACAAAAAGGTAAACAAGTCAGTAAGGGTTCTGAAATGTTTGCAGTATTTAAACACATATTGCGGGAATGTAAATTCGCGTCCTAATTGGGAGCCTTGTTGTGTCCGAGGTAAGCCTAACGACAAATAAATTTGGAGAAATTTAGTGCTAATAATTGCCTCATTTCGTTAATGTAAAAATAAACAACCCAAAATGACACTAAATAAGATAATGTTGCTAGTGGCACTTGGCCTTATTACATTTAAAAAGGAAAGCAAGTAAATCTAATCTGCGTGGTCCCAGAAGGACCCTCTCCAGACCGGATGCTGTTGTCGATCAACTCTCCCAACTCGCGCAGGTTCAGCAGTAGGAATGCCCTTGCCAGATGCCCTCCTACATTTCCTTCAGCGTTCCGGCAGTTGGTGACCCTCTTCCTTATCTTCCCTTCCAATTCCATTAAACTAAATTCCAGATATTCCAGCCTCTCGCAGGATTTAATGGCTCTTTCTTTACACTCGTTAATCATTTCCATGTCGGGCTTATGCTGCACCATATGCTCAACTTCAGACTCTCGGACTCTTTTGCGCAGCTTGTTGTACTTCACCTCTACTTCGGCAAACTTATCTATGACCCTATTTCCTGGACCAACCCTAGGCTCAAAGACTCCTGATAGATTGTCACCCAACCATGAGGGGTAAAAGTATGAATGGCCTGTATGATATCGGTCTAGCTCGATGGTATCCATATCCACAATACTCTTCAAAGTCCACATATGTTGTGCTTTATTCTTATATGGGATGGCGTCACCATGGAAATCAGCTATGAAGTGACTCATCTTAGAAACCCGTGGTATGGCTTGTCTCCTGCCTGCCTGTCTCATAACTCTAAAGGGAGCATAAGTGTATATCCCTCTTAACCCGATCAACACCAAATATGGGACATCTCTGGATCTTATGATGAACTCGTCGGTGAAGAACCACTCGAACATCCACTGAACCTAGTCCTTAGTCAACTTGTTGAAAAACTACACCCATCCTATAGCATCCTTAGGTTTATCAAACATGTTTGGAATGTAAGTCATCCTTTTAGGG